>NW_024349803.1:14982768-15206990 GCF_902729225.1 Pteropus medius | reverse complement strand
CGGGGGCGGTGGGAGGTGGAGGAGTTGTGTGGGGGGTAAATTAGAGGGCGGGGAGCAGGAAACAGCTGGTATGACTCCTCCCTCACCTACTCCGCTTTAAGGACCCTGCCTTCCTTTTTTGATACCTGACTCAAATCATTCTCCTCCCACCCCCAACCTCCCATTCATTAATTCATTCAGTCAACAACAAATAGTCACCGTGGACGGGTTATCTATATGATAATAATATATATGTAATGGTGATATCTATCTGTCTTGGTTTGTTTCTCCCTGCAAGCAGAGTTGAGACAAGGACTTGGGTGCAGGTTGTTAATTTAGAAAGTGACCCCAGGAAGCAAGAGTAAGGGAACAGGAGATGAGCAGGGAAGGAGGGAAGCATCGACGTACGGGTGCATGATTGAAGTCACTGCCGAGATGGTGGGATCCCAGTTGTGCTGGGGCCTCTGAGAAGTGCGCAGAGCTCTCTCGGATTGTCCTTCTGAAGGATGGGGGCATGAGCGTTTATCTGCCACGGCAACCAGGGCCCCTTGGTGGAGCGTTGCCTGCACTGGGGTTTGGGCACGGGGTGTTACCTGCTCTGCCCGTCAGAGGCCTGAGTGGGCTTCTGCAGCTTCGGTTGGTCCCTGAGGGAGTAAGGTATGTGCCCCGTCCAAGCAGGGAGCTTCGCATCACAGCTGGACTGAAACCAGGAGCAAGACGAGGGGCCATGATGAAAACGTATGCTGCGCTTCTTCCTGAGGTTCTTCTAGTTAGGTGAGTTAATTTATGTCAAATGCCTAGAACAGTACCTGACCCCAGTCAGGCTATGCGTGTGTTTGCTCTTATTATTTGTATGATAATTGCAATGTGCCCTGCACTTTTTTAAGCTCTGTGGATGCACCCTCATGGGACTTCCGTCAGTTCACAAAAAAATGCCTTGTTTACGCGTCAGAACTCTGATTGCTGATATTGTTCAAGTCCTTTTTCCAGGAGGTTCTTGGCTTTCATGTAAATAGGTCATTTGGGATAGATGATACGGCTCCGTCTGCCTGCTAGCCTCGTCTGTGTCTCTGTTTCATCTCTATTCTATTGCGGAGGCCAGCCTTGTGTGCCCTGCTGTTCAGGATCTGAACAAGGATTTGAGAGCTAAGGTCTGAATCCTGGATGTGAAACAGTCATACCCGAATTGTCCGCCTTCTGAATTACATACCCTGCCTGGAAGAGAAAACAGCTGGAGACCAAAGTCACTCAGCTTTTTAATAATTGATGGGTAAGAATTTGCAGTATGTGCAAAAACACACCTTCTGGATATGCCGCTAAGAGTGTTTCAAGCAGAAGAAATCACTCTCCCGTCCCTTGAGGCCCCGCCTGCCCTCACTAATCTGATGACCTCATCCTTTCACATGGGGCAGGACCAGATCATGTGTGACTAGGCAGTGAATGCATCTTTTCACTGGAGCCTTCTGGAGGCAAGTTCAGCCTAGCCAGTTCTTATCCATCCAAGATAGTCGACCTGCCACCAGTGCCTAGTCCAGTCCCAAATAGAAATGTCCAGTCCTTCTACCCCTTCCTTGTTTCTAGCGTAAGCCTTGACTACACTGTCCCCATACTTATCCCTAAGATGTGACATTTGACGTGTCTCTTTGAGGACTGCCTTAGCCACCTTTGCTGGCTGACCCCTTGGGTTCCAGCAGTATGTGGTGGCACAGGAGATCCACTTCCTCTCATCACTATAGTAACAAGTTTATAGGACTGCAGCCCAGCCCAGGCACTGAGGGGCTGGGGCCTTCTCTAGCCTCATTTGGGCTCTCAAGAATGGCAACTGGTGAGGTCTCGCCCAGGGTGGGAGCCAGAATTCACTTACTTTTTGAAATGTTAATATATTCAGGTGAAAACCTGTCTCTATTGGTCCATAATCCTTCATCCAGAATCTCAAGATCCAAAAAGCTCTGAAAACCAAAAGTTAGTTATAATCTAAATGGCAGCAAAATTGGACCTGGTTTATCTCATTTGCCAGAAATCGCTTACCTGCCTTAAGGGAAGGCTATTCATAGCATTTATTGATCTCACTTGGTGTGAATATGCATACATGATGCTGCAAAAATATTAATGCCATTGATTATAAGATGTCCTAGAGCCCACTGGAGATGTTCCATAAAATATGGTATGTGCACCAAATTACCTTTCTAAAGTACATTCTAAATTCTGAGACACACCTGGCCCTAAGAGTTTGGGAGAAGGGATGCAGGCTTAGTATCAGGATTGTCCCAGGGAGGTTTATGATCTAGGAGAAGTGACCGTGAGTGGCCTTTACGCTCCAAAGTGTAGGATGAAGGGAACCAGGGGTAGCTGCAGGCTGAGTTAAATATCACCGGACTCTTCAGTATCATCTCAGTGTTAGGCCTTCTTAAGGACAGTCATACTGACAACCCCTCCATTAAAAAGAAAAGAATAAAAACTTTGCTTCCTGTAATTCACACCCATTAACGCAGCATCCCCTTCAATAGCTAAAACCCCCTCAGAAAGACCAGGAGTTACGTAGATCATATTTCATGGTCTTTGTTGTAACTTCTCCCCTTTTTCCCTTCTTTCCTTTGTCTGGGCCCTGAACTTTTCCACCTCCATTTGTTTTTGTCTGTAAGAGAGCAGCTCCCCTAAATTATGTGACAATAGGGCTCCTTAGGTAATTGAAGGGAAGTCTGCAGCCTGAACTACAAATGAGAGGTCAGCTTGTTTTGCTACTAGTTCTGCCTCTACTGGGAGTGCGATTCTGAGGAAAAGAAGGAAAAGAAGCCATGGCGTGTAGAGGGTCTTCTAGGTGCTGGACACTTAAACGTGGAGTGGGCGCAGAGGATGCCTGGGACACAAACTCAGTGTCTCCCTCCCGGATTTTTCTAGGTGACCCATGCCTGGGCTACAAGAGAAAACAGGGTTATAGGTTTAACCTGAAGTCTTAGCTTGTGTTCTTCTAGAAGCAGACCCTGAGATGAGGATTCTGAGAGGTGAGGGGAACAATAGTTGAAAGGTAAAGTGAGCCAGGGGTGCCTAGAACTTAATCCTGTGGGGAAACAGAGAATACACACCTCAGAGCTATCCTCCGCCCCCTGCAGGTGTGAGGGAGCTGGGTATTTATACACCATCTCCTGAGATTATGGGTTGAGGGCTGCTGGGGCTGGGATGATAATGCCCTGACATTTCTGACCTGCTTCCGGGAGGCAGAGTGGTCTTCCCAGGTTCCGGATCAAGGTCATAGACACAGAGATACAGACACGGAGTTTAAAGTTGGTTGTCGCATACCATAATAATAAGGTCCCAGAAATACTGACAGGGCACTGTCAGCATCTACTACAATCCTTTTCACTAAAAATTCAAAAGAATTTTTGCACTACTTTATCAGATTTACAGAAGAAGGAAAAGAAAGTCGTTTCCCTCTTTTTGGTTGGTTGTGCCCCCATTTCAGTGAGACAGCCAGCAGAGCTTGAGGAGCAGTAATGAACTTGGTGGTGGAGTCATTTGTGCCTAGTGATTGGTTTAGTAAAGGGTATGTGGTCCTCTCCTGACCAATGAGACATAATGAAAAGCCTGTGTGTGTGTATGTGGGTGGGGTTGAAGGGAGGAATGTCAGGGGAAGGTTTATGCTCTCCTAAGAAGGAGATTCAGAGAGCGAGATAGCACCCTTCTTCCTGTGGACTTTGCCATGAGCACCTGGTACTGATGTGTTATCCTGCTATCTTCCCTAGGACGGGCCACCCAGGAAGGCTGAGTGGTAGGATAGAAGGTTCCTGAGTCTCTAAGGAGAGTATCACCTAGAAGCTAATCTGTATTCACCTTGAGATTATATTGCCTCTAGGCTTGCTTATTGTTGAAGCCAAGTGTGAGTTGAAGCCCTCTGTTTTTTTGTACTCAAAACATGCTAACTGATACAGTTGGGGGTCAAGTCCTTGATAAAAGAGCACTCATTAAGGAGAGAAATAAGAGAAGAGCATGCAATGGGCAAAGTGGGGCTTAGTACTTTTGATGAGTTTGTATGATACACACCTGTACTTCACCTGGAACATCCCCAAGCATCTGTATTCATTAACTGTCAATGAGTTTGTATCAGGCACTGCCACGTGGGCAGACAGAGACGGATCTTTCTGGGAGTAAAAGATTCATATAAAGCATCATCCTTGTCTTCAAGCATCATAAAATTTAGTTGCTGGAGACAAGTCTAGAAATAAAACAAAATAAATGGTTTAGAGAAGGGTGCATTCAGTGTGTGTCAGAGTAGGTAAAAGCATCATGGAGATGGGAGCTAAGCTGGGGTTCGATCGGGGGAAGGATGAAGGTGAGGGCATTGAGAGAAACGTGCTCATGTTACACCACCAGAAAGTAGCAGAGCTAAGGTTCAAACGCAGGATATCTGATTTCTTCTAATACCTGAGCATGTAACTACTACACTGGGAAGCATTCAGGCTCCCAAGATGGATACATAAGCCTGAGATGCTTACTTATTAATTCAAAATGAGAAATAGAGCTAGCTAGCATTATAATCCAAAGTTTGAGAAGCCAAGTTACACTCAGAAGGTCCCCAAGGGAGTCTGGAGCAGATCAATAGACAGTATACCCCTGACACCTGGATAGGGACACGTCCCTGACTAGCTACTGATAAGACAATGGCCAAGTCTTGGGGCTTCTGTTTCAATGCCAAGCTGTATTTTTTTTTTTTAATTTAACGCCTACCGTACCTGATCTTCCAAGGTGGTCTCCCATCCAAGTACTAACCAGGCCCGACCCTGCTTAGCTTCCGAGATCAGACAAGATTGGACGTGTTCAGGGTGGCATGACCGTACGCCAAGCCGGTTTTATATTGTCCTTCAAACGTGGTCAAACTCAACTGGCCAGGATTCTAGGTATTAATTATATTTCTATTCAATGGTGGACTAGTAAATGTTTAACAAATGGTTGTCTGAGGGAGAAAATAAAGTTCAATTTGAAGGATTTACCAAGTTCCATGTTGTAAATAATCCCACCAAGACCGATTTCAGGCCACCAGTGGTGAGAGCCGTGCATGACAGCCCCCGCCTCGCACAGGTGTGAGCAGGCTTCAGCGCGCCACTGTCATCCCATTGCAGCCTGCCTCTCAGAGACCGTGTCTAGAAGCCCTGATGGAAATATAGGCAATTTCCAGACTTCTCGGTAGCGCATTTATCAAATTAGTCACAGCCATTGTATATGACCATGTTTGTTTAATTCTTGGGAAATGCCTCATTTCCAAGTTCTTGGATAACACTTTATTTTACCCCCATGTATCATCAACTACAGAGTTGTCAGGTGGCCATTATCATGACTGGAACCCCAATATGGGCTCAAGAAACCCAAGATGGATTTCCTGTTCATATTGCCTTAAGTCCGGAATTCTGTGAAAAAAACTGAAAAGTTGGGTATGGAGTCTGCGGTGGACTGAGTAACATCATGGGTAGCAATAGATACGTTAGCACAGAAGAATCTTCTTGAACATCCCCTCGTCATGCCTCACTTTACTGTATTGCCCAATGTAAAAAGACAGGAGGAAAAAGAATCACTGTTGCCTAGAAACAGCCCAGGATGCAGGGAGAGACCAGTCAATACAATTCTGAATCAGGGCAACAATAGCTCACAAAAAATCCATCATGAGGATTTATAGGGAAACCAAAGTATAGTTATAGTCTCACTAGCTGGTGGGGAAGTTCCATTAGCTCTGAATATTGGGTTATTTATGAGGAATATCTGGGATATAGATGTTTTTTTTTTTTTTTCCCTGGGAAGAATAATCTACTCTGAGGCTATCAAAATCAATAGGCCACTTTGAAGGCTGACTCGAGCCATTATTGGTAATGTTTTAGTTGTGTTTGAGAATCAACAATTCAGCAGAAATAGTTCCATTTAGTAGTTCCCATGGAGAGCCCTATCTGTCAATCTCGCAATGAAGCCTCTCCATCTACTGAAAGCACCAGCGTCCCCCAAGGGCTGTGGGGAGCCCAGAAGCTGAAACGAGCACAAAAGACTGAGGGTGGACCTTACAGGGTGACCATCTGTCCCAGTCCACCCGGGACTGAGGGAATTCCCGGGATGCTGGACTTTTAGTGCTAAAGCCAGAACATTCCTGGGCAAACGGGGATGGTTGGTTGCCCTCGATCAGTGGTTCTCAGCTGGAGGCAATTTTTCACCCCTCTTCAAGTAGGATTTCCAGGTAAAATACACAATGTAACAGGATGCCCTGTTACATTTGAAGTTCAGATAAACAATGAATGACTTTTTGTTATAAATATGTCCCAACTGCTATAATAAAACGACTCTTTGCTTATCTGAAATTCAAATTTACCTAGGCACCTTTTTTGTTTTCTAAATCTGGTCACTCTACTCCCCGAGGACATTCGGCAACAACGGAAGGAATTTTTGGTTGTCGCAACCACAATGTTTGCGTGTCCGTGTGGTGGGGGGCAGTGCTATCAGCATCTAGTGAGCAGAAGCCAAGGATACTGCTAAATGTCTTACGATGCAGATGTCAGCCCACCACGACAAAGAATTACCTGTCCTCACTTGTGAGTAGTGCAGAGGTGGAGACAGCCTGCCCTAGAGCTCACTTAAAAACTAGATATCCACGTAGCTCCATCTTCCTTGGAAGAACACTAAAGGATCGACATGGGCTTCTCTGCTTCATGCACACACATAGAAAACGTAATATGCATTCCTGATATTTAACGCTCTCGGTCAGATGGAATCAAACGACCATTGGGAGTTTAAGAAGTATCCAGCAAAAGAGAAGGTTCTCCCTATCCAGCTTCCACACTAGGGGAGAGGAAGGCAGGGTGTGGCATAAAACAACGAGGATAAAAGCTGAGCCAGTGTGGTCTCCAGGATGCCTCCACGTCCCCAGACTTTTACGGTGACATTTCCTTACACTCCCGAAGCTTGTTCTTGGCTTCGAAAAGAGAGGTTCAGAATGTCTTCATTGTTTTTCATACACCGGTACTGGCTGAGCCTGGAGTTTTCCTGAAGGAAACTGTAGCAGCAGGAATTTTGTGTAATACTATAATAAGGGGGCTTTATCCTTTCAAAAATACATCCTTTCTCCTTGTTGCCAGCTCTCCCACAGCCTTGTGAAAAATGTAGCTCAGAAGTTACTGAGGCATTTTTATGTTTTTCCTGTCTCACTGTGGTTCACGTCAAGCGACAGAAGGCAATTATTTTGTAGCACACTTAGGCTCGCTCGCTTGAACGAGTGAATGAGCGAATCGGTAAATCAACGTGTCCGTTCTGTGCCCATTGCTCTGTTGTGTAAAAAGTACAATGTAAAAAAGTGGCATTTGCTTAAAAAAAGGAATCGGTGAATGTGACCACTCTAGGCAGCTCATGGAGGTGAAATTCATGTTTAATGGGTACCGAGCTCAGTTGGGGAAGATAAAAAGTTTCTGAAGATGGATGGTGGTGAGAGTCGCATGACAAGGTGATTGTACCTAAGGCAACGGAACTGTATCCTTAAAACGTACAGTTGGTTAAAATGGTAAATTTTGTGTTACGTATATTTAATCACAATTTTTTTATAAAAGGAATTAGTAGTATGGTATTCGCCTAGGCATATAGTAAGTATTCAATACATGTTGGCTGATTATTTACCTAAGGCCGATCTCAGTTGAACTGTTTACATATTTTCTCCCCAATAAGCTTGGCAATTGTGTCATCATCCTGTATCCTTATTTTTAAAGTACAGTGGACATTGTTTGCGTCATCTGCTCTCTATTCTTAACTCCAGCGATCGCTTTGAAGATAAGAACATATTTTCTGTTTGAAAGTTTCTCATACCCTTCCAAAGCCAGATCCTGTTAAGTGTTGATTCTCTCCAAATACAGACCTGGTACCTGGGGACTCTTCTCTTTTTCCAGAGTATGGGGAAGGTAATACGCCATTCCAGTTTGAATTTTGTGTGGAGAACCAGTTGTTAGACTAAGAATCGATTATCAGCTGACAGTCCAGAGTGGAAACGCTGACAGGGCATCCCCTGGTGCCACACGGCACTGGGGTTGAATCTTAGCTCTGCTGCTAACTAGCAGTGACCTTGATGACATTACTTAACCCCTCTGGGTCATCCCTTCTTTGTCTGTCATGTGAGAATTAAAAGGGGAAATGAGGTTGCCTGGCCCAAAGAAAGCACCCAATAAACGTTAGCTGTTATTAACATTGTCACAGGCCTGTTCTATATAGATGGCCCTCAAAGGAAGCATTTAACTCTTACTTTCCAACAATTCTTTCTCTCTATTTCATTTTAGCCTCCCAGGAAGCGGGCGGAACTGGCGAGTCTCTCTCCCATTTAACACAGGGGGAAATGGAGGTTTGGGAACATGGAATATGTGTCCCAAGTCCCTATGGTGACTCAGTGCATAGCTGGTGCTCTTTCTGTCCCAGATGTACCCTCTTTCCATTTCGGGGTTTTCAATGGACAGAGGAGGTTTCTCTGGGGACAGCGAGCTCAGTTTTCTCTTTCAAAATGACTCTAGGTCTCTTTGCAAAGTGTTTAACATTGAATAGTAAGGCAGAAAAGATGGTCACTGAAGCCCTCACCCCCAACACACACACACACTCACACACACACACACACACACACACACACACACACGGTAGCTGTGAATGACTGCGATGACCGAAACTGGGAGAGAAGCTGTTTTGGTGATTTGAGAGAGTTCTCTCAGGAGTTGGTGGTGGAATCTGATGATGTGTGTGTCTGTCTTCAATATGTCATAATAATGTCGATGTATGTTTGTGTGTGTGTATGTATGTTTTGTGTGATATGTGTGTATGTGTGTTGTGTGTGTGTCGATGGAATTGTGTGTGTGTGTGTGTGTGTTGGGGGCAGCGTCTGCTTTAGAGAGGATACGACAGCCAACTACACGGAATTTGAGATAATTTCTGCTCAACTCCTAACTGGCACCTCTCACGTCACTGCTCGACAGCTATCTTAAAAAGCAGGTTTTTCTAAGCCTGAACTTTACCACGTCATTCTCTCTCAAACAGCAACGTTCACTGGCCACTTGTCACCTTCAGAGTGCAGCTCAGGCCGGAAGCCAGCACGAAGGCCTGCGGCTGTGCCCACTGCCTACCAGCAGGCCAGAGGCAGCTCTCCCCCAGCAGGATGGCCAGTCCCTCCCCATTCTCAGAGCGTCTTCTCCTTGCCTGAGGCCTTCACATCCTTGGACGCCCTCTTCCTCACCTTGTCCCTCGTCTGCATCCCTTGAAGAGGATCCAGCAGTCTTGCCCTCCAGCATCCTTCCTCTGTCCGCCTTTGTTTTTAAGGCTCATCTTCTCATTCTCCATTTCAGTGGTTTGCTGACTTTCACTGCTCCTGGACTAGCCCAGGCACTGGAGGGCTGAGTCTTGTGCATCCAGTCAGAGGGCTTACGACCAGACCAATCGGGGATGTTTAGCTTGGGAAAAATTTGGAAGAGGTGGGCAAGATGTCTTCAAATGCCTGGAAAGAGCCTCATAAAAGGGAGATGTGTTCTCTCTACTCCAGAATGTGGCTCTGATGAGAACCCTGTACAGGAATAATGAATGATTCCACCAACCTATTAGCTTCTTGAGGCTAGGACTGGATTTTATTCAACTTGCCATCCTCAGTAACCAGCATGGCAGCTGTCACAAAGCAGAGACTTGTGGAAGGCATTTGTGGCTTCCTTCCCAGCATCCATTCTCCTAATCTCCTGCCAAAGGTGTCCTCATTTTTCTTTAGAAAATTTACCCTTCTATTATTTCAAATTTTTTGGTTGCAGAGGGATAGACAATATCCACTCCCACCCCATTTCCATATCCCATCCCTTTGGCTGCAGTGATTGGTTCAGAGATGGGTACGTGAATCAATTAAAAAAATTTTTTTATTAAGGTATAATTACAGATGCCATTATATCAGTTTCAGGTACAACGTAATAATTTGTTATATATTTATATGCATTGCTGAATGATCACCGCAGTAAGTCTAGTTAACATCTAGCACATGACTCATTTTGAGCCAATAAGAGTGAGTCTTAAGACATAGAGGAAGCTAACGTGGAAGTTGCCTCCACGTTCTCCTGGAAGATGTGGTAAGAGGACTGGAGCTATAGCAGCCACTTTGCTAACACGAAGGCTGACCCAAGAGCTGCCACGAATGCTTAAGGATGAGTAGGGCGACAAAGAGGCAGGCAAATTAGAAAGGGAGCAGCACCTGGTCTTTTGGGGCATATGCCTTTTCTTAGGTCAGTTTGATTGGGGTTTCTGTCACTTGCAGTATTATGTCATAACTGAATCTGAGCTCAACACAGGTTTGTTGATGGGTGAATGATATAAAAAGGAAGTAGATTTCAGGAAAGTTTAAAAAGGGCTTATTAAAACCGAGAGCTCTGAAAAATAGAAGAGAATACCTCCCTGAGGTAATATGTTTCATATTTTCTAGAGTATAAGCACTTGCTATATCACCATACTGTTGGAGTTGCTGAGGAAGGAGTTCCTGTGGGAGGAGATGGATTCACATGAATGTGGAAATAGAACCTTTTAACATTCTATCAATGTGTAAGTTCAACAAGATCCCGCATCAGACAGAAAACTGAGAAGGGTTTATTTAAAGAGGAACTGTGACTTGAAGGTGGTATAATATAAAGTTATGACTGGAGAACTGACTTGGGGCCTAGTTATTCTCTGTTAAGCTACACTCTTGGGGTGTTCCAGGCTTGGAGAGGTAAGAGAGGAGTTCTGAGTGTGACTCAAAAGAATGACGAGATGGCGTCAGAATTGGGTGATAAGAACTCATGGTCAAACAGGACTCTGTGAAGAGCAGCTGGCCACCAGGGACACGACCCACATTAAGGTTTGACTGCAGCTCAAGGACCTAATCAACTCTTTGCTTGCTGACACAGTGTGCAGTAGGCCATAGAAGACCCATGTTCTCACACTGTCTGTCACATACGTCAAAAAGAGGGTTTGCCCAAGAGGATTTGATTACAAATGAAAGTGCAAGAGTAGCCATCTGACAATATTTGTTACTGATTGATTTTTCCTTTCTTTTTAACTGGTGTCAGAGTTTATAAATAACTAGGGTGGAAACGGTTGGTTCTTTTTAATTTTTTTTTTTCATTTTGCAACCTTCTATGTGCACATATGTGAAGCTAAGCCTATAGCCAAGGCCTTGGACTCCTGGGTTCTGCCAAGTCCACGTTTCAGTCCTGCTCTGTGTAGTTGTAGACAACATATGTATCTCTCTTAGCCTTACTTCTCTCATCCACAAAATGAGACTTATGACACCCACCTTACAGAACCACTGGAAAGGTAAAACATGGAAATTATGCAAAAATCTTGGCATACCCTAAGAGCTCAAATAGTGAGAGACATAAAATGTATCTTGAGGGTCTCCCTCACCCTTAAGAAGATGAAATATTCATTCAAAGCCTCCTTCCGTGGCTTATAGAAGGCCAAAGTCTTTCTCAAACTCCCTGAGGTCTTCTACTTTTTCCAGTTGAGGCAAGGCCAGCAAGATAGGGGGTTGAGGCCAAACAGGGAATGTATATGGGTAAATATGACAAGAGGGAATGGCGAGGACTATGACATAGTGGAGAGGGTCGGTCCAGCCAAAGAGGGCAGCTGCTCTTGCTTCCAGTCAATGATTGCCAGGCAGTGAGGGTTGAAAGATGCCAGTGTTGTTAAGAAAAGACAAGAAGTCAGATTTTTTTTTTTCTAAATTCTCTAGATTTTCCAAAGTCTTCAAGGAACTTAAAAAAATTAAAACATATCGATAGGCCTAATAAAAGAGAAGCCAGGGCTGACTTTGGCACACACCACTGGTTTGCTGCATTTGCTTTGAAGTCTGGAGGTCGGTCTGTGAGCTCAAAATGCCAGGGCCGCATGGCCCCTGGCCCTGCTCTCTGCCCAGAGTCTCCATCCATCCTCTTGAATGCTGCAAGGCAGGGACAAATACTTCTATGCATAGACAGCTGAAGATAGGCGAGCAGTCAGGGAGAGCAAAGGTTTTGAAACTCCCTCCCCATCCGTGCAGATATTCTGTCTGGAAAGTCAACCTGCTTCAACTCAATCACATTTCCTAAATATTACCACAGTTCAAGCCCGAAGCTAGGCCTTGAGACCTTTTTCCCATGCCTACTGTGTGTTTGGCAGAGTTAGATGTTTTAAATACTTTGTCTCGCAACAATGTTTTGGGGGAGAGGTGATCCTCTTCATCCTAGCTGTGTGGAAAGAAGGCCTCAAGAACGGTGAAGCCACTCGCCTAAGGCCCCTCGCTAGTCAGCGAAACAAATGAGTGAGGGGTGAACTTGCAGCAAACGTGAGAGCATCGCAGTGGAGGTGAGTGAAGGGGCTGTGGGAGAAGAGAGAGGGGCAGGGCCCTCCCAGGAATTCTCGGGCTCAGCGAGCCGTAGGTCACCTGGGGGGCTTGTCAGACTGCGGGTCCTGAGTCGGCAGTTCCGGGGAAGGGCCCAGACTCTGCATTCCTAAGAAGTGCCCAGGTGGTGCCCAGGCTGCTACTCTGTCTGCTGCACTTTGAGAAGCAAGGCTCTGTCCCAGGATTGCAGACCAGGCCCTCTCAGCTTTTTGAGAAGAGTCTCTGGATCGGAATTCTGACGAGGCAAGGGTGTGGCTGGGCAGTATGAATTCATCACTGTTCCTGGCAAAGTGACCCTCACCCTGCCTTCCCGTGAGGTCAGGAGAGCGAGACCTGGACACACGTAGCACTGTTAGGAACATGCGGGTGTGGGGTACTCATTAGAGTTTTGCTGTGACACGGGATAAGGAAGGCGCGCCTCTGTGCCAACTGCACAAGGTGGTCTATTGTTGGAAGTATTAAAAAGGAGTAAAGAAGCTGTGGGGAACGCTAGTGGTGCCCTACCTTGGTCCCCTTCACCAAGGTGGTGCCCATCCTGGGCTTCTCTGAATACTGGCTCCAAGGTGACCACAGGTACAAAAGCCCATTGCCCTTGGCCTCTAGGAGGGGACAAGACTGTGGTGTCGTTCGTGCTTTAGAGCTCCCCCCATGGCTAAAGCAGAAGCTGGGACCACTTCTTTGTTTAGAATCCCCTGTCCCATCCCGTTTTTCTCGTTCCCTTTCTCCTGAGGGCATTCCCCTCAATAAACCACGTGTACCTGAATCTCTGCCTCAGGCTCTGCCTATGGGGAACCTCACCTAAGGCAGAAGCTCACACAGGTGCATCTTACTGGGCACCAGGTGCTCTTCGAGTCCTCCCAAAGGCAGCGTGAGATGGGTGGTGTTATCACAGTCCCACACATGGGTAGACTGAGGCTCAGAGAGGAGAATTCACTGGCTCAGTCCATGCAGCTGATGGGCAGTGGGACCAGGATAGGCATCTAGGTGTGTGCCCATGTGCTTTATGTTCGGCCCCGCTGCCAGCGCTTCTGTATACTTGCTTTCGCCTCTCCCATGGTGCCAAGGCAAATACACCGAGGTTCGCCTTACGGTGAGGCCCGGGTTAGAGTAAGGGATGGGGGGAGCCTTGGGAGGTGGGCTTCTCTGCAGCCCTGCCCTTGGGCAATCCATGCAGGTAAAGCTGTGTGGGCTCCAATAAGGCCTAAGGGAGTTGGGAGAGGGGGTGGTAAGGCACTATGACTGTCCCCAAACCATTCCTGCACTCGGAGCTGATTCCCTTAAACATGTATTACTTCGACTTTTATCCAGGTTCTTTTATCCAAATTACATTTTCTTCCCTCCAGTTCTTCTCTAGGCACATCCTTGCCAGGGGGAACCATACCTAGGTTTTGGTCCACATTGTAAAGGGAGCCGGAATACTTGTGTGGAGCGAGACAGAGAGAGACAGTACACAGACACCATCTGCTGATGTGCAGCTGCTCATGATTGCCCAAAACTTTGAGGCTATCGTCCAATTCGATCCTCAGTTATCATCATACACACTTTACAGCTGGTCTCTTTATGGGTCTGCCAAGTTCGGGATTCCTAATTTCTGGCCGGGAAAGGGGGCTTAAGCTGTAGCAGGAGGGAGTCAGTGCAGTAAACAGTGGCAGAAACACAGTCCTCTGCTGCCCCATGTGAAAAAGAGATAAAGACCATTAGCCCAGAGAGATTGACGGAGGGGAGAGATGAGTGATTAGGGGAGCCTGCGTCCCAGGGCCCGGCTTCCAAAAGCAGGATGTTGGCAGGGCTGATGCAAGTTTCCCAGCTGTGATTTCACCCATAAAAGTCCATGCCAAGAACCCCGCTCTTTATTTAGAGGAGCTGTCTAATCAGAGTTTTCTCCAGTGGAACCCTTGGGACCACCTTATTTACAGTGGTTCACTCTTACCTGCCCTGTGACATCCTGCCCTGGGAGATGGCCTTTCCCAGATGCCAAACAGTGACGCAAATTGTTACCTTAGGACTTGCCTGGTAGTCTTTCATTTTTATAACTTATCGGCGAGGAAATGTTGGGAGATTTCCGGGACAAGACATGTAGGCATTTGGGAAGAGAGAGAGAGAATTTGGAACTTTTGGGAAGTAGGTTCTTAGATGCATCGTCATGGGAGGTATGTGTGAGCTGTTCTCTTGGGACCCTAGCAGTGAATCTTTAAGGACAGCCAGATTCCCATATTTCTAGCTTCCTGGGCCACCTTATAAACTTGATCTTCAGCAATCCTCGTACCACTGTCGGTGGAAATTGGAGCAAGGAAGTTTATTACTTTCTAGTCAGGGCCTGTGTTGGGGAAAAGAGCTGGTCAGCTCTGAAGTTCCGGATTTGGAAGGACACGTCAGTCGTAGTGGAAACTCTGGTGAGCATGGTCTTGTTGGAGCAATGAGTATGTGCTACTTCTTCCGAACCCCCCTTAGTCACCAGAAGTGTGCTCTCACGCCCTAATGAGAACCCCGAGGGTTTATACATTTTCCCTGGCCTAGTTGGAACTGACTCTCTGAAGGCAGAAGAGGATAAGAATGTGTTTTAAGCTTCAAGCAATTAGAGCAACCTTGCAGAACTCCTGACACCAAGAGGATTTTCACTGGATTTTATCTGGTACTCACATGATCAAATGCATTTGAGCACCTCAGCTCTAAGGGGCACCTGGTTCTCCGAGAGAGCATCTCCTGGTTTGGGACTCAGAGAAGACAGTGTGATGCTCGAGACCTAGACCTTGCCAGAAAAATATAATCAGGACATGAAAGAGTCTAAGAATTCGACCCTTTTGCTCCTATTTTAAAAACACGCCCTGAAGGCAGGCTTTAGATAGAGAGAGGTCACGCACAGAACTTCAGTCACAAGAGGCCCTGAAGGAGAGAGCAGGCCCCTTCACTCCAGCCAGCAGTACGTTATGGGGGCAGGAAGAAAGGCTGGAGACCCTGGTGGTCGCCGACAGCAGAGGATCTCAGAGTGTGGTCTTAGGACCAGCTGCATCATCAGCATCTTCTGGAAACTTGTTAGACATGCAACTTTCCAGCCTCCACCCAGAACTGCTGACTCGGAGACTCTGGGGGCGGGGCCCGGCAATCTGCTTTCCTATTTCCGTGGGAGACTGCGATGTGCCTTCTTGTGTTTGAGAACCACTATTCTACAGCAAATAAGAGAGCTGGATCTGGCCTACAGATGCGTGTTTATTGACTAGTAGTGATTGAAATTTTCTGAACTGGTTTCCAATATTTCAAAATGGACAATTTTTTTAAAAAAAAATAAGAATCCACATTTCTGGCTTTTCTTGGAGGGAAAAAAAAAAATAGGAAGATCTAGCCACAGGGGAGTCGCATACCTGCTTGGCAATAATTGCCTGGAGATGAGGAGAGGCGGCTGCTCTTAGAAAGGGCACAAGCCCTCCTGGGAAATACGGCTCCTTCATTACCTATTTCACTGGCCCATTCACTCTTTTCCGTCTGGAGGTATTTGAGCCATTGACCCATGACCTATATAATGTCTAGTGTCACCTGGAGCTGAATTTCAGTCATCATGCATTTGCTGACCACTCACCTGGTAGGATGGAATTTCTGCCATCCTCATAACCTTCTCTCCCTGACTCTTATCATTCTCCCCCACCCATCCTCAACTCCCTCTGCTTTTTGCTAAGATGGGTAAAAAAAAAGAAAGACTTGGTTAGCGTAACACCCAGAGTACAGCCATAGGAATCAGTGAATACCAGGAAGAAAGAGGTTTATTTGTTTAGCCTACACTATCCTCTGATCTTAGTCCTGGGAAAGCGAACTCACTGTCGTGTTCAGAAAAGAGGGGACACTGTCCTTCTGTTACGCTTGGGCAGGCTTTTATCTATGGCTTGGGGGTCATCAGAGTATCTGCTGGTGGCAGATACTCTAACTTTTATATCATTCCTATAGCCCCTTCCTATGTCTCCTCTTACAAAAATGACTATCCCTACATGGGGCATGACCCCATGTGGCTCTTAACTTTAGCGTGGAAGGGTCCACCACTGTGCCTTCTTCCATTAGGTCAATTGGTTATCAAGCAAGGGGCAGGTTCTGAGGAAGAAATAATAAATATTGGGGAGCAAGGAGGGTGTCAGAACAGATGTGTGTGGGAAGGGAAGGGATGCTGGCAAAATTCACTTGGCTTTTCTAGACCAGCTTTGACTTGAGAGCTCAAGGCATTCTCAACATACATCTCTGATGGCAACTGATGAACCGTGTACCCACTGGGGCCTCGGTCTCCAGGGAGACCCAATGGGGCTGGGTGCAAATCAACAGAGTAATAGTAACAATGCAGGATTTATCTGACGGGTACATGTTGCTGCTGACTCCTTCCCGGAGCCTTCTCATTCGAGGATGCAGGGGCAAAAGAGGGAGTTCCTGCAGGGCCAAGCTGAGCTGTAGGAGATGGGGAGCGTTACCAGGAGACTGCATGAGGGTTCTTGGGTGGGAGACTGAAGTAGGGGCTGAGGTCAGGGGAGGGGAAAGAGGAGTAAGGAGTGAGTAAGAAGACAGAGCAGCTGAAGGCTTCCTGCCATGAACGTGGCCTGCCGCTATGGGATTTCTTTAAGCTTGACTTGCCTCTCTTGGTTTTAGCAGCTCTTGAATGACGCCTGCCTTCGTTCTTTTAAAAGGGTGGGAGAGCAGGGAGGGGCAGTCAGAATCAGGAAATTTAGTCATTAAGCATAAGCCTCTCCTTAACCTTGCAAAGTCTATGATTACATTCCCATGTGACCCAGATATCTACTGACTTCAGTTTATGCTTTGACATCTAAACAGAGATGGCTCTGCCCCTGTTCCCAGCCTACTCCCCTCACTTAGATGTCTGTGATGTCCTGGGGCTGGGGTGCTTATGGTCACTTCTGAACTCTCATTTTCACCCCCACTTGCCTGCTGGAGCCACTTCCTCCCTCTGCTCCGTGCTGACCTCACTCCTTGTCCCTGAGCTTGGCCTCCCTCCTGTTCTACCCTGAACTACTTTTTGTGTAAATGACAGACTTTATTAAAACTTTGGGAGCACCGGGTGATTTTTCCTCACAAACAATATAAAATGACTTTAGCTATTCCTGATTCTAAAAACCCTTTCCTCACCTGACCAGCCCCACACCTCCCCCTCCATTTCTCACCTCTCTCTGCTCACCTGACTCTCTCGCATCTCCATACATTTCCGATACTTTTTCAGGGCAGAGCACATTAGCTACCAACGTGTTTCACTGCTTGCAGACCATTTTCTGGGGGCCTCCCCCTCTCTACCCAAAGTGGCCCATCACAGTAGTTTCCTGAACAAATATGTAGAAGGGATGCTGATGTCAGCCAAAAGAACTTGTTTCACCCTGCTACAAACATTTTACAGCTGAAGACTCTGAGGCTCCAAGGAGTTAAGCAACCTGGTCAGGACACATAGCTTCTGGGCCACCTGGAAGACCTCTGAAGGGGGTCCCTGCTCCCCAAGAAGCTGGAGACTCAGGGGGCTGGCCTCAGCTGGAGAGGGCTCGTGTCCTGCTATTTATTCCCTCTTCAGGACCCGAGACTCCTCTCTTCCCAGGGCTCTCTCTTTTAAAGCAAGGTCGTGGAGGAAAGGCTCTGATGCAACCAGCATTCTCCTCATTTGCTCTTTGGGGACATGGCCATGGGTGTTGGATACAACCGAAGCCCTGCGCTGTCAGTAAGCTCAGCGGCAGCCAGCCCAGCACACTTTCCTGTTTAACACACCACTGGGTACATTGTACCTCATAGCTCAGAATCAATAAAGTCAAGGCAATTTCCTTAACATGCCATCAATAAGAGATTATGGAACGGGGAGGGTTTTCCTTAGGAGCTAATGCCTTACTAAAGTTCAAATGAGGCAATATATAGTAAAATAAATTCAATCTCTATTTTCACCCCTTGCAATTTCGGTGGAGACTAAATGAAATGGAACTGTGTTGATCCTAACCCGTTCAATATATCTTCACTTCCTATGAACCAAGGTCATTTTTACCTTCATGGGAAGAGAGGCAAAATATAAAATACTTACCCATACTGAACGGAAATGCATTTGCAGGTTTTTGAAAGCCAGGTAGATGACTGATATATTATGTAATTCATTTCATGGCATCGCTGACTGTGTTTTATAGATAGTGTTTAACCTTGCCAATTCCGCTCTGAGATAATCCTCCTTCTGAGGATAAAAATCATATATTTAACATAAAAGGAAAGGTTGGGAGAGAAAAAGCTGCATAATGTGCTCTGTACAACAGATAACCAGAAGTTGCTTACACAGAAAGATGATCAGAGCAAGTTCGTGTGCTTTGCCTCATTAGCTAATCATCCTGTTAATATTAATCAGAAACGAGGTGATAACCACTTAAGTGGCAGTATGTTACTGAATGGCAAAGTGCATCCAGCGTTGTGTGGCAGAGTGGCATGTGGGCAATGGCGTGGACCCTGGACTGATCCTGTGCTCTATTGCATACATGTTCTGTGACCTTGGGTAATTTACTGAACTTCTTTAAGCCTGAGTTCCCTCATTTGTGAAATGGGCCTAACAATAATCACTGGAGCAGATCATACTGGTTATTTATTCATCATCTATTTCCCTCTTCCTCCTTTTCAACAGAACCATGATTTTGTTCAGGTTTTCTCAACCTCTAATTCCATTGAGGAATCTTGGTTGATCGTAAACAGTAGTCCCCGCCATCTGTTATTGGTCCAGGGAAGGGCATGTGATGCCAATGGCTCCAATCAGGCTGCAGGGAAGATACCTGATTTTCTTCGGGTGGACATGAACAAGGAGGCGCATTGTCCCAAGGCTACCGGTTACCATCTTTCAGCCCCAGGGCATCCTAGAATTGATGGGAAGCTTCAATGAGGATGACCTTGGGTCTTTGATCAGCTCATTGATGGGGCTGCTCCTGAAACCAGCCCTCTTCTGGTATCCAGGTATAAATAAATATTATTTATTTTAAAATAGTTTTACTTTTCTTGTCAAAATTAAATATGATTGTTAAAAATAAATTTATTTTTAGTGACCTTTTGACCTGAGGCTTTCTGTTGCAGGAAGTCCAAAATATTCTAACTGATAAACTACCTTAGAGGAGTGTTGCAAAGATTAAGGTGGAAAAGGTCTGTATACAGGGCCGTCCAATGGAAATTTCTGTGATATTGGAAATGTTCCATATTCTTCATTGTCCAATAGAGTAGCCACTAGCCACGTGGCTGTTGAGCATTCGAAATACGGCTAGAGCAATTGAAGAACTGAATTTTTTATTTTATTTAATTTTAATTCATTGAAATCAGAAATTTACATAGCTGCACGTGGCAACTATGTCATAAAGCACAGACCTATAAAATCATCTAGCGTAGCATCTGGAACCTAGCAGGGGTCAACGAACATTGACTTCTCTTTCTGTGCCCCCCACGCCCCCTCCACGCCTCTCTGAAAACTCATTTGGTCACCAAGTTCTAAACAGGTAGCAACAAGAGCAGCAGCCATTAATTTTAAAAGTAAAGAGACCAAAGGTAGAATGAGAACTGGATTTGAGGGTCAAATGTGTTGCAAAAACAGTGTGTGAACTTTGTTCTTAGCCTAGTTACCCAGTGAACCAGGACCCTGTGTTGTTAGATGCCCCCCAAAGCTGGTACTTGCCAGTGTGTGCCTGTGGGCAGGATTAGATGTTGGCATACAGATCAGTGCTAACTTAAGACTGCACCAGAACACTGACAGACAACTTAACAACCCAGTGAGTATGATAAAGATTTTCTGATGTCCTCGGTATTCTGAAGGCTGATGTCTATGAAGAGCCCGATCTTTAGTCGGTGTATTCCATGCTGTGACCACATCCTGGAAGACAATGTCACCTTATGGAATGGCCTTCAGAGGGAACCTTGTGCTGCAGGAGCTGGGCTCCTTCACTGGGTGCCTGAAGCGAGCCTTGTTTCCTGAGAATCTTATTCATTATCTTTGCTATTACTGAACCCCACTCCCCTTCATCTCTATTCCTATATCAACCCCCTTCTCCCCTCTACCTCCAAATTGCCCACTACCTGGAAGCTGTTTCACGGACAGAAAAGAAATATTCGGGTCCTTAGAATCCAGGCCAGTAACATATTAATGTCCAGCACAGTAGGGGGAAAAAAAAAACCACTTACTGAATCTCCCAACCCCACCAAGGCTGGAAGCATCGTATGCCCAAAGACTAGCTCAACCCTACAGGCTTATTAGGGAGAGGATGTTATTGTTGGTTCCCCAGCAGACAGGTAAGAATTATCTGGGTTTTTTTTCTGTTTGTTTGTTTTTTAGTGTTTACTTTTTTAAAACTTTCTTTTACTTGAGATGCAACATAAAATAAAGTACACGAATCTTAAGTACACAAAACTTGATGAATATTCTCATATATATGTCATGCAACCCCATCTAGAGCCAAGAAACCCAGGCCATATTGTCCCACAGAAGCAATCGCTTTTCTGATTGTTTCACCATAGATTGGTTTTGCCTGTTCAAGAGCTTTGCCTTAATGAAATCCTACGGTTTCTCTCGCTCAACATTATGTTTGTGAGATGCATCTAGATTGTTGCTTATAGAAATGTGCATTCTTTTCCATTCCTATAGTATTCCATTGTATTACCAGAATTTGTTTATCCATTCTACTGTTGCTAGATATTTGAGTGGTTTCCAGTTTCTGGCTATTATGAGTAAAGCTACTACAAACATCCTTGTACATGTGTTTTGGTGGACATATGCGTTCACTTTAGTTTGGTTTACACCTAAGAGTAGAATTCCTGGGTTGAAGACTATATATGTTCAACTTTAGTAGATCCTGTCAAAATTTTCCAAAGTGATGATACAAATTTATACCCTCGCTAGCAGTGTTTGAAAGTTTCAGTTTCTCCGCATACTTATCAAAACTCAGTAATGTCAGTCCTTTTAATTTTAGTCATTCTTGTGTGTCTGATAATTCTGGTGGAAATGTATTACCAGATTTTAAAGCTCAAAGTCAGAGATCAGCAAATATGGCTTGTGGGACAAATCCAGCCCACTGTCTGTTTTTGTAAGTAAAGCTCTATTGAAACACAACCATGCTCATTCATTCATATAGGTATCGCCTATGGCTACTTTTGTACTTACACGGCCAAGTTGAATACTTGCAACAGAAACTGTATGTCCCATAAAGCCCAAATAAAATAAAATAGCTAGCCATTTATAAAAGAAATTTGCTGACCCCTGCTTAACATAAGAGGGTCATGGAAACGTGGTTTTAGTAATTATTGTAAAATTCTTGTTGCTTTCTTCTCGGCTTTATCTGCCGGTGGGGCAACAGCAAGGCACAGCTGCCCCGCCTGGTGTCCTTTGGTGCCCTGGTGCTGGGTGGTTCCGGAATGCTGGCATATTGGTTCCATCAGCCCTCAGGGCAGTTGGACGGGGCATGTGGCAGCTGGAGTTCCCGGTCCAGTCTTCTCTAGTCTTGAGCAGCCTCCATGGTTTGTCTCAGTGTGTTGTATAAATATTACAACTTTCTGTGTGCGCTACACCTTGTAATAGGTTGAGACTGCCTAAGACAGGAGTCCAGCTGTCTTTATTTTCTCAAGCCTGTTCGCTAGCACCCTGCCAACTAGCTTCTACCTGTCTCTGCTCCCGAAAGTCACAAATCCAGAGTTTTTTTTCCTCCAGTCTTCATTTTTCTTCGTCTCTCTGTGGCATTGTATACTCTTCGCTGCCCTTTCTTTAAAACACTTGCTGGCCTTGCCTGTGTAGCAAGTATAATACTGATAAGCATCTAAAGATATAAGATTTACATACAGCATCTTCACTGTTTATCACAACAGCTGAACAGAGTGGGTATTGTCGTCCCAGATTTATATTTGAAGAAACAGTTTCAGCAGGTCTCGGCTCCCAGCCCATCAGTGGAAGAGCAGGGATTCGAACCTTGGCATGTGGGACTTGGTCGTCAGTGATCTCCAGAAGGTCAAGGCTACTTTCGACTGCACAATGCTATTGCTTTTTCTCTGACCTTAAGGATCTCTCCTTTGTTTTTAGTTTTTGCTTCTTTCACTATCCCTTAACTGTTATTTCCCCTAAGGCTTAGGCCTTAATCTCATTTCGACCACATATTCTTTCCCTCAAGGTTTGGCTCATAGTTTCACTTTTAATTTTGATCCTGAATGTGAATCGATATTGATTTTTTTCTGACGGTGCTTTGGTATCTCATTGAATCCTCAACATAACCCCGAAGGTCAGTGCTGCACTTCATTTCATTGAAGCCGAGAGGAGTTCGTTGACCTGGCTGAAGGACACTCAGTCGGAGGGTGATGAGACAGGGCAGCTCAAACCCAGCTCTGTTATGACCCCAAAGCCCATGAGTGTCCAGGAACCTCTCTCCCAAATGAATTTCAGGTCAGGACCCTTAAACGCCTACAGGATATGTCTGCTTATAAATTTCAAAACTGAACACACCATGTCTAAAAACGAACTCAACTTTCCCTCTTCCTGGTCTAGGCTGGTTCCACCTTATAGATTCCCTATGTTGAGGAAGAAAATTGTTCTCTTGAGTACCTATATTAAAGTCTGTAAGTCACCTTGGATTTCTGATTCTCCCTTCTGAACTTACAATCTACCCAACCCCACTGGGCTCTGAATTCTCCTATATCCTCATGCTTCAGGTAATACTTTTTCTCTTCCCTGATATCGTGCACAGCTAGCTAGATCACAGCCCCTTCTCTGAGTCCCCAGCTCTTTGTCCGACCCTTCCTTGTGGAACTCATCGATGCCACTGTGGAATGTCGCTATCCTGCTTTTATCTGCCTGCCTTTGTATCCATCTGGGCTTGTACACATCAGGACAGGTACACCGTTCAGTATCATCTTTCATGGTGGCCCTCAAACTTGCCGTAGCTTCAGAATCAACTGCAATCTTTTGTTTTGTTTTGTTTTCAAGTGGATTCCTAATCCGAGCATCTGACTCAATGAATCTGAAGTAGGGTCGAAATTTGCATTTTTCGCAAGCACCTTTGGAAATGTAAGGCAGGAGGCCTTCTACCTCGCTCTGAGAAATGCTGGTCTGGTGCAAACTTTCTTTCACAGGTGAGAGCTGCATCTCAGAGTGGGGAGGCTGGGAGGACCACTGACTGGAGATGCACATGCACCTTCTGGCGCTCAACCCTCATTTCCTGCTTCTCTTGTACCCTCCTCCGCTTCCTCCAATGCTTTCTTGTGTATATTGAGGGCTCAGTGATTGTAGGATGAATGAATGAATGAATGAATGAATTGCAAAAGCCCTTGTCCTAATATCTCAAAGTCTTTCTCTGGTTGTGAAGCTAAGAGATGCCTGGAAGCTGCATGAATTCTGCCTTCCTGTAGGATTTCCTGGGTACAAGGTGGGGAGGCCATGGGACAAAATACCTGACCAGAGGTTCTCAAATTGTCCAAGTCACCAAAAAGACAGAGAAAGCCTGAGAAACTGTGACAACTAAGAAAAAACTAAAGAGACACCACAACTAAATGTAATGTGGGATCCTGGGACAGAAAAATGCCGTTAGGTAAACACTAAGGAAATCTGGACATTAGTTATTTTTTTTAAAAAGTGGTAGAACAGGCATCTAAAGTACCAGTGCTGTCTTCCCTGTGGCCCTGTGGCCATACCTCGGTGTCGCCAGCTTAGCCTAGTACAAAGTTCATGCCGGATAGGTTTACAAAGACACTAGCCCCATGACTTCTCTGTTCCCTTCCCGTGTTCATTTTCCAAAATGGGTGGCCATGAAGATCTAGCTGTTCTGAAGGCCTGGGTGACACAGGTGGGTCACCGAGAGCAAGAACTTTGGCCCTGAGGATGAGTGGAAGGACAGCATAGTAGCTTCCATAGAACCTAGTGCCAAACCCAGCCCGGACACCCATTGGCTGTGTGACCTTCTGCGGGTGCTACTTTTCCTTCTCGTACGTTAAATGGAGGTGACAGCACCCTCCTTGCAAAACTACTGTGGCATTCTGTGACTGTAGAACCAGGGGCACAGTAGATACTCAACACCTGGAAGATGGTACTTAAGACATTCTGGTCAGGTGTGGGAATTTCAGGTTTGCTAAAGATGATAATTCTGGGACCTCTCAGAACTTCTGCCTCAACTCATTTCCCAATTTGAGCTCTGTGACATCCATGCAGTGCTGGGGTGAGGGGTGGGGGGTGGGGGGTACACATCCTCCCAGAAGTCAGTTCCGCCTCTCGCCCTACCACACCTGGCTGGGTAACCGTAGCCATAACTCAGACTTCTGGTTCTTTATAAATAAATAGAACATTCATCTGCCCTGGTCCCAGATGACATTTTTATTGGCATCTAAAAATAAAAATAATAGTGATTTCCTAAACGGGAACAGCCTCAACCCAGGCAGCTTACGTTCTTCCTCTGGGCATGCTGTGAAAGGCCACGTCCAGATTGCAAACCTCTGACCCATCACCAGCCTGTCAGAGTCAACGTGATGAGGCTGGGGAGAGAACACAGGCCAGCAGGCCAAGGAGGAAGCTTCCAGACTGTGCTAAGCGGGCAGTCTCAGTGCCTGGGACCTTTCCCTCCCCAGCCTCCCATTGTTCATGGGCCCTGGGGGAAGGAGGAAAAGGGGTGGGGAGGGTCGGGAAGGAGAGCGAGAAAGAGAAAGAAGACTCTGACAGCTTATAGGTGAAAGAGGGAGTTCTGGTTGATAAGTGACAAATTCTTTCTATGTGAACGGTCTATGCAGCTGATTAGATTTAGCATCACCCAGAATCATTCTCTGATACACTCTGTGGCACACGGTGGGGAAGATTTACAGGTGCAGTTCTCAGAGAAGCTGTCCTGGGGAGTTACAGCGTCTCTGCACAGTGTAGCTGGGGAGGCCAGGAGTCTCATGCAATTTAAAACACTCCATCGATCTTTCTGGACACCTTCTCCATGTATCACTGTGCCCATTAGCTATTCCAACAGCGTCGAGGAGTGGGAGTAGGCTACAGGTTGGCAGACTCCTGCAGGATAGAACATTACTGGGTAGTTTTGGTCCCCATTCTAAGGGCCTTGAACTCCAGCTGAGATGCTGAGGATCCTGCCTGAGTAAACTCAGTCTTAGTCCTAGGTACGAGGATTCCTAATGGCTGGTATATGTCTTAACATTTTTTAATTACATGAATAGTACTTAACTATATTGTCCTTGTGCAAAGAAAATTAAAGCAATTCACGTAACCGAAATCCTGTTCATGCATTATTTCTAAACTTCTCCTCATCCAAAGAAATAACTATAGTTACCATTTGAGTAAGATTTCCCAAAACTGTTTAATGCATATCTATCGTATCCATATATATGAATGCATAAAAATATATGTTTTTGTGTGTGTTTGTGAGCTTCCTTCCTTCTTTCTTTGACTTTTTTCGTCACTTAAAAAAATATATTTATTCATGCAGGTAGGTATGTACTTGTTTATTTACATAAATGTTATCTTGGTGTATGCATTGTCCTGCAACTTGCCTTTTTTATTCACCGGTGAGTGTGTCAGCTTGGGGTCCCCTGGGAAGCAGACACTGAGAGCAGTTAGAAGTATAAGAGGATCATGGGGAGGGGTGATGGTCTGTGAAAGATAAAAGCGGGAGGGAACAGGCTTGGGCAGGGAGAGCACAGAGCAGTGTGAATCTGACAGAGACTGGGCCAGCTCACTGGGGAGCTCAGAATTGAGACTGGCACTTAGAGGAGCCCCTCACTGGGCAGACGTGTCTAGGCCTTCGAACTCCACCGTGCTTGGTCATTGGCTGGGGGATGTCCAGAAGAAGCATGGCCTTAACTCAGATGCTGCAGCGAGTCCCCTGAGCTCTGCAGCTGGAGGCTGGAGGCTCCTACTCCTTGTAGTCAGATGGCACATCGTCTCTTGAAGGGAGATCCCGATGACAGCTTCATGGCTGCCCCTTGATCTCGGAATCTCTTCGTGTGGTGTACATACGCTTTTTGTTGGAGAGTGTTCCCCAGTCTGTGTCAGTTACAACTGACTTAGCCATTCCCCTCCTGATGGACACTTAGGTTGGTCCTCTCTTTGCTATAATGAACAACATGGCAATCATCATCCTCGAACAGGACTCCACTAACAGCAAAAACTGATGAGGGCTTCTCTGGGGGTGAATATGGAGAAGAGCATTTTCAGGCTCTAAGGATGCCTATTATTAATTCTCATATTCAAGCAAGTTGCCTGCTCAAGGGGTCCTATACAGTGATCCTTCCCCCCCGCAGGATGAGCGAGGCTGTATGTCCCATACCACTGCGAGATCTGGGTTCGATGCTGGAGTTTTGCCTTTGAGGTCAGCTTCCCTGTGTTGGGCCCCTAATTCTGCTTGTCCAGGCTTTGGCTCCTGACAACTGCTGCTGCATCCTCAGGAGATCTCTTCACCTAAACCTTTGTTCTATGTTTGCCTGGCTGACCCTTGGCCATCTGAGGTGATAAATATAAGGGTTATGATTACAGACTTGGGAAACAACTGATGAGCTTCAACTTTGTCTGCCAGTCACGAACTATGATGCTGGACAAGTTACTTAACATCTTTTTGTAACTTAGTTTCCCCATTTGCATAAGGAGGATAATAATGGTTGGGACCGACCTCCCAGAGCTGTTGAGATGAAGTGAGTTAACACATGGGGAGTGCTCAGTATGCCTGGTGCATAGTAAAGCCAACTCAATAAACATTATCTGACCATTGGGCTTGGCTCTTGGCCCCCTGACAATCATAGCGCCAGTTTTCCAGTATCGATTGTCATTTCCCAAGTGTCCTGCTTTTACACGTAGACTCCTGAAGAACTGGACCCGCTTCAGTTTTGGTTGGGGAAACACAGTCACACCACCGAGCCCCGGGGCTGGGCTACTCCCAGCATGGTGTCCCATTCTCTTGACACCAGCTCTCCTGCTCAGCCCCTGTTCCTGTTCCAACTCCCTCGATGTTGTCCCTGTCCTGTCCTGGAGTGTGACATAGTGGGATGAACGCAGGATTCTCAGCCCTTTTTGTCCGATCTTAGTTTGCGTTGAATATTTTGATTCCAAAATCTAGCAAAGTCTCAATAATTCGAATCCCGACTCTACAACCTGTGAACCTTAGTTTCTTCATCCATAACATCAGTTGGTAGTGTGACCCGCCTCTCCGGGCCATGGTGAAGATTAAAGGAGGTAACGTGAGCAAAGAACTTAAAGCTGTGCTCAGCAAATGGCACGAACACTAGCGTTGCCCCAGAAACGAACATTCTTCAACCCCATCCACTCGCCCCTCTGGGTTGACTGCGGATTTGGCACGTCCACGCTTCCTATAATTAGATTGGGCTTGCGTTTGGTTGAATTAGGTGTGCAATAATGGGGCCTGGTGTAAAAAGATGGTATTTTAGTTATTTTGAAGAATCCCTTAATTTTAGGAAGACAAATCAAAATAATTACAGGGGTGGTCAAGCAAAGAAGCAGGACCATCGCTAGCAGCAATAACGTTCCTTTTACCCAATGGTCCGTCATCATGATGTCTATGCAGGTAAGAGCATCCTGTTCTTCGTGCTGCAAGGATACCTCACTGCAGAGAAACATGAGTGTTTTCATCTAAAGGGCACGACACAGCTACCGTCCACCATCACCTCCCAGGATCTTGGGCCCAGTGTCGTCAAATTCAATTTTCAGAAAACAACACAGAAATTGGGGTTTTTATGTGAAACCTCTCAATTTTACAACTTTGGCCACTAATCCAAGTGAACCTGGCCAGCCAGTGTATGCTTCTGCTTTACAGTATCCCTGTAGAGCTCGTCCATCACTGGCTGAGTCACTGGCTGAAAGCTGATGGAGTCTTTCCCTCTAAAGCATGTAGTTGCCTGATTGGTTGGTAGCATTTCAGTGGTGGTTACAGGCCCTTTGGGATTTTGGTGGCCTGCATTAAACAGTTTCTTCTTTTGGTTCCCCAGTTTTTTTTTCTCCTGGGGTCCCGTGTGGCTTCTGTTAATTATAGCCCTCCTTACCCCCACCTTCTCTCACGAGAGCAGGTGATCAGGTGGGCTGCCCGGCCCAGTATTTGTTGAATGATTGCAAAGTCAGGAACCCAGGGACTTCTCTCCTCCAGCAACTCTTTCGGTTTGTGTTTCTCTCCTCCTGGAATGAAATTAAGGCGATTTTTCAGCAACCTGTTAAACCAGATGGAGAGCAAGTCTTCTCTGAGATCACAAATCTCCTTCAGGTCCTCTTCTGTGTATTCGGGGGTTGTATTTTTTTTTATTTCCAAGAGTTTTATTTACCAGCTGCCAAAGCTTTCTTCTTTCTGGTTCTGTCCCTTCTTTATGTCTGGGCACATCTCATTGTTACACACTGAAACGTGCAGTGTGTTTCACGCATACTTATTCTTAAGACCTTCCACAGAATTCCGTGAGCGTAGCCAGAGCTGTTGAGGGCCCAGGGTCTCCAGCTTGGTGGGGCGCACAGGGGGCTGGAGAGGGGGTGTGCATCAAGGGACTGTGTGGTAAGACTGTTGCTATCCTGGTGTAGGGTGGAAGACTTCTCCCAAGGGCACCACACTTAGTTATCATCTGGGTTCACTGCCCTCGCTACACATGCAGGAGATGAAGAATGGTTTTTGAACTTCTATTAAGCAGAGGAAGACCTTCCTTAAATGACATTGTAGATGGCAGGTCAGTGTGTAAATGGAAGGAAGGAGGAGAGGCTTTATTCTTAGAGATCCTGTATGCTTGACCCTCCTCCCAATTGGGGTAGCCCCTTAGAAGTCTGCAGACTCTGAGATTCCACAAAGGAAATCGGCCTCCAAGTCCAGAGTGTTTCTGTCGATCATTCCTTCACCTTCACAGATGTTAGGAACCAGAGTGAGCACTATCCTCTGCCCAGATGCACTCAGGTCCCTTCTACCTCATCTGTGTGTCTTTCCCTGGCTTTGGTGAATTTCTGCTTCCCTTAGCTTCTAACTTCTGCTCTTCACCAAAAGACTGCCCTCCAGCTCCTGGGGATCATTTGCTTCTGAAAGGTTGGTACTGCCAGGAAGTTTGCATCCCCAAGGACGGCTAATGACAGGTGACTGGCTGTCAAGAATAAGAAGTTCCCCACCCGGTGCCCAAGGATCATGTGACAGACACTGCAGAACTTCCCTGTAGGACCCAACCGAAGCCGCCCTTGGAGGGATTTCGCCTGAAATCACAGTCTTGCTTGATTTTTCTCCCCCGTCTCTGTTTCCCTCCCTCCCACACCAGCCTCACCTGTGACCATGTCCTTAATAAGTTACCTGTATCTGAATCTCCATCTCAGGTTCTCAATCTCGAACGTCTCTCCCGTAGGCCTCTGCGCTCTCTCAGGAGGATCACTTCCTTTCTCTGGCTAGTCTTCAGTCAGCATCTTTACAGGTACAATGGGGCTCATCCATCAATGGCCGTTGGGGATCCAGGCAACTGTCTGCTTGGGCCTGCAGCCATTTTTCTCTTCTGCGTGTCGGTTTATTTCAGGAAAGTACAACTCACCAGCCAGCATTTGACTTATCGGGGACTTTGTTGCCTTGGAAACATGGAGCCAGGAGACAGAGGAGCCCCCGTCGAAGCGAGGTGCTGCCTGGGGATCCATTTTTGAGGTAGGAGGAGAAGCTTCCGCCCGAACAGAGCTCTCGCAGCCCCTCCCCCTTTCCTGTGGCCACTGCCCGCCTCCCAATCTGATGCTGATGGGAAGCTTGGGGATGTGATTTTCAAGCCTTTGATTAATACTTTCCTTGACGAATGCAGATTAAGGCCTATATCCTTTCCCATCCCCACGGCTCCAGGGAGCATAAACGAAAATGGCTTCCCCGTCAAGCTCTGCTTCTCTTGCCTTTTACGGGGTTAATGTCTCATGTGCACATGTCCCGTGGCTGGTCCAGGTGGTGAGGAAGATGAGGTGAGGGAAGTGAAGGAGACATTACCTTTAGGTACCAAAGGCCTTTCTTGACGCCCCACCCCACCCCACCCCAAGATCAGTTTAGGGCCTCTCCACGCCCTCCTACTGCATCCTTTCACTCACCATTTTGTAATTGTCTTTTACTCGTCTAGTTAATGAGATTGAATGAAAAGCTCTAGGTCTAAAGGGTTTGAAGTCACCGAATAATAGTATTTAAAAGCAAATCATGGTGCCTTAATCAAGTGGTGAATTTGTACTTGCTGGCTTTGCCCATTTGGCAACAAAAGAACAGCCCCAGGGTGAACATCAGAATGTAATTTGCAGATGGGAGAAAATAGGTCACTTTTCATATGCATAGACTGTATTTTTTTTAAATAAAAAAAGCCAGGGCATAAGGTCTCATAAGTAATTACTGGAGCTATGGGAGAGAAGGGTCGTAAATTTAGAATGGGAAGCCCTGTCGCTGAGCAAATCATGCCTGAGCTAATAGCCCCGTAGCTCTCCTGCCCCAGCCTGGTCCCACCTCCACATTCCACAGGGCAATGGAGACGGGCTCACTTCCTCTTCCTGCCATCACCCGAGACCTTCCCGGTGAACGTTCTAACACCGCACAGCTCTTTGACTTGTTTGGTTCTCACGACCGTTCCCTCTACTCTTCCATGCAGGTGGATTTGGTCATCTTGGACTTGCTGGACACTTACTCTCTATCTCCCTTTCTGAGCTCGGCCCCTCATCCATCCAGGCTTCCTGATCCCTGATTTCTACCACGTTCATTCTCTGCCTCCACATGCTTTCCTTTTCACATGTCCTCTCTCATCTCTCTTTATCTCAGAGGGCGTCACGTCATCCTCTCTTTAGCCAGCCTCCTCGGCAACCCTGCCCCAGCCTGCCACACCGCTCTGCAAACCTTGTCCACCCTCTTCGGGCCTGTCTAAGTCTGTTAAAGAGAAACAGAGCCAGACTGTGGTTAAAGTGGTAAAAACAGATTTTATTCAGGAACTATTGCAATAGGAAAAATGTGGCCTCGGTGTAGAACTGGGCTCAATTCTGAATAGAATAAGTACAAGGAGGGATTTACAGCTAAGGAGCAGGTTGGGAGGGTCAGTGAATGGAAAATTACTTGAGGAGAGATCAAGGGCAGGGAGCTTTCTTGCCAAACTGACCTAGCAGGATTCTTGCTGAAGGAAGGCCGGGGTGATCAGGTATCACCAGGGGGTGGAGGGGATGGTGCAGGATGAGGACCTTGATCAGATATTGACGATGATCAGATATCAAGAGCATGGAGATTCTTTCTAGCAGGCTTCTTAGCAGGTTTCTTGCTAAAACTGGCCTGTGCAGACCCAGAGAGGGTGGAGGCCAAGGGTCAAGGCCTAGCTGAGATGAGGGCTTAGAGGAGCCTGGCTAGAGTTTGGTCAAGCCTATGAGTGCTGCTAGGGGGCAATCACACAGCTCTCCCACCTGTGCCCTCGATACCAGTCAGCATCTCTATTACACCCCAGTTCCATCTGCCTTTCCATTGCAGCTATTCTAAACCCATTCTCAAGGCTTGGATAAACTTAACCCAGAAGAAAAGAGGTCCCCAGCACAAATTCCTCCACTCCCTGCCCCACTTGCGGCAAACCCCACTGTACCTTGTCTCCCTCTTCCCCTTCATTTACTGCCTTTCTCCTGTCTCCTGTCTAGGGAAATTAGGTCTAAGAGTAGACATCACTTCTTCCAGGAAGTCTTCCTTGGATCCTCCCGTCCCCACTGGCGAAGACTAGGTTAGGGCTCCCCCTGTGGGTTTTCACCCAGCCCTGATTTTAACTCCATCGTTCCACACTGCGGTGGTTGAGTCACTGTTGGTCTCCTCCTTGAGGCTGTGAGCTCCCTGTGGGCAGAAATCGTGTTTTTCTTGTTCTCTTTTGGATTCCCAATGTTTGGTGGAGTGCCTGACACACAGTAGGTGCTTGATGCATGTTGTTGAGTGAATGAGTCCCTTTTTCTACACAAATTAGTACACTCGCCTACATTCTGGGTTTCTTTTCTTCCTGCCTCCTTAGGCCATCAATTGTTCCACTGCCGTGTTGTGTCTTCAACCTGCCTTCTCGTGGTATTGTGCATTCATGTATTATTATTGTCATTATTAATAATATCATTATAGTTACTATTTATCGGATACTCACTCTGTTCCAGGTACTTTGTTAAACACCTTAAATACATGCTCTAGTTTGATCCTTATAATAGTCCTAGGAGGGTAGTATTACTATTCTCAATGTTTCTTATATTTAAATATAATTTAAGTCTCCTTTATTTAAAGCAAAGTCCTTCCTAGCTAGATGCCACATTCCCTTCTCCCCAACGCCATTAAGTTCTTTCATTGTGTTCGCACCATATTTCTAAAGAGCCATCTCTACCAGCCGTCTCTACCTTCTGACCTCTCTCTTACACCTATGATGCTGGAATCGAACCCTACCTGACCGGAAAAGCTCCGGCTGACATCACCGGTGACCTCGCGGGGCTAACAACAGTGACTGCTTTCAGGCCTTATCTTCCCAGTTTCTCAGAGGCAGATGACACTGATGGCCACTCCCTCCCTGTGACGCTCCAGCCTGCATTTCCTCTGGCTGCTAAGTGTGTGTTCTGTGGGAGCAGTTCACCACTCTCTTCTTTCTTGTTTTGTGCCCTCTCGCCAACATTTTCTGCTCTGGCTCAACTGAAAAACCCTCTTGGTGGCCCAGGCGTCTCCCTTCTGCCCCAGAGCCACATGGCCAAGGCCTCTGTTTCCCCTCGATAGTTCTTCCCCAGGGGCCAAATTCTGAGTGCTGATGCGACTTACCGTTTACTGGCTCCATCCACACCCGTCCTAGCACCCACTTCCCATCTGGTGTCCCTTATCTCCTCCGGTGACACTCGTATCTGCCCTCCCGCCCAAGTAAAAACGTCATCAAAATTTTTGACTCCTTCCTTTCTCTTCTCTTTACATCTAATCCGGCCACCAAATCACCTTTATAGTTTACGCCAGGCTTCTCTCATGTCTGCTTTTCTTCCCTCTGATCTTCATGGAGATTGGCCTAGAACTGCTGAGCCAGGTGCCCCTGAGACTCTGCCAAGCTCTCCCTCACCTCTGAATCTTTCTTTAAACTGTTTTTTTTTTAAACTATATATATTCAGAGTGTATAGTTTGATGATTTGATATATACATTGTGACATAACCATCACGGTCAAGCTAATGAACATATTCATTACCTCACAGTTACTATTTGTGCATGTGTGTGTGTATGTGCGTGTGTGTATGACGAGAACACTTAGAATCTATTCTCTTAGCAAATTTCAAGTATTACAGACAGCATTGTTACCTCCAGTCACCATGCTTTCTTTATGTGAGATCTCCAGACTTATTCATCTTGCATAACTGAAACTTCGTACCTCTCTACTCACATATCCCAACCTCCACGCCCCGCCCCATCCACAGGCCCTAGTAATCACTGTTCTACTCTCTGGTTCTATGAGTTTGATTATTTTATAGTCCACGTATGAGTGAGGTTATACAGTATTTGATTTTCTGTGTCTGGCTTATTTCACTTAGCACAATGTCCCCCAGGCCATTTATGTTGTTTCAAGTGACAGGATTCCCTTATTTTTTAAGGCCAAATAATATTCCATTATATGTATACATCACATTTTCTTTATCCATTCATTCATCCATGGATATTTTGGTTGTTTCCATGTCTTGGCTACTGTAAATAAGACCACAATGAACATAGGTGTGCGGATATCTCTTTGGGATCCCGATTTCAGTTCCTTTGGATGTATACTCAGAAGTGGAACTGCCGGATCATTGGGTAGTTAGTTCTGTTACTAATTTTTTGAGGAACCTCCATACTGCTTTCCATAATGATCATAACAGTTCACATCCTCACCAACAGCGTACAGGGTTCTCTTTTCTCTACATCTTCACCGACACTTCTCTTGTCTTTTCACATATTTGTTAGCCATCCTAACAGGCTGTGGTTTGGATTTGCGTTTCCATGATGATTAGTGATGGGGAGCACCTTTTCATATATCTATCTGTTCACTGTCTGTCTTTGAAAACAAATGTCTATTCAGGTTCTTTGCCCGTTTTTTAATTGGGTTATTTGCAGGGTTTTTTTTTTTTTTTTTTTTTTGCTATTGAGTTGTATGAGTTCCTTATAAATATTAACCCCTTACCAGATATATGGTTAACAAATGCGTTTTCCCAGTCCATAGGCTGCCTTTTCATTTTGTTGATTCTTGCCCCTCGATCTTTACCCCGTTCTCTCACTCCTGCTTAATGACTGGTCCTTCTCCTCTTTTTCTCCCATTTTGCGTGTACTTCATTATCATTATAGAAGTTACTTCGATGTATCACAGATTCTAGACATGAGCATCCAGAGGATATGGATTTTTTTTATTTTCGTAACACCACTGCCAGTGTAGGGATTCGCATGGATAGAATGTAATTTTAAAAAATGGCTTTTTTTTTTTTTTTTGCTCCGTGCCCATCACTGAATGAGGATCAGCTCCTAGAATCAGAGGCAGATTATGTAATTCCAAAACCCAATTATAAGTAACCCCTTAGGCTTTACACCAGCAAAGGGCCTTCTTGGTGCCCCTTTTCTGCTGCCTCCTATCTGAGGAGGGGCTCGGGCACGGTGGGAAGTCAGGTGGATGGCGTCAGGAGAGAAGAAAGGGTCGAGGTGATACGCCTGATGAGCATATTGGTATTTTGCCCCACCAGGTATCTTAAAACCTACAGGTCTTTGAATTTAGCTGAGAAGTTGAGGCCACCAGCCATGCAGGTAGGCCTGAATGTTAATATCTAGTATTTATAGGCAGCCTTTTTACTTGAAAGCTCAGGGTTTCGGCTTTTTTCCCCCCATTTCCTTCAAAGAATCCCTGATGCTCTAAGTTCCCAAGGAAGGAGAATCCTGATCACAGCGCATGTGAATAACTGAATGCAACTCTCTCACGCCAGCCGTGCATCCTGCGATGCCAGTACCTGGGCTGGCACACAAGTTATTTTCTGATTCTTCCATGCTTTCCTGGCTTCCCAAAGGGCAGAATTCCAGAGGGTTGTTGGGGTCTAGGTGTAGAGGTTAGCACACAAATCCAGTCTGTGCTGTAAGGAATCCACCTAAGGAATGTCTTCAGGGACACTCAGGAAGCCTGTGTCATTCTGGACAAGAGTCTTCCCCTTTTCGGGGTGTTTTCTTCTTTGGCGGCAAAGGCAACAAAGGGATTGGACTGGATGACTCTGAGGAACTAAAATGCTGGGATCCACAATACGTGGGACCACCTCTGAGAACCTCAGGCTTATCTCGAGATAGTTAGCAGAAAGGTATCTTTCCAGAGGGAGGTTCCTCCTTTCTTTTCACTTGAGAATTTCATGCCTAAGATCCCCCTGGTAACCATCTTGTGCAAATACAATCACCATATGAACACGCCCAGGATGAAAGGCAGGTGTGTTCCAGTCACCTCTATTACCTAGTTGACAGCGAGCCCGTCCTGCAAAGTAGAACCACCTGAACGATTTGAACTGTCTGCAGGATCATGAGAGAGCCCAGCCAGGACCAGAATAACCATCCAGTCCAGCCCAGCCTAAATGAATGACCCTCACAATCGTGAGCTGAGTAAATGGCTGTTGTTTTAAACCACTAGGTATGGGGATAGCTTGCTTGCTTTGCAGCAAAAGTGGGCCGGTAGTATATCTGCCCTTGATCTTCATGTCACAGCTCGCCAGACAAGGAGGTCGAAGTGGTAGATAAAAAGCACAAAACAACGGGAATGGAGCCAGGTCTCCGGCTCAGAGGTTCCCCACTCAGGGACCGAAGAAGGAATAGAGGAGAGGACAAGTGCGACTGCTGAATTCAGAGTTGAGTCGAGCCAACAGGCAGCTGGTGATGTGCCCGCAAAGCCCCAGACCCAACACTGTTCCTTTTGGGGCTGATAAGGCAGCTTCTTTAGTCCCATTCTAGCCAAGATGACAAATCGGGTTTTGTTTTTCAGTCAGAAAGGAACTTAACATTTTATAAGACAGCTGCTGAGTCTTACCACAGGAGGGCTTAACTTGTGGAGTTTAGAGGCCACGTGGGGACAATGACAGAGAAGAAAAGCATCTTTGAAGAGGACCTACTCAGAGTTGCCAGTGCCTTCTAGCTCTGAAGGGCACCACATGAAACGTCATTTGCTCTGGCCCAGCCAAGGGACAGAACGTTCAATGTAAACAGCTGTTTGCTTTGTAACCATCTGGTCTGGAAGGTTCCATGACAAGGATGAGTCGTGGGCTTTTAGAGGTGGAAGGGGTCTTAAAGGTTGTCTTGTGAGAAATCTCTGTCCTCCACTTGAATGCTTCATTTCATTTTTATGGTTATTGTTTTTATGACACAAACAATACCCGAATATATATGCTCCTTTTAAAATAGTCATACGACAGCAACATTGCCTCTTCAGGCCATGGTGCCTTCACCCACCCTTGCAAAGGCTGTCACTGTCGGCATCCACCCAGCCCCACTCTGTCTATTGACATTTCCATAAAAAAAAAAAAAAACGAGCATACACTCACAGACCTACTTTTCCACTGCTACATAATGGGATCATACTAAACACAATGTTTTTCAATTTGATTTTCTCATGGACGAGTCTGTTCTGGAGGTCTTTGGATGTTAGTCGATAGAGGTCAAATTCATTTTTTGAAAGGCTGCACAGTATTTTGTTATATGGATATCCATGCTCTATTAACGGCTGCATTCTTGATGGGAAATGTAGATTGCTTCCACTTCTTGGGCTGTTCTAAAACTCCAAGCAAGAAACACTTTTGTGCACAACTGTTTGAGCATATCCGAGTGCTTCTTTAGGAAAGATTCCTAGATGTGGAATTGCTGAGCAGTGAGCATATGTATTTGCAAAGTTTAGCATAACTTGCTTTTAAACCATCTCAGCTAGTTACCTCTTTTTTTTTTTTTCCTTGAACAAATAGGACACATTGACATTGTTCTATGCAGGTTTTGCCTCTTCTTTAATCAATTTTTTAAAATTATTTTCTTCCCCAGGAAATCATCCACTATATTCAAATTTTTACATTTGCTGGTAATTCTGTTTTACATAATAGTCTGTTTTAATTTAGAAAAATCTCTATTGGATTCATGTTCCTTTTTTGTCATTAATATTGTTTGTGTTCTACATCTTTTCTTGATCAGATTTGCCAGATGTCTATCTGTTGGTCTTTTCAAAAAATGAGTTTGAGGTTTATTATTATTTATTTTGTTATCTAGCCTTTTAATTTCTGCTTTCATCATTATTAAATTTCCCCACTTCTTCAGAACTATTCTGTGGAGCTTTTATATAATTTTCTGAGCAGTGCGTTAGTTCATTTATTTTCAAGAGTTTTAGTTTTCTAATATACACATTTAGAGTTATAACTTTTCCATTGAGAACGGCTTTTGATGTATGGCATTCTCATTTTATTCACTTTTAAATAGTCATAATGTCCACTTTAATCTTTTCTTTTATCTAAATGTTATATTTAAACCTATTTTAATATTCCTGAGCAAATACATTCTTCTCGACTATCCTTCCGATGCTGATTTCTGATTTTACGGCATTGTGGTCAGAGACGCAGTCTGTATGATGCCTGCTTCAGGGAAATTTCTGTTTTCTGAGATTTTATTTGTGTGTGTACATGTTGTGTGTGTGTGTGTGTGTGTGTGTGTGTGTGTGTGTGTGTGTGTGTGGCTTAATATATGGTACATTTTTTGGAAATTTCCTGTGAGTTTGAAAAGAATACTCTCTCTCTCTCTGTCTCTCTCTCTCATTGGATTTATTATTACATTGAAATTCTCCATGTCTTTCAAGTTTTGCTCATTTCATTTAGAAAAAAGAAAGAATTGTCTTTCATCATTAAGTGTGGTATTAACCGTAGGTTTTTCATAGATGCTCTTCATCAACTTCATCAAGTTGAGGAATTTTCCCCTCTATTTCCAGTTTACTGAGAGTTTTATCATTCATGGGTGCTGGATTTTGTCCAACGTATTTCTGCATTTATCTTTCTAGGAACTTTTCCACAGAATCTAAGTTGTCTAATTTGCTGGCATAAAAATGTTCGTAGTATTCCCTTATATTTCCTTTTATTGTTAACAGCATCCTGGGCATGGAATTTTTAGTCCTCTGCTCCAAATAATGCAAACCTCTTTCATTAGGAGGACTGCCCCATGGGGATAGAACCTCTGTGCAGCAGAGCAGGGGCTGGGGGAAATGAGAGCTGCCTCAAACTAACATGCCATGGACTCCTATTGTTTTTATAAGCACTTCCAATTTGTTGGATGCTTTGATCATGCTCCAGAATCTTTAAATGGTTGTTTATTACAGTTTTGTCCAGTTCGATTGTTTCTTTTTGGTAAAGGATTTTCTAAGCTCGTCCCTCAGCTATTTCAAGAGTCCTGTCTCCCCATCTTCACCATTTTCATTTATTGCAATTACTATGTGAATACAAACTTATTCCTGCCATCTTATTTTAGTTTTTTTTCTTAATTTTTTTTTTAAATATAGTTGGCCTACACTATTACATTAGTTTCAGGCGTACGACATAGTAATTCAGCATTGGTATACCTTCTGATGTGATCATCGTGGTAAATCTAGTAACCAATAGTCACCATACAAAGTTATTACAATACGATTGACTATATTCTCCATTCTATACACTGTATTGCGTGGCTTATTTATTTTGTAACTGGAATTTGAACCTCTTATTTCCTTTCACCATTTTCACATTCCTAAACCCCTTCCCCTTTGGCAACCAACAGTTAGATCTCTGCATCTTTTAATTGTTGAATTAGTATAGACTATATACAGCAAAAACATTCTTCGAAAATAAATGGAATTTCCTTGTTTTATTAAATGTATTGGGGTGACATTAGTTATTAAAATTATATAGGTTTCAAGTGTACTATTCAATAAGATGTCATGCATATTGCATTGTGTTATATTTATCATATTTTGTGTTCTCTTTTCCCCCAATCTACTTTTTTAATTGATTACATTTTCTTTGAACCTTTTTCTTCTTAATGATTTGAGAATTTATATACTATTGCTCTTCTTCTAGTAGTTACCTTTAATTTTTAAGGAAGTACATTTAAACATATTTTCCTATCCATATTTAAAATCAAAAAGTGTTTCTGTCCTCTCTTCAGATAAGCACATGACCTTGGCAGAGCTTTATTTCCCTCATCTCCCTCCCGCCCCACTGCAATAACCTCTCATGTCGAAATCATTTGGCATTTTATCTTTAATTTTAATTATTATGCTTTTAATAAGTAATTAATGCCCTTTTAGAGAGCAGTGATTTTGCTGATTTCTTTGTCATTATTCTCTTTCCAGCCACCCACTCACATTTTAGTCTCGACTTTATCATCCAAAATAAATGAATTATGATCTCATTTAGTCTCCATTTTAAATGTCCGACTATCTGATCATCATTGCCTTCCTGTCATTACTCTGGTTCTCTCACGGCAGAACAGATCAACTTTACTGAAACGTCCAGCTCTCTGATTTTATCTTTTATCACCATCCTTCATTGCCTATTTCCCTCTTTATCCGCTTTACATAGACAGCACAGTATACCCATTTCCTTATAAACGCCCTATGCTCCCCTCCCCCTCCATAATTACTCCTGCAAAAACAACCTGATGAGATCCAGTTTTCTGGTTACTATCAGTTTGCACCCAAGAAGTTGAGTATTACCGGAGAAAATTATATTAAATCACTTCAAATTTATGACCTTAGATCTGATATGGTCCCTTGATCTTCCAGAGATTCCTGCTTCTCTTCCCCCAAACGTGTACTTTTCTCTCCTTACAAACAGCTATTTTACTTCTTCCTTTCTTTCTTCAAGCCTCCAAGAGCCCCTCACTTCTTAATCTCAGCTAGGGCCTCCATTCCAACTTCACAGAGAAAAATAATTTAATGAAATGTGAATAACCTTCTAGCCCGCCGTTGTGCCTGCATGTGTACCCCACCGTCATAATGGAAGACTTGTGTCCTGTCTAAGCTCCGCATTTTACCCCATATCCAATCCTTTCTCAGCTCAAGGATTTCTCTACCTCCATTGCCCCGTTTCTCTCCTGCATTGACACTTTCTCCCTTTCACCTAGATCGTCTCATACCTCTGTAGATACCTTGATATCTCTCACCTTTGATGAAACCCTCTTGACCTAGCCGCCATCCCCTTCCAGCTTTCCCATTTCTTTGTTCCCAGTCATAGTAAAAGTCACTGAAATACTGTGATAGAAACAAATCTTTAGAACTTCTCACCTCCCATTTCAGGTCAGTTACTCCAGCCACACTTCCCTCTCATCAATCCACAGACAGGACTTTGACTAAGGTTGCCTTTGACCTACATCTTGCCAAAGCTGAAGGTCAATTTTCTGTCTTTATCTGACCTTTCGGTGGAATTCGATCCAAATCCACCACTCCCTTCTTCTGTGAAATACTACGTCATCGGGATTCTGAGATAACATGCTCTTCTTGTTTGCCTCCTATTCCACAGCCCACACTTTCCCAGCCTCCTTAGTCAACTGTTACTTCCGTTCCAGATCTCTAACTGTTGGAATGCCGAGGCTCTTTCTTTGGCCTTCTTCTCTACCCAGACTCTATTGGTGGTCTCCTCCAGTCTCATGTATGTCAATAAAATATATGTGTTGATGACTCTCAAATTTTAATTAATCAGCAGACCAGCTCTTCCTCTGAGTTTCAGACTTATACATTCAACCATCTGCTCAACATCTCCACTTGCTTGTCTATCAGGCATCTCAAACTTCACACATCCAAAAAAAAAAAAAAAAAACAAAACTACTAGTTACCTCCCCCTCTCTCATCCTAACCTCAACTGTCCCCTCTAAGTCATCTCCAAAGTGCTACACGTCACCACCCTCCATGCAGTTTATCATGCCAAAAGCTTGGTTACTTTTCATTCTTCTCTTTCTCTCACAATACACATGCAATTCACTGTCAGGTCCTTAACCTCAAACCCATATCTCAAATCTATCCACTTCTTTTATAACTATGCTATCTTCATTTTAGTCCAATTTACCTTCATTTGTCCCCTAACATCTTTTATAACCTCCTTAGTGATCTTACTATCTGCATTCTTGCCTCCATAATAGTCATAATAAAGCACGTACTGTGAAACATTTCAGACTCACAGAAAAGTACAAAAATAGCATAACAAGCTTTCATATACCCATGATCCAACATAAGAAATAAAATGTTATTGGCATCGTTGAAATCTCTATGAGAACGTCCCTGATTGCCTCTCTCTGTGCTCTAGAGGTTAATACACTCTTTACTTTGGTAATTATTGTTTCCACACATGTCTTTATGTCTTTACACACATATATATATCCCTAAGCAATATGTAGTTTTTCTTTTTCATCCATTGGTTCTTCCTCATTCTTTGGCTTGATTTTTTTTTCCCCCTTAGGAATGCCTGCGACATTCCTGAGTGGTTGTGATTCCTTTTCCTCTGACCTCAAGATGTCTAGATCCAAATTTGGGCAATTTGCATAAAGGCGGTCAATTGCATAAGGCCTGCTGATTCTCACAGTGTGCAGTGACCCACCCTCTGGCTACTTCTGATTTTTTCTTTTATCCCCACTTATCACTAACATTATTTGAAATTAGGCGTATTTTTATGTAAGTTGCTACAACATTTTTCTTATAACAGGGCAAGGCTGAGGTCGATAAATAAGTAAATATATTTGACATCTCCCAGAAGAAGGAGAAGAGTTTGATACAGACCCCTTGCATGGTTGTGGCCTTCTTCTTTTTTTTTTTTTTTTTTTCATTCAGGGTTCTGTGCAGCAACAACTGACCAGGTCACCGTGTACTGTCACAGAAGCTAATCTGATGCTTTAATAATATTCTAGGAATAACTTACATTATTCAAAATTATACCATGAAGGACCATGAACCATAAACCAGCTGCTCAAACACTTTATTATACAATGTCATCATAACGCTATCCCAAGTCTCCATTTTGCTTTGGAGTAGATTGGTAGAATAAGGATGTAGAAAGTTCTTCTCAGAATTCATATTTATGATGTAATATATTTAAGATCACCTCCATTAAACCTTCTGTTTCTTTGGAATAATCCTAGAATTGGTTTTCAAGGAGAGATGGGTACCATGGTAGGTTGTGCCAGAAGGTAAGTCTGACTGGAAATATGGCAGTTGTCTTCAGACATGAAAGTGGCCACATGGAGGAAGACTAGATTTTTTTCTGTGTGGCCCAAAGAGGGTCAGAGGGTTTTTTCTGTGTGAACCAGTTCAAAGAGTTTGGTTCAGTAACAGAAAAAACTTTTTTTATGGTCAAATCTGGCCAAATTTAGTCCAGCGGGATGGCTTGAGTCATTTGTTGTTATTTTAAGTCTTGAGACGAATAAAAATGAGAATGGCGAATGAGGTCAGCTGTGTCCTCTGGCTGGTAAAAATGAAGTTTCCATCAGCTGTAAATAAAAAGACTAGCCAATACTAAAATGTTTAGATATTCCTATTATACATCCATTCATTGACAGTGACAAATTCTGAAAGTGCTTAAGAACTTCATGAAGACATTATAATAATGTGGCCATTTGGGGAAGGGCATGTGACTTCTCAGAAAGCCTTATGATCATCATTTATTCTGTTTGGATTTTTCCGAGGTAACAGGTGAGAGGGAGTCCTTTATGCTAATGAAGGGGGCTGTGAGCGGAGAACGTTCGAGGACCCCCGTTGGACTCCGCTATAGCTCACTTGGGCTGTCAGCCCCCTACTCTGAGTGAATCAGTAAAAGGAATGAGAAAGGATTGCTGTGTTCTGGTGTCTGAAGTGTTAACCAGGGGTGTTGTGCCCAAACAGTGAATGCAAGTGAGCAGGCACACGCATCTGCGATACTGGGCGAGTCACTGCTGATACAACCATTCTGATTTTCATATTTATTGTTAAATGTGTGCCTTATCTTTCAATAGTCTGGAAATCTCGCAGTCCTATTTGAAAGGCAATGTTTCATAACATGCATGAATCCTTGTGAATTTGAATTTCATACTCTAACTTGTCTTTCTCCCTTTGCACATGTCCGGTGGCCATGGCTTCCCCATGGGTCAGTGATAGTCAGGGGTAGTGGGAAAATGTTGGAGGACCTCATCTCAGTGTCATTGTGCATCTCTTGACCTGCCCTGTGTCAGGCTGGGACACCTGTTCAGCTATTCTGGTGCCCATAACCAGGAGTATGATGTAGTTAGCACCTCAAGGGGAACCTCTTGACTTTTCTGGATGGAAGCTGGCTTTCTCTCTTCCTCTAGTTTGCTTTTCCCAGCATTTGACTCCTATTCCTTAGAATCATTTCCCAAAATGTGCAGCTGGCGGTCAAGCCCTGGTGCCAGGCTCTGCTTTGGAGAATAAACGAGGCTAAGATAGGCACCAACTAGTTTTATTTGGGGCAATTTTTTTGTTCGTTTGTTTGTTGGGCTTCTGTTTCCTTTTCATTGAAATGAGAGAATTTGGCTTGTTCATTCCTTCCGGTTTTAACTGTCTATAAAAGAGAGGGAAATGGTCAAGAATTCAAGAAATCCCATCTTTCTCAATAATTCCTCAAGTGATTTAACTCCAATTCAGATAAGACTTCCAGTTTTAAATACTTCCAGTCCCCCTTGCGTGAGTGTGACAACTCTGTTTTATGGCTTTTGTATCTCCCTAGCCCTTCAAACCTTAAACTAAAGTAGAAAGAAAAAAGGCTTTTAGGGAGCTTAGCAGAGCTGATGGTCATGGGTCCACTCCCTTACTACTGTTCCACCTGCCGCCATTACTGCCCCACCAGCGAAGCTCAGAATGAGGTTTGGCCTCTATAAATGATAATGGCATTGCTGAGCCTAGTGGTCACGAGGGCAGGGACAGACACGATGTGCCATCAGCAAGCACTGGTTTCGATCACATGGAGTGATGAAGGAATGAAGACAGTCTAGCAGCTCTCCACTCAGAAATTTCCCCCTGAGGGGCCAGATCTAGCAATATTGGACTGACCACATTTTAGGAAAGAGCGGGTTCCCATTCAGTTACAAACTCTACGGGAGTTAAGTTTGAAACAAAACATTTAGTACTACTAAAGCATTTTTTATGATGCTTATCTGTTGGTAGTTCTTGGTTTGGGTAGCAGAAGTCAAGAGAAAGGTGGATTGTGACCAGATGATGGATTTTTTGCACTCAGATGGTGAGGGACAGTCTCACAGCGCCAGGATGCTGAGAAGAACTTTCAGCTTCTAGGGCGTGTGGGTCTTAGGCTGATGACTTTCTGCACTAAGGTGTTTTTGAAGGAGTTTGTAGGAGGTGGGGTGGTAGAGATGCTACACACTGGAGGTTTCTGTGAGGTTCTTCGTCCAGATTTCCAAAGCCAGCCACTTCCCTCAGCCTAAGCCACCAACACCTCTCTGGAGAAGGAGCTTCTGCTTGGTCTTCATGTTCCCACTTCGTCTTTGTGCACCCTCCCATCCTTTCTGCGGTTAGCAACCAGTGTGTTCTTTAAAATGTAAGTCATGTCACGTCTGCCACCACCGAAAATCCTCCTATGGGTTCCTACTGCTTTGGAGTGAACCACAAGGTCCTTCATGACCAGCCCCTTGCTCTTCAGCTCTCTCATGCTCCAAACGCACTGCCCTTCACTTTCTTCCTGGAGCATTCGAAACACTTTCCCCCCGGGAGACTTCATGTCAGTGATATGCTCTGTTTTGCACCCAGGTTTCCACGCGGCTCGTTCCTTCTTACTGATGAGGTGCCAATTCAAATGTCACGTCTTCCTAAAGGCATTCCCTGAACCCCCAAAGTCCTTGCGTCGAATCATCTCACTTAATTGTTTTCACAACCTCATCACTATCTGAAAAAAAAATCTTAATTATTTATTGATTTGCTCGTTTTCTCTCCTCGCCCAGTAGGATATGTACTGCAGGAGAGCAGGGGCCTCTGAGTTGTGCTGATCACTGTGTCTTCTGTAGTATGGATGGTCCTTGGGGGGCTTATTAGGTGCTCCACAAATATGGGTTGAATATGCTGACTTCCAAATGTCCTCAAGGGTCATCGGTTTTGTTCCAAGGGAACCAAAGTCCTACAGTGAGAGGGAGAGAGAGAGAGAGAGAGAGAGAGAGAGAGAGAGAGAGAGCGAGCGGATACCCCCACGCCAGAAGGATGCATAGAAGAAACTCAAAGGATGAAAATCTGGCTGATGTTGGAGAGGAGGTGTTCTTATCCTCAGCAGTTCATCCTCATGAAGGCTCTTGAGCAGTGAGAAGCCATGAAAACAGGAGGCTAAGCTCTTAGATCATGTCTGACACGACTCAACACGTCGCACATCCTGTCACTAGGGACTGGGGACAGAACGTATGCCAGCAGGCTGCTCTGCGGCCAACCACCCGGCAGGCTGTGTGCTGCTGGGCACACCCTGATGTTGCACAGCGTCTGCCACCTCCCATTCTCCGACACTTCCAACACGGGCCCTGGGGTGTTAGGGAGAGCATGACAGTTGGCTGGATGTTGAGTTGTTTCCCTGGGTGACCACTGGCTGGCCCCACCGTCTTTTCTTGGGGCTGGGCGGAGCTGGCCTTGGGGTCAGCTATGAACCAGAATTTGTTACAGCAAGAGCCGAGTCGCCCAGCTTTTAATTTGGATCAATGATTGGGTTGAAGTGATTGATGTAGAGGAAGTAGAGCTTGAAGAGAGGGGCAGACGCCCAGGTGCGCTGGTCTTTTCATCTAAACATCAAATGCTACCTGGTGAGTTACAGGGCGCAGACTGGGGTAGGGGGAGCGAGGGGGAGGCAGCTGCTGCTCCAAAGTAGAGATGGAGCCGTGTGGCTGAAGACAAATCCGGGCTTCCTGTCAGACAGCTGGCTGTAAATAACAGGCTGCAACTTCTGGGGAGGAGCAGACAGGTAAGAGTCTCTTAGCAGATGAAAGGGCCAGGGCCGATGGTGTACATAATGGAAATTTAATACATTATTATTTGTTCATTTATTCATGTGATGAGGATCTATGGCCTTGTTCCTCAAAGTGTGGGCCATGGCCCAGCAGCATCAGTATCATCTGGGGAACTTGTCAGAAATGTCAGATCTCAGACTCCACCCTAACCCCGTAGAACCAGAATCTGCATTTTGATAAAACTGCCAGGGAATTCTTAGCCACAGACAAGTCAGAAGGCCTTACCTACAAGCTAACTTTAATGGCCAACTTTTAGGTAGGGCCCTGCGGGGATGCTGAGAGGGTGCATCTGGCAAACTTCACCCCTCAACAGTGAGGTGCTTGGAGGAGGCGCCCAGGTGCTCCTTCTGCAGGCGTTACTTCTGAGAAGACACATTCCACACCTGGTTCATTCCTTTCTAAAGTTCATGGAACATCTGCCCACTTCGACAAGATGGGAACACAAATGACAATAGCTCACAGCAGTGACAATACAGCAAAGGAGGTATAAGTGCCTTTTCATGAGGGGATTTGAAATCAAGCCACTAGAGGCTCCAGGTTCTTTCTCTTGTGTTTATTTGCCACCTCACTGAAATTCCTAGTGTCTTCCCACCAAGGAAAACCTGCTCTTTCTGAATGAATGGATCTGTCGTGAATCACTTGCACCTCTGTGTGAATTTAAATCGGTGATCATTTGCATTTTTATACTCTCGATGACTATTAAAGCTATGCCAGAACCAACAAACGGGTGGGAAGGGCATTTACACTATTTAGGTAATTTATGTCATCTTAGAATGCAGGTCCTGGAAACAACCTTACCAACACGGAAATCTGAAAAGCACTTTACAGTTTAAAAAAGTACTTCTTTCCTCATGCACCTATTTTGTAGGTAAAGAAACGGAAGTTCAGAGAGTTTGCAACTTGCTTGAAGTTGCACAACTAATAAGTGGCAAAACTGAATTCTAAACCTAGGTCTTCAACTAGAAAATTTGTGTTCCTTATCTACTGTTAGGCTGCTTCTACAGTAGGAAAGTTCTTGGTTATCCAAGAAGCCCCAAGTTCCTCATCTCTTTCCATTTCCCATTAATTAATAGAAAACATATGCTTATATATATATATATGTATATATATATATATATATATAGCACCTTCTTTATGCTTGGAACTGAGTAAAGAAGGCAGCTGCTAGGATAACATCATCTGAATGTTAATCTATCACCTACCTATCATCTATCTACCTACCTACCTACCTACCTACCTACCTACCTACCTATTTATCCATCCATCCATCCATCCATCCACTTATCCATTTATCTATATACCCACTTGCTGCTTTCAACCTCAAGAAACTTACAGATCATTAAAAGAGAAAGGACATGCTGAGAAAACGATTTCGATTTCCTTGACATTCAATTTCTTTTGCCCCATAAAGTCCGATGTCCTCCCAGTGACGAATGCTGATTCTGGAGTTCACCCTCTCTTGGGGCTCTTTAGTACCAGCTCTGGTACTAAAATGCTAACAACATTTTATTCTGTGTCAGTGCACACGTGGAACTAAGCCCCCTTACCACTGTCCAGAAAAAAAAAAAAATCCACCATGCAATTTGTGAGCTTAGATAATGCATTGAAAGTTGAGAGTCACAGAGCAATGGTGGCATCGTGGGAGAATGGCTGCTCCCCCATCCCCTGTCTCCTCCTCGCCACCCCTGCTCCGCTCAAGGAAGCTCCAACGCGTCCTTTTTTAGGATGAGTCATTCACCATCTCCTAACCCCAAAGTTGTACAACCAAATGTATCACAGCACTCAGGAGGAAAAAGGACTTTCTCTTTGCCTGAGGACGTTAGGCTGCAGTTGATACTTTATCTTTAAATAAACTCTTTTACTTTGACATAGGACATACATGCAGAGAATGTATACATTAGAAGCATACTGTTTGGTTACTTTTCACAAAGCGAACTCGCTTGTGTAACCAGTATCCAAACCAAGAGACTAAACAAAAGCAACATCCCAGAGGCCACCGTGCCCCTGAATCTAAGACCGTTGGCAATTTAAAGAGCGTATTTTTCTTCCTATGAGGAACATGGAAAGTGACATGAATGAGGAACAAGATCCTATTAGAAAATGGAGGAAAATTTTATCTGGCAGGAGAGCAAAGGAGGCTTCAGAACTAGACCCTACGAGATGGAGATGGGTGCTGTTTGGTGAAACAGAGAAGGGGGGTGGTTGGGAGCTTGAGCCAACCAAAGGGCAGGGAGGGTTTCGGCGACCGGCAAGGAGCCCAGTCTTGTTTTGTCTGGAGATGAGGGTCGGTGGGGAGGGAAGGCTGAGGAACCTAAGGTTGGGACCACGTTGCGAAAAATACGTGGACTGGCAGTGTAGGTGTCATTTGGTGGCTGTTGCAGGGTTTCAGATATATCTATTAAGATTCAGCGTTGCAACTGACAACAAAAATCAGATTTGTTTAAGTGAAAAAATAAAAAGCAACATATTGCCTCAGGCATCGCTTGATCTAGGGTTCAAATAATGACTGAAAATAGGCTTTTACCCCCTTCTGTTACTTTTTTCTCTGTCTTGGAGTCATCACCTTTTAATTCGGGTTCCCCCAAAGCAGGCCCTGAGGCGAGGATCTGAATATAATTTGGGAAATGGAGAAAGCACCGATGGCGATGAGGGGAAGCTGAGACGGGGAAGAGAAGACAGCCAGAAAACGGGGCAGTATCCAGCTGGCCCCGCGGTGGGTGCTGGGGGCCGGATCCCACTATGAGCTCTGGGTAAGCACGCAGAGCTTGGGGCTTCAGCGTGCTGTACTCTGGGGCAGAGGGGGAGAGGGGTGTCGAGGGACCTATTCTCACCAGGCATTGCTGGAAACGATGCTGATGCTTGCTCCTAAGAAACAGGAACTCCATGTCACTCCCGGCTGCCATGCGCTCAGGGCACACAGACTTCTGAGATTTCTGAGGAAGCCCAAAGGCAGAGATGCCGTTGGGAGTAGCCAGTGTCCCTGAATGGGTGAGAACCCTGGATAATGTTGGAGGCCCAGCAGCATTAGCCTCATCTCCATTCTTAGAGGGGCTCTGCCTTCATTTGCACAGCTGGTAACCAGCATTTCCTGGGGCTGGAAAAGAGAGAATCTCTCCCCCTCCCCCACCCCACTGCGCCGATACTGTAGTAAAAGGCCTGATCCTAGCTTTCATTTCATCCAAATTGGGTCACTTGAATTAGTTCCTGATGTCAGGGGGGAGGAGATGTCCTAGAAAAGAATCCCCATGCCACGAGGTGACTCAGCAGAGGAGGGAGGAGAGGGCATGTTCACACCGCAAAATGAGGAACCCTGTGGGGGTGTGACGGAGGTGGCCTAGTGTGTGGTTCGGAAGCCTGAGAAAGAGCTTGGACTGAAAGCGTTTCCGTGGGTGTCTGTCGTTTGGCTGTCCCCAAAGCAGACCCTGAGACGAGGACCACCGATATAGGCGGTTTACTTGGGAGATGGTTCAGAAAGCGGGAATGAGGGAGGGGGGTGCAAGACAGAAAAGGAAAAGGAGACAGGTCACCTCTGTGGGCGGGTGGGACCCAACCCCACTGAGACGTCTGGGATGCAGAGGAGAACGTACCTCAGGGTCTCTCACCGAGGCCTGAGGAAACCGACGTTTCTATTCACCAGCTCCCATCCCACACTAGCTGGGGGACTTTCTGACGCATTTTACTCCTCAGTCCTTCCAGCCTGACCCGTGTGTGGGCTCATGTGCCTGTGGCCGAGGAAGCCACCAGCAGCGTGGGCGTCACCTGGCCGCAGGAATCCTGCAGGGCGGATGGAGGGGATGAGGCCGGGATACTGTCGCCCTCTGCAGCTGGGTCCTCCTGTCCTCTTGCCACTGTGGCTCAGCCCCCGCTCCAGCTCCTGGTACCCACCCCCTTTCCAGTCTTTACATTCTCCGCTCTCTGCTCCTAGGCAGCCCCAGGAACCCTTCCCCGCACCCGTCTTCCCTAATCTGACTACCCGTACCTCCACACTGGCCCTCGATGTGAATGTTCTAGGTGGAAAAGGTAGTCCCTTTGATAAACTCTCACATTAACAAAAAGCAAGGAATAAAGGCTTGTGGGGAAGGGTGGGGGTGGAGTGTCACATGTTAATTAATCCAAAATCGTCCCTGGGAATGGAAACGGCATTTCTGTGAGCTGGAAGAAAATTATGTGACCTAGCCTGTATCTGTTGGTTCAATTGAATCGGAGATTCTCACGTTTTAGAAGTTCTGGAGAGCTTCCTTTAAACCAGGCACACTCCCTCCTCTGAATCTGACGGGTCCCCTTGTAGTGGGTTGGGGCTGGGGACCTGGCCTCCCTGGTGAAGAATCTCTGTGTGATCTCTGGAAAGTTTCTGATGGGCAAGCCTTGGAAGGCAGACGGCGAAGGCTGAGAGAAGGAGGCAGATGGAAGGCTGAGAGCCGCTAGTTTGAAATGTAGCTTTCTACCAGCAAGGGCAGTCGAGCGGAGAGAAAACAGTGGGTTTGAATTCCGAAATATCTAGCCACGGAGCTTCTCCACGCCTCAGTTTCGCCATCTGTAAAAGGGGAATAAAGGGTAATGCAAATTAACAGAGCCTCAGGCATATTGTTTAGATTGTGCACTTTATTATTATTATTATTATTATTATTATTATTTTTGCAATCAACCCTCTGAGTAATCGTTCATGTGGAGCCTCCCACGTCCTTCCATATCGCCAACCCGCTAGCCCGGCTCCTGGTCAGCCTCTGCCTCACAGCTCCAGCCCCCTCCACTGCGGTCAAAGGGGTCTCTGAAGTGGGGGCTCAGTGATGGTCCCCTTCACCTCAGGATCACAGCTCTTGAAGAGATTCCCCCACTCCTTTGTCTTGTAGACTTGAAGAACAGGAGCACCCTGGAGGCTGGTTCAGATGTCCCAGAGGGTCACAGACAAAGTCTGCTTGTGAGTCTTGTGATGAAAGGTGGTATTTAACAGGAAGGGCTTTGCTAAGGCAGGAATTGGAGGGTGACCGGGGAAGTGAGAGTCATGACCAGATCACCTCCTCAGAGACACCTTCCTGACCCCCTAGTTTCCCCCTCTAGGTGAGCTGAAGACAGCTCCTCATCCTTTTGAGCCCTACAGAACACACTCTCACCAAAGAACTGCCAATCTCATCCATTTCATGCTGCTGTCTGCCTCTGTCTCCCTTCTTTATATGCTTTTAATTAGTACTGAAATCATCGCCCTCAAATTCGACATGAAAATTTAAAAAATATATACATTAGAAAGAAACTAGCACATGCACAAAATCACACATCAAGAAAATTTCATTTACATTCCTAAAAAGAGGCTGATTGTTGTGGATTCTCCAAGAAGCCTGGGTAAAGTAACAATTTATCCTAAACCCAAATGCAGGCACTAATGCCGTCAGAGTGAAAAGCCACCCGCTGTCATTTGGAGGAGTGGAAGTGAGTGGACATTCCCAGGAATCCCCTGGGGGGAATCCTGCAGAGGCTTTGCCTGGAGGAGACTGACCCCAAATATAGCAGGTGCAGCTGGCCTCAGCCTGGAAGACATTCCTGGCTGTTCTTTACCCTCAGCCAGCTAAGGCTCTGCCTGATGCTCTGCTCTCTCTCTTTTCTGCCTTTTGGATCAACGTGATGTGCTGAGTCTCCCCCGTCCCCTGTTAAAGCTCCACATGGCAAAGTAAAAAGGACATTGCTGACCTCTCCACTTTCTCCTACTTGCTTCACCCAATGACAGCCAAGGACATATTTGGGGGGCTCTTTTTCCAAACAAGAACACACTTACTAGCAACCCAAACAGAAAACTTCTGCAATGAGAGCCTGCCCAATGAAAGTCCTACCAGAGCAGGGCCTCTGAGAAAGCCTGATGCACGAGAGCTCTGTGGAAGAGATGAAAACTAAACCATCTAGTATATTCTGCTGGTTACTTCTAATGCTAAAAGAATGGCATAACCCTGGGCACAATCTTCTCTGGAATAAGGTGGGAAATGAATAAAGAAATAATTACACAGTATTCGTTGCATATTACCATATCTTGCATTTATATAAAAAACGTATTTTCAGAGTAATTTGCAAGTATTCTACATTTAGGGACTCAGTCAGTGCAAGTGGTGTACGCTCACATTTAAATCCTTCTGTAATAGAATTTGCTGAATAGTGGAGAAAAGATTGAACCACTTAATAGAAGGTATTAGAAAAAATTATTTTATACTCCTACACAACACTATACGCAGAAATGTACTCGAAGAGAATTAAGCAGTTAAACTTAACAACAAAAGTATAAAGGTATTAGAAAAAATACAGGATAGTTTTTTTTTTTTTTTAAGCGATGTTTGGATGAGGGCCTTTCTAAGGAAGAAATAAACTCCAAAAATCCAAATGAGTGGAAAATTAAGAAATTTCACCTTATAAAAATGAAGAACTTCTGAACAATAATAAAAATACCATAAACAAAGTTCGAAGGTACAAAAACAGTTACAGGCAGAAGAAATATTTGCAATATATTTAATACAGAAGAGATGATTAGCCAGAATATGTGTGTACTCTCGTGTGCGCACATGTGTGTGTCTCACAGTATGATAGAAAAATGGACACGAGATATGAATGAACACTTCAGATGAAGATATGTAAATGGCCAAATATATATGAACACACTTTGGATTCAGTCATAATCAAATAATGAAGATGCACCATTTGACACATGGAACTGTAAAAAAAACAAATGTTTTTTTTTTTAATGAATAAATCAGTAGAGCTTCTTAGTTGCCAACAAAATTCGATCCAGAGAGTTTAAGCAGAAGAGGAATTCACGGAATCTCCAGGAGGGCTAGAGAAATAGAACTGCAGAATACAGTGCTAGAATAACACCCAATCACACTTCAGGGACTGTTCTGGCGAACAGACCTCACCACCCATTCTTGATCCAGACCCTGCAACTTGCACCAGCGATGCCAGGCACTGGACTCCAGCAGCTCTGCCCCTGAAACTCCCATAGAGCTAAACAGCACCACGATCGACCTTGTCAAAGGAAGGATTTCGTACTTCTTTGCATTGCCCACTTCTGAACAAAAGACTTGAGTGGATGCATCTGATTGGTAAAGCCAACATCACGTGCCAGCAGCTTGGACCCAATGAGACCGAGAAAGCAACTGTGGACTTCTACGATGGGACCAAATGAAGACTCGTTATGTCCTCAAAAGCCGAAGGTGATGAGGCTCTAAGCTTCCACTTTAAGAAACTAGAAAAAGCAGAGCAAACCAAACTCAAAGCAAATAGAATGAAAGAAATAATAAATATAACAGAAATCAAGGAAATTGAGAATAAAATAAACAAAAGAGAAAATCAACGAAGCTAAAATCTGGTTTTCTGAAACGTTTAATAAATAAACTTTTTTATTAAACTTGATAAACAGACTAACCAAGAAAAAAATCCAGAAGACATAAATTATAAATATCAGGATTAAAAGTGGTAATATCGCTATAGACCCTGCAAACATTCAAAAGATACTAAGAGAATACTATGAATAACTCTATGCCCATAAATTTGACAACTTAGATGAAATAGACAATTTTTTTTTGAAAGACTCAAGCTGCTAATGCTCACTCAAGAGAGTTAGATAATCTAAATAGTATTATATCTCATAAAGAAATTTAATTAGTGGTTAAAGGCCTGCCAAAAAAGAAAATTCCTAGCCTATATGTCTTCACTGGAGAATTCGACCAAACATTTAAGGAAAAAAAATATTAACTATATACAAAAGCTTAGAGAATATAGAAGAAGAAAGACTACTTCCCAAGTTATTTTATGAGGCTAGTATTATCCTGATTATCAAACCAGACAAAGCTTTTACAAGAAAAGAACATTATAGACCAATATCCCTCATGAACATGGAGACAAAAATCTTCAGCAAAATACTATTAAAATGAATCCAGCAGTATATAAACAGGATAATACATTATGACTGAGTGGGATTCATCTCAAAAATGCAAGTTTGGTTCAACATTTAAAAATCGATCACTGTGATTTGCCATGTCAACAGACTAAAGAAGAATAACCATATGATAATCTCCACAGATGCAAGAAAAGCATTTAACAAAATTCAATATTGATTCACAGACAAAAGCTCTTAGCTAACTAGGAATTAACCTCAACCTGTTCAAAGACATTTGCAAAAAAATCTTCAGCTAATGTATACTTACTAAAAGATGGAAAATTTTCTTCGTAAGTTTGGAATAAGGTAAGCATGTCTGCTCCCAAAGCTCCTATTCACCATTGCATTAAAGATCTTTGCTAGTGCAAATAGGCATCTATATTAGAAAGGAGAAGTAAACTGTCTACTGGCACATGGTGTGATTGTCTACATTGAATATCCAAAATAATCTACAAAAACCTACTAGAACTAGTAAGTGAGCTTAGCACTGTCGTAGGATACAAGGTCAATATAAAAAAAAATCAATCATATGTCTATATGCCAGCAATAAATAATTGAAAATTGACATTTAAAGAAGTACCATTTTAATAACACCAAAAATATGAAATATTTACGTACAAATTTCACAATACATGCTCAGAATAGGTATGCTTAAAACTACAAAACACTGATGAAAGAAATAAAAGATGGCCTAAACATATGAGATATATCATGTTCATGAATTGGAAAACTCAGTACAGTTTAGATATCAATTATCTCCAAGTTGATCAATAGATTCAATGCAATTCCAATCAAAATTCTAACAGGTTTTTAAAAAAAAGATATTGACAAAGTGATTCTAAGATGTGTATAGAAAGGCAAAGAAACTAGAAAAGCCAGAACAGTTTTGCAGAGAACAAGTCTGGAAGACTCACACTACTGTACTTCAAGACTTATTCTAAAGCTTCGGTGATAGAGTGTGGTATTTGTGAAAGGATAAATAGAAAGAACAATGTATAGAATACTAAGTCCAGAAATAAATCCACACATATATGCTTAATTAATCTCCAACAAAATTACAGAGGCAATTGACTGGAATAAGGATAGTCTTTTCAACAACTCATATGCAAACATACAACAAACAAATAATGTTTATTCTGTCAAAAATAGACAAAAGCATTGAAAAGATACCTTACCGAAGAAGATATATAGATAGCAAATAAACACACAAAAGGATGCTCAATATCATTAGTCATTAGGGGAATGCAAATTAAAATCATGACCTGCCCTTTACATACCAATCAGAAGAGCTAAAGAAAACAAAGAAAAGAAAAAACACCATTAATACCAAGTGATGACGAAGATGTGGCATAACTGAAATTCCCATACATTGCTTGTGGAGATGAAAAATGATACATCCACTTTGGAAAATAGTTTGGTGATTTATTTTTATTTTTTTAATTGATTTTTATTTTTCAATTGCAGTTGACGTTCAACATTATTTTATTTTAGTTTCAAGTGTACAGCACAGTGATTAGACATTTATATAATCCACAAAGTGATCCCCCCGATAAGTGTGGAACACACCTAGCACCATACATAGTTATTATAATACTACCGACTGCGTTCCCTATGCTGTACTCTACAACCCTGTGACCATTTTGTAACTACCAATTTGTATTTCCCAATCCCTTCACTTCCCTTACCCAACCCCCCAATCCCCTCCCACCTGGAAACCATCAGTTTGTTCTCTTTATCCAAGAGCCTGTTTCTGTTTTATTAATTTGTTTATTGTATTCTATATATTCTACATATAAATGAAATCGTATGGTATTTGTCTTTCTCTATCTGACTTATTTCACTTAGCATAATACCTTCTAGGTCCATTCACGTTGTCGCAAATAGTAAGATTTCATTCTTTTTCATGGCTGAGTAATATTTCATTCATATATTTATCTGTTTATCTATCAATGGATACCTAGATTGCTTCCATATCTTGGCCATTGTAAATAATGCTGCAATGAACATGGGAGTGCATGTGTCTTTTCGAATTAGTGTTTAGGATTTTTTCAGATAAATACCCAGAGGTGGAATTGCTGGGTCATAAGATAGTTCTATTTTTAATTTTTTGAGGACCCTCTATACTGTTTTCCATAGTGACTACACCAATCTGCAGTTTCTTATAAAATTTAATACACTTACCATATGATCCAGGCAATGTCCCTCACAGGCATTTACCCAAGTGACATGAAAGCTATGTTGACACAAAAACTTGTACATGGATGTTTACTTATAATCACCAAAAAATAGAAAGAGTGTGCACGTTCTTCAATGTGTGAATAGATCAACTATAGTATTTCCAACTCAACAATAAAAAAAATGAAATATTGATACATACATCAACATCGATGAATCTCAAACGCCTTATGCTACATTAAAGAAGCCAGACTCAAAAAGTTACATATTCTGTGATTCCATTTATAGGGCAATTTGGAAAAGGCAAAACTGTAGAAATAGAAAACATATTAATGATAACCAAGGTCTTGGTGTGGGGGAAGGGTTAACCACAAAGGGGCATGTGTGTATTTTGGGGGTGATGGGACTGTTTTTTATCTTAATTGGGTTGATAGTTGTATGATTGCATGAATTTGTTAAATTTCACAGAACTGTTCAATAAGATGGGTGAATTTGATTACGTGTAAATTTGACCTTAAAAAATGAAAAAAAAAAAAAGAGATTGAAAGTCTGAGGATGACAGTATGACCAATGTCACTGGAATAGGAAATATCAGTATCCCACAAAGCAGAGCAAAGGAAATTCAGATGCCCTGTTGGCCGGAGTATCAGTTGGTGAATGCTTCTTCGAAGGCAATTTGGTGGTATATCTTAAAATTTTAAAACTTGTATCCCTTAAAGAAGGTAATCCCACTTCTGGAAATGTATGTGCAGATATCCTTGAACATGTGTACACCGGTAGAGTAAGGTCTGCAGGCACAGCAGCCCACCTGGTCTCTGCAGCTTGGGGACAATCAGGAAATGCCATCCTTCTGCGGATATTGGTGGCACAGAGAGTGTGGCTGCCCCATGCATATCCTCTTGAGTCTTACTATTGTAGTGCACACCAGACAGACTCCCAGCTGCCTGAGGGTTTTCTCCAGCCTCAACTAAAACCTCTACCCCCAGCAGCCCTTGAATAATGACTGCTGGGAGTTGGTATATAAATACCCTCTTCCCCAGAGGGCTGACCCTGAGGCGCCCTTTCTACATTGATTCCCAGAATTCCTCATTGGGATTAGCTTTCAGTTGCCAAATATGGTGACTGGCTTGATAACACATCCGTTATTTACTTCCTTCTCTTCCCTGCTTGATTTTCCACTTTTGGGATTATATCTCAAATAAGCCAATTTTGCTCGAATCCTTGTCTTGGGCTATGATTAAGGGGAAACCAACCTAAGACAACTGGGTCCTCCTGGAAGAAAGGCAGCGGTGGCCCCACTCTTATGTGGCTTCCTGACTGATGAGCCTCAATGAAGGGACCAGAGAGGAGGAAAAGACACTGTTTATGAGCACATGTGGGACCCTTGAAGTTTGAGTGAGCAGAAGGTAGGCAGATTTTGCTTGAGACGTGGGCTCATGCCACTGACATGAAAATTATTGCTGACGCTAGAACCTCCACTTTGCATTCATTTCCAGTCAGAGAGACAGTAACAAAAGAGTTTCTCATAGTCCCTGCTTTAAATAAGACTAAGACAGCTGAACTTGTGAGATTACTAGGTGCACTTTCCCCAAGCACCATCAGTCACTGAGCAGAGATTTAAATTTCACAAATGGAATCTGTAGCCTGTGAACTACTGCTGTTTAAGTTGGATATTAATAATTCGTGTCCCTTCTACTACCAAAAAAGAGTTTTGAGAAATTACTGCTTATGTTGCGAATTTGAGAACGCCCTGGGTCAATTCATCTTCTAAAGTTAACTGGTCCAAGCAGCTGCTGTTCGCAACACTGAAGAGTAAGATTTCATGTTCCATGGTGGGCTGGCTCCAAAGAGAGGGTATGCATTTTCAAGCCTATCTGAGGATGCTTGATTTAGATTTTTTTTTTTCTTCCAGCAACAGCACTGCTGAATCAGTTCCAGTCAACTGGACTCACTATGAAGACCATCCTGTCTGGAAGGTGATACAGGGTCAAGAAAGACCTTGAAGACCTTTCTGAGTCTCTGCAAGTGCATTGTATCCTTACTATTGGCAACATCAGAGCGTAAGCCATAGTGGAGGTCAACTAGTTCCTGCTGGGTCGAACATCACTGAGCTACCTGCCATGCTGGCCCTGCATTACACTGGGCTAGCTTTTCTGAGACACAGCCTACAGGATGGTCAATTAATGTCATTGACTGTGTGGCTTGACAGTGCAGACTGTTAATTGACAAGTGCCTTTATAGGTGTGGTGGGTGGTAAGTTATGAAACCTGTCTCAGCAATTCAGTTTATTCATAAGCTGTAGAAGTTACTTGTTTTCTCCTGAACAATGACTTTTAAGAGAGGACTTTGAATCACTATAGAAGACAATTTTTGTGAGATGTTGACCCTGTAACTCATTCAGGTGTTGCTCCTCTGATAATGTGCCAGGTGGTTTGGAAGAGATTCTAACATTTAGCATGACCAGTCAAAAGATTTTGATGAGAAATCCATATAGATTTCTGCCAAACAAATGCAAGGGAAGGATTTCTTGATATAAATCTCTCCTGATATAAATCAATATGTATTTATCCATCTATTTAGTTTAAGAAAGGATGTAAGTTCTTGTTAACAATTGTCTCAAGCAAGTATTAGAGTGTGCGTGTGACTAACTTTAAAGTGTAGCTTTAAACTTTAAAGGTGTGTGTGACCTTCATATTGCATAAACCAAAACTTTCGGAAAGACTCAGACCTTTAAGAAAGGTCACTCAGCTTCTGGATCTGCTGGGACAGAGGGACGCAGATGGTTGCTCAATCCTAGCAACGCCCCTTTTAAAAATAACTTTTTGTTTCCCCTTAATTACAAGTTTCTTTGCTTATAAAACTCTGGGTATGATTTCATGTTTTCGCATCGCCCAGAGCAGGGTGAGGGTGCTAGGTGCCCAGCTGTAAAAATTCACATGGGTGTTATGTGAGACACATGGAGATCTTAGAAACCCAGGCCTGTAGGAAACAGAGGACACTAAGAAAGGGTGGGAAGAATGAAGACTGAGGTGAAAGACAGGACTCTAAGGCAGGGACCTGCCAGGGCGACCAAACTTTGGGAGACATTAGGAGGCAGTAGGTGGGACTCGAAGCGGGGGAGTGCTAAGCCCAATTGGAAATGAGTCCACTAACCACTGCTGAGGCCACAGTGGACAGACCATTTGGTCCTTTTCCAGAACAAGGGTATGGTAGACCCTCAGCCTTATCAGGGCTCAGGCCAAAAAAGCTGAAGTTCAGCACCAGTCTTATGGACGACAGAGGGTAAGAGGTTGACCCAATACAGTGGATATGAATGACAGGCTGAGGCAGGGAGCCTTTTGGTGGCCAGAGGACTCATCACAGCAGATATCAGGCTTGTAGCTCAGCAAGAGTCCTTCCAATCCTCTGTGCTGGGGCCGGGCTGCTGAGATGCTGTTTGCTGTAAGGGATGCTCCTGCTAGGCCAAGGGATACACCTTGCATCTTGAATAATGCAGCCTTCTCATCTGAAGCCTAAGTATGGCCCAGATGCACGAGGGGCTGTCTAATAAACAAACATGACATAGCATGCTGCCCCTCAGAACTTGGCCCTGCCCCACTCCACTCCACACAACGTCAACCACACTGGTCACTTTGTCTTTCCTTTGGACGTCCAACACTTTCCTGCTCCAGGGTCTTCCCACCTGCTGCCCCCTCTGCCTGCGTTGCTTCTCCTCCACACATCCTCTTGGCTCCCACCCCCCTCATTTTATTCCAGTTTCTGCTCACCTAAATTTAACAAAGGTCTTTCCAGCCCATTCTTACTGAAATAGCACTTTTTCTTTCTCTAGACTCTTACCTGGATTTATTTATTTTTTTCTTCGTAACACTTATAATTCCTTGATATTATATCCTCTATTTATTGTATACTGTCGGTCTCCCCACTATAATACAAGCACTGTGGAGGCAGAACTAACTTTGCCATCATATCTTCAATGTGTAGAACCAGAATTGGTACAAAGGGGCGCTCAAGAAATATTTGTTAAATGAATGAATGAACTGTACTAATTCCCATCATATGCAGGAAGTGGTTATGGTGTTCACCGCCAACCTTCACGTGGCAAGGTCAGCTCAGTTAATTAAATGAGGTTGCCTAAAGTTGCCCGTGGTTCCAAGGGAGAACCGCAGGACTCCAGAACATTTAAGGATGCCGAGTGTTGTGCATCTTCCCACTGCGGGGTTCTCTCCCCAGCTGGTTCTCCGCAGCTCCTGTGGATAATGGCAGGCTTGATTGACACAAGCACCCACAGACTTCCCACAGGAGCTGGAGACTGGCAGGCCCCTGGCAAGTCGCAACCTTGGGAACAACCTGGAAATTGCAACCACAGGGAGACAAAACCTTCTAATTTGTATTCTCAATAAGATACAAGAGGACACTGCACTGATGAACAGGGAGAAATCTGAAATGAGGATAGATTGCTTTCTGATGAAAAACATGAATCCCTTAATTTAGAAAACCATTCCAGGCAGCATAAATAGCATAGTGGATAATGCAGAAAAGAGACTCATTGATGTTGAAGGATGGTTTGATAAATTGTCTGATTATTCGGAAATGTAAAAAGATTTCCTAGAAGTGTAAAAAGATTGAGATCATGAGCAAAAAGATAAGAGTCGTGAAAAATTGATTCAGGAGGTGTAATAAAAGCCATTTTCCTGAGCTAAAAAGACTTGACTCTCTAGATTGAAAGGGCTTACTAAGTCTCAGAGAAATTAATACAAAGAATACACACTTAGAAACACCCAGGAAATTTTAGTAAAAATTTAAGACTAAGGAAAATAATCTTACAAGTAACCATGTAGATAAAAACAAACAAACAAACAAACAAAAAAACCAGTCAAGTCGACAAGTCACTTCTTTTCCACAGCTCCAAAGATCAGAAGAAAATAGAATTGTTCGATTGTCTGGAGCAAGGCAGATGGAGAGGATGGCTCAGACAGGCGAGGTCTCAGAAAGGATGCAACTTACCTGTCTCTCTTAATTTTCGTTTTCTCAAAAAGCAATTGAGCAATCTTAGAAACAAATCCCCATGCAGAACTCTAGTATAAGGAAAACGCAATGTGAAAGTAATGTGGTGAGCGACGATAGAATTTAAAATTAAATTATCGCCTAAATAATTGATGAAATATTTAAATATAACATTAAATTTAAATAAGTAAAAATTTAATATCGTACGAAAACAATACAAATGCGAAAATATTTTTGAAAAGAAAAAGAGTGCTAATTAAACAATCTTATTAACTCGGATTTGAAAGCCAAGCTTATATCAGCAAAACTTGGAAAGATGGAAGTGGACACAGGCGAGAAAGAAATGAAAGGGTGTTAGATCTCCCATTTTCCATGGAGAAGGTTGAGAGGTCCTATATCATTCTTGACACCGAAAAAAGAATATAGGGCCAACTATGTTTTGCAATACAGGGTAACCATTAACCCAGCAAAAATAAAATTCACAACTTTCAAATCGCTTGGCTAACAAGAGCAAATAAACAAAACATTTGGCAAAGGATAGGCAGAAAAGAATTAAAGAGTCCTAAAAAAACTCGGATTACATAAACTAAGATGAAAGAAATAAGACCAGCTATGTCAATTTTCACAGCAGATGTGATAATGAATAAAAGCAAAGATTCCCAGACTGGATCCAAACATAGGTTATTTATAAGAGACGTGTCTAAAACAACAACAGAGAAGTTAAAATAATTTAGTAAGTAAATAAATAAATGCATATAAATGATTGACCCCCCAGACCTTAGGTGTCTCAGGCATCAGAAGCTGTAAGATGTTAGGAAATGCCATTTGTCATCTTTTCTACCCTGGTTAGAAGTATTCTGCAATGAAAGAGAGAAGGAAGAGAATGAGGGAGAGAGAGAGACAGACAGATTGAGAGAGAGAGAGAGAGAGAGAGAGAGAGAGAGAGAGAGAGAGAGAGAGAGAGAGAGAGAGGGAGGGAGAGAGGGAGGGAGAGAGAGAGAATTCTGTGATGTCCGTGCCCCCGAAGTCTGCCCTTCCCTGCTTTGGATGTTCTAATGTCTTTACAAAGAGTCCCTCTTTTTACCTAAGTTGGTTCAAATTTGGTTTTGGTAACTTGCAGCTTAAAGAATCCTAATAATACAGATCTTCATTCTAAAGGGTCATGTTTCCTGTCTCTGTCACAATGAACATTGACCCTATATGCAGAGGCATCAGAGAACTCAGAATGGGGGAGATGGAGACAGTGGTGGCAGAAAGGTGTGGCCAGAACCAAGAGGGACAAGGAGTTACATTTCCACGGCTCAGGTGGCACCACACCTGCCACTCCAAGGGCCCAGTGTCAGGAGCAAGGCCATTCAGTATCAAAGGCAGGTGGCTCCTCTCATGCCGAAGAAAAGCTGGTACAGCAGGAAGAGCAGTGATTTGGGACCAGTACTAAGCCAGACTTCAGATGCCAGCTCTGCTACTTGTTATTGATGTCATCTGGGGATGACCTCAGATGACCTCTATGAAATGGGACTAATCAGTTTCCCAAGCAAAACCTTAAGGCTACTCCTATACCGCATGTGCCCTTGAGCTTTGTTTATGAGAATGCATCAGGTCTTTCTATAATTTGTCACAGCCCTTCCTCTCCTTTCTCTGCAGTATTTTTGAATGATTAGACTTGGGCCTTGGTGTTCCCTGAGGAATATGTCTTCTGTACACTCTTTGGTCCTTTCCAATTCTGGAGGCCTAAATTCAGAGTCCAAGACCCTCAGCCTCAAGCCCTCAACCCAGCCAGTCAGAGTCTCATCCACGTCCAGCCTGTGAGGGGGTTTCAGACAGGAACCGGATCAACTAAATTTGTGGATGTGGAGCTTTGATAAATAATACACATAAAACACCTACCACGTGGTAGGCACTCGAGGAACATCACTTTCCTTTTTCTTTCCTTCAGGGGAAGGATCTGGATAAAATCTGAGTGAACTAAGTTGCCTATTACATTAAGTCTCCAGCTCTGCCTTGCAAATTCAGATGTGTTCTGCCCATTGCTCTTCTCGAATATCATGCTTGATGGGTGAGGTTGCAAGGTGCCTTTTGGACTCTATTGGAAGGATGGCTATTTTCAGTGGAGAGGAATTTAATCTCATTATCCCCAGCAGTCGGGTTAAGGCTGGTGGCCCTGCCATAGATTGCAGATCCCATCAACAAGATAACGTGATTCATTTTAGGGAGATGTAGGATTGCCACTGCAAAATTATTTTTAGGAAGCGACTTTTTTTCTGTCCAGAACATCCACCTGAAAATAGCTCTGAGCATTGTGGAGGTAGCACCTCGCAGAGTACTGAACTGAAAATTCAAGCCTACAGATTTATAGAATAGATTTTACATCTAACTCCAGAATTCATAATGACATAAAACATGTTGATAATAAATACCAGCTATAAGAAGCTTGAGAATATGACCCAAATTCAATTCATTCTCTGCCTTTTATCCAGGAAGAATCTAAGCACCGTGTTCCTAGAGGCAGGGTGGGGGGAGGAAATTACTGTTTCCTTTGCCACCCAGATACTGGCGGATCATTCGATCGCATTCCTACTCACAAGTTGTTTCCTTTCTCTTCCTTGCTAATGGTGTCCTAATTTTGTTCAAGCGGCCAGGTCGTATAAGCCAGTCTTGGCGATTCCGTTTCCTTTTGTTGGTGATTGGTCTAGGGTTGGGCATGAGAGCCAGGGCTGGCAAAAGATTTGGAAGGGGACGTGTCTAGGGACTTTTGGGTGAATACAAAAAGACAGTGGCAGCACAGGAAGGAAGTCCTCTTCACTCCCACCTTTGGAGCAAAGTATGAAGATCTGATGCCTAAAGTTGCAGAATCTAACTTGCCATCAGAACACCAAAGCTAGGCAACAGAGCCAGCACACGAAGAGGTGGAGTAGAAGCATGGGCGCTTCATGACACAGGGCACTGCTGAGGCAAACCTTAAACGATCTACCTCTGGATTTCTCAATAACGAAAGAATAAAAGTCCTTGTGGCTCAAACCACTGAAGGCTGGGCTTTTGCTATGGGTAGCTAAAACGGTCCTAAGGGATGCACACCCACTGGTTTCCCCCCAGTGTCTGTTCCCTCATTTTCCTTAATAAATAGAACCACCCCCCACCCCATTTTCATCTGGACATATAGCCACTTAGATTGATGCTCCATTTCCCAGCATCCCTTACAACTAAATGTGCCCATATGACCTATGAGATATTAGCAGATGTGCCAGGTGGCAGTTGCTGGGAACCATCCTTGAAAAGAATTGTTACATACATTTTACCCCTTTTTCTTCACCCTTTTCTTGATCCAGCTACGTGGAATGAGAATGTGATGGCTGGAACTTTAACCACAGTCTTGGACTGTGAACACGAAGGTCTCATCCTAGGGAAAGTGGCAAGCTGAGAGAACCAAGGTCTTTGAGTTCTTTGTGGGGAAGAACAGTCCTAGATTGCCCACCTCCGGACTTTTACATGAGAGGCAGATCAGCTTTCATCATGCGTAAACCATTATTATCCTGGCTCTGTTCCTGCAGTTGAATTTAATCCCAACTTGTACACTAAATGAGCAGCTGCTGGGAGGACCGACCCCATAACCACTGTAGTTATTACACCCTGGGGGCTACGGCAGCCCTCTAGCTTCTAGACGAAAAGAAAGGAATTGACAGTAAATTGTAGCTACTCAACTCTGCTTGTAGTGTAAAATCAGCCACAGATAGTATGTAAACACGTGGGCGTGGCTATGGCTCAATAAAACTTCATTTATAAAAACAGGTGGTGGGCTAGATTGGGCCTGGGAGCCAGGTGTTTTCAGCACCAACCACTGTATAAGGTGCTCATTTATCAAGCTTCTTCGATGCGCTCAGTATTGTTCAGATGTTTCAAAACACTCTCTCGATTACTCTAGAGTTCTGGAAGTCTTACGAAGGCGGTCACTGACACTTGGAGAGAGTTTACAGTCAATAAGTCTGCTGGGATGTGGACACGAACCTGCATCTCCGAAACCCATGCCCATGTGAATACATCGCGCGGGTATTTTTCTCCGTGAATGAAATTTTTCTTCCGACAACTGTGTCTCGTCGTGCCCGTGAGACTGTGGGCAGGTGCACCCGACCACACTTCACGCTCCCCGAGGGCCAGAGGAGAGAAATGCGCCAGCAGAGCTGTGGAATGAGGCAAAACACAAACGTGGTCTCATTTAACACATTTCCTGCAGACAGAACGGTCAGCTTGAAATCGTGGGTGGGAAAGGAAGGGAGAGACAATAGAAGGAAAAAAAAGAGAGAGGCACAAGACTCTGAAGAATTCCACAGCAGAATGGCCTAATTATAGTGCCTCTTCTCCCGGGCCTGAGAACCCAGTGGGCAGGAAGTTAGAAAATACCGAGCCCACCAGCAGGGACCTATCATGTGCTGACGCATGTGTTAAGGGCTTTCTTTCTGCGATCTTATTAATCCCCACCAAAATCCTCATGAAGCTGATAGCAGGACCCCCTTTCTTAGTGGCACCAGAAGCTCAGACAGTTGAGTAGATTGCACAAGGCCACCCGGCTAGCGCGGGGCAAAGCTGGGAATGAACTGGACATCTGTCTCCCTCCGAAGCCCAAGCTCTCTCTTCTATCTCATGGCTTTTCAGAGTCACTGGAGGTGCAAGGACAACAGCGGCTTCTCTGGGAGCGATTGAAACCACCGGCTACACCCCACTGATGAGAGCGTGGGCCTGTCCAAGTCCTGACCCTCCTGCTCCTTTCTCTTCGGGCAGAGCAGCAAAATATTCAGGAAGGGGGACAGCACTGGCCTCGGAGGGAGGGAGCTGCCCAGAACCCCGGCTCTTCCACAAAAAACCAGTTGAAGGTGCTTCAACTCAGGGTCTCAGCCCTTCTGCAAACAAAAACAAAAACAAAAACAAAAAACAAGAATAAGAAAGACCTGCCTCACCAGGTTTTTGGGGGAATGAAATAGGAAAGTAAACACAAATGTTCTCAAAGTGCCTGGTTTCTGAGTGGGAGCCTTACAGCTGTCGATTGAATCTTAAAACATTGAATACCAGGGAACATTTGGGAGGCAATTTGGCCGATTGGTTGCGATATCAAACAGATGTCTGGCCTCTGCCAGTTACTAACATCTGACCTAAAGAAAGCCACTTAACTCGCCAAGCCTTGATTTTCTTCTCCATAAATACTAGTAACCGCATTATAGGGTTCTACAGAGACTAAATGAGAAAACAGCTCAAGGACCGTGCCCAGCACATTGTCAAAGCTCTATGAATGTCATTATTATTATGTTCTGATTATGGTTATTGTATATGGGCTTATCTATTGAATTAATCGAGGAGGAAAGGAGGGAAGGGGGAAGGAAAGGCTGAAGGGAAGGGATATGGCTCATGTCTCAGGGGAGGGACTTCTCTTTGAGTGCCCCGACAGCATACCTATCCTGACGTAGCATTAAATTGTGTGAGGGTGTTCAGAGCCAATGGTGGATCAGGAAGACTCAGAGATTGGAGGAAAACGAGAGGCCAGATGCCTTCTCGAGAGAACAAATAGCAAATACTTGCTCTATTTTTAAAGTTATTTATTCACTCAATCTGCAACTATTCATGATCACTTTATTATACACCAGGCACTGGGCCAGGCTCTCAGTATATGGCGTAAATAGAACAGACATGATCTCTGCCCTCACGAAGCTTACAGTCCGGCAAGAGGGCCAAGCCCCAGAGAAGTAAATCATGTCAGTGCGTGATAAAAGATCATGGTGTTCGCTAGCAAAGAAAACAATGGCACTTTGGGAGAGAGTAACGGGATAGTCTGAGAACGTCTCTTGAAAGTCTCAGGTGACATTTACCCTGACACTGAATGGATAAAAAGGAAGTAGCCATTGTGAAGGCAGGGGGTGCCGGGCAAAGGGAACAACATGGGGCGAAGACCCTAAAATGACACAGAATTGGTCTCTCAGAGGGACCGCAGTGGGAAAAGGGGAGAAGGAAGGGTTCGAGGTGAAGCTGGTAATGTCGCTGGTACCATTAGACTTTAGATCCTGTTCCGAAGCCATTGGGAAGTTTTGAGTCAAGGATGATGATCTGGTTCATATTTTGGCAAAGCCATTCTGGTTGCTTTGTGATGGCGGAGTATGCATCAGTGGGAAAGCCATGAGGGACGTGATTTTAATGCACTGGGTAGGAGGTGGGAGGGCCAGGACTAAGGAGATGGCCTTGGAAATGAAAAGAAGTGGGTGAGTTTGAGACAGGAGAGGACGTGATGATGGACTGAACACGAGAGTGAGGAGGAAGGAGAAAATCAGAGACAATGATCAGAGTCTGGCGTGGGCAATTGGTTTGAGAGAGATGAGATCCAAGTTCCAGTCTTAAAAAAGCAGTCTGAGATTTCTATGCTATATCCAAGAGTGTGATATCAACTAATCATTACCAGATCTACGAAGTGTAGCCTGGGCTGCAAATACACATTCGAGAGCTGTTGGCATTTGTGTGATGTTTAAAACCATGGGCTGGCTCGGTGTCCCAGCCTCCAACTGGCACTCCATCCTTACGTTCTATTTCTTGTGCGGACTGGCCCCAAATCCTGGTAGAACCCCAGCTCCTCTGACTCCGTCTGACTCCATCATGCCTCATGCTGCCTCGGCAGGCGCCTACCCCTGTGGGGTGGGCCTTGAAGCGCATTCAACCTCCTCTTCTCTACAGTAGTCTCTCAGAAGATGGGACAGTCCAACAGAGCTGGTTCCAGAGCCCTGAGCTGGGACACTGTTCTCCGTAGCACCGAGCATTCTCCGTGAGGACTGGAGAGGCAAGGGGAGGGATCAGGTGAGTCTGGGGGCTGAGGGCCCAGCACAGCACGTGAAGCTCTGTGCAGGATGATTCTCTTAACTCTGGATGCTTATCTCATTGGTCCTAGACTCTCCCCAGCTCTAGAAGACACCTCATGCTGTGAGTGAGGTATAAACATTTCCGCTCGGGAGACAGAGGTGTGGCAAGGGAGGCTATAGGTAGATAGCTGGTGAGAATTTACAGCGGGGTCCTGGAAACAGCCCTTGGCTTGGGCCCAGACAGCCCAAGTTCATGGCCAGGATCCACCTGGTAATAACTACATGAATTAGGACACGTCATTTAACCTCTCTGCGCCTCAGTTTCTGCATCTGTAAATAGTGATAATGGATTGTTATGGGATTATAGGGACTATGGGGAAAGTGCTTACTACACTGTAAACAGAATTATAAATGTAATATGTTATTTCCTGCGCACAATACTCAACAATTTGTATAATTAGAGTCTCTTACATTTTTGCTTCGCCCAGTTTCATTACACGGTAAACACCCTGAGGCCTGGATCAGATCAGCCCAGGCGGCTGCTGGAGGCTGTGAGGGGGCACAGGGCTCTGGCAGCTTCCTCTGTGTGAAGACATCCCGTGTCTTCATGCCTCGTTGTCTGTGAGCTTTTGCGTTTTCAAGGAGAAGCGGTCAGCTTTTCTTTTTCTTTCTCTGCATTCACATAGTTATGTTGGTTGGTGCCTATTCTGTGTAATGGGCAAATATTAGGATTGTCGAGATGTCCGAGTAGGGAGACAGAATACAGGGAACAGAGAAAGGAGGGAGAATTTCCAGTTTACGAGAGTACAAGTGCTCGTATCATCTTATTTTTTTCTTTACCCAAATGAAAAAGTGAGAAAAACAGTCCCCTTGAAGCGGCTGTAACCCCAGGACCTTTGCAATCTGTTCTCCTTGATCGCTACCTGAGAGTTTTCAAGCCGAAGCAGTATTGGCTACGTCCACTTGTGTGTGAGGGTCTGGAGTTCGTGGGTTTGTGCGCCCTTTGGCCTGAGAGAGCTGCCGGAAGCCTCCTCAACGTCTGTGTTGTCTCTCTGTTTCTCTGGCTTTTCTTGGCCGTTTCCTGTTCACCTCTGTCCTGCGCTGTCTGGTCAGCCTGACTCATAGGAAACCACAGCCAAGTCACCTGGTGATCTGAGTCACTGCCTCCTGGAGTATCGCCTTCTTAAAAATAATAAAGGCCAAAGTAAGTGGCTAACTAAGTAGTGCGTTTTGCAACAGAGTCCAGTGAAGTATGGCTTTGAATGGTTAGTTCTGGTAATTCCCCACATGCGTCAGAGGACTTATCTTGGGCAACTGCGTTATAAGCAGATCATTTTATCTCCTAGCAACGGACTTCCCTCCTCCCTCTCTTTTTCCCTCCTTTGCCTCTCCAAGTATTTGCAGAGAACCCCTGTGTCCTAGGTCTTCAGTGTAGAAATGAAGACATAATGTGAAGCTCAATAAGCTCCTGGTGCACAAAGGCAATGGACCAGTAAACGCAGAGAAACAAACCAGTGACAAGTTCGCTGGTACAGGGTAGCACAGGGCCACTGAACTCAGCTTGGAGATTGTCCTGGACACAAGGTCGGGCGTGAGCAAGCCAGGTGAGGTGGGCAGGGGAGACATCCTAGGCAGGATTGGATGATTCTCTGTCAGCTTTTGTGCAGGCAACTAAAATGATCTATTCAACAGCAGTTTTCATCCACTTTGGGGCCCACTTAGGTTGTACAGCTCCTCTCAGGCACATAGGCATGTTCTGCAGAAGGGGCTGTGGACACGGCCAGGTCAAAAGGAAGATGGAGGAGGCTGGTTCTTTCCTTAGGGCTCCCAACCGGTCAGGGAGGCTAATAGCAGTGACCTTCAACGTCAATGTACTTTGGACTAGACGGCACTAATAAGTCTTCTTCTGCATGATGCATTGGTGGAGGGTGCCCCCAGGGACACAATGGGGAACAGCAGATGCAAGAGGAACAATATGCTGTAGCCAATGCTTCCGGAACCCCGTGACACATTCCCTCAGCCCACCTATAATTTTTGCTGCAGCTCTAGTGCCAAGTTCAGTGTGGGCTCCCATGACAATGTCTACCTCAAACGTGAGAGGAATCTTCTTGTTTTTCTGAAGCTAGGAGCTTGTCAGCACTCACACTAGCGCAACCTGGAAGTGTGGGGCAGTAACACCCCAAGAGCCACTGTCAACCACTAGAGAGTGAGAGCCAGTAGACAAATGCCCAGCTTCTCATCCTTTGAATGGAATATTCTGGGAGGCATTCCGCACACTTGTCAGAGGTCCCAGTAGAATTGAGCCCCTCTTGCCCACAGCGGCAATCTTGATAACCCATGCTTAGAACAGCTTTTCTTCCTTGCTTGTTTTCTTCACCCACTTTCCCCTCACCCCTGCTTCATGGGATCTCCTCTCGGATAAACCAAGTCTTTGTCTCAGGCTCTGATTCTGATGGTGGGCGGAGGGTGAGAGGGTGGGCAAACTAAGACAGGAATAGTATTAACATTTGAGGATTCGAAATGCAAGGCATTTGAAATCCTGTAACAGCCTCCCTGGAAGATCATCTCTTACCTTTTGGAATTGGCATTTATACCTAAATCCGAGTGTTCCAAAACTTTTGACCCACAGGAAATGGCTGTCATCAAGGCAGGCTGTGCAAAAGGCTTAGTAACACAGAAAGCCCAGAGGACCTGGTGGGGGCATTAGTGAGGTGACTCAATTTAGCATGTGAGAAGAAATTCTACTTTAACTCAGAGAAAGCTTCAGCGTATTATTCTTTTCCCAGTTGTAATGGTTACAATTTTTTTAAAAAACCACAGTTCTAGATGGATTTATGGCTGAGAAAAGATTGGGACAATGAAGTTGCATGTGAACCTAAAAAGGCTTACAAAAATTTTATATTCAATAAATCACTATAAGAAAGTAGCAGTAGAATTTTAGACCTCAAAAGTTGAAAATAAAAGTTAATGGACAATTTTTCATGTCTTTTTAAGACATTATCTTCAAGATAATGTGCTAAGGTAATGATGGGGTGATGTAGGACAGAGATTCTTTTGGGAAGAGGCATTCTTAAGATCTCTTTATCCTCTGAGTAACTTTTGACCTTCATATACCCCACTGAAATTCTTCCAGTTGTAGAAAGTAAATACATCACAGATGTAGAGACTCGTGTGTTTGGTAAGGAGTGGTGACTCCCACCCAAATATTTCAGAGCACTCCGAATATCTTTGGATTTTACTCTGCTCGTTAAAGGGCCAGCTAACATGTTGAGCAAGCTGTATGTGCTGGAAACTGGGTTAGATTTCTACAGTGGTCAAATATTTTGAGATTCGCTTATAGCACAATGGTTCTGTAAGGTATGTAATATTGTTCACTTTTACAGATGAGAGAACCAAGGCTCCATTCAGCATGCACTATGATCTGATTTAACTTTAAAACTTTAAAAGGCTTCATATCTATATTTTCATACATTGGGGGGAAAAAAAACTTATGAGACCACATGAACTATCTTTTGGTTAAAAAAATGATTATTTAAAAGTATGGGGGTAAATGCTCTTTAAAAACCAATTTTAACCAATTTATGTTTGGGAAGGTGGAATTTATTCTCAGGAGAAAATAAATTTTTTCTTTAAGAAAATGCTTTAGTGGCCCTTTTGGTTATAAATAATCTCCCTAGCTGTGTCAAGACAAAAATACAAAAATTACTCTGTTTAGATCACTTAATATTAAGAGATTTTTTTATTTTTCCCTAGTGAGCTTGAGTCGGGAGTTGGAATGCCATCTGGTAAGATTTGCCCAAGGCAGGAATGGTCAGTTTTAAGTTGCTTTTTGTCTGGTATAATAACTTCCCTTTGTTATTATCAAACCTCCAGTGAATCCTGTTACCCGCATAGCACTGTATTAGTGGTATCTTGAGAAATGGAAAAAAAAAAAAGCAGCTATGTCGGAGTCTGGGCAAAGCAATGCCAAGAGAACACAATAGCCAGCAGAAGCTGAGATTAGACAGTCAGAAGTCACTAAGGAAAAGCTGGAAACGGTTTAGAATTAGTGGAGACATCTATAATTCTCTACCTGTAGAAACATTCAGGAAAGAGCTTAATTTCTTGCAGAATGAATGTGGATGAGATCTGACTTACTCTGTTTGTTTGTTGTTTCTTGGATATTGTAAGAAACAGAGACTTAGTAAAGTCATGAGAGTTACAAAGGGAACGTGAAGCAGTTGACGCAATAACTTTAAAAAGGAAAATGAAATGAGTCTTGTGGGAACTTCCTGAGCTCACTATTCTTTCGCGTCACCTGAGAGCCAGCTAATTTGGGGAGGTTTTTATATTCAAGTTTATTAGATCCGTGGAACTGAAATTCGATTTTACTCCTTTTCTTATTCATCACCTTTATTCGTTAACTGTAAAGATGTGATGACTTTCAATAAATGATCCAGCCTAATTTTTTAGTGAATGTGTTCTAGGTTTTTCAGAACCCCTCTCAGACAATTTATTAAAATTACATGTAAGTGTATGATGAGATGTCAGTGAAATTGTTCACAGCGTTCCATTATAACCTTGACCCCTGGCATCCTCACTTCAAGACACTGAGTATTCTATGAGTGCACCAGTACCGTGAAGCATGGAGGTTTCAGGAGGGGCAGCAACACCAGTTTTTAAAATCCAAGGGGGAGGATTTCTATTCTGGAAAGATGGAGCATATGTGCTCTTTGTTATTTCTCCGGCCAAGCCCTCGATATTACATGTAAAAGAAATGTAAGAAGACTCTGAAAGGTGCAGGAGGGAAGGCGCTGGCCAGGGACCACAGGACCCCAGCTACGACAAGGTGGTGAGGTCTTCTGGATTATCTTTTTGCCTCATAAATCCCAGACCAGATACAAAGGAAACAACAACCCAGAAATGCCAGTGGTTACAGACAAAAAGGAGCCTCAAGGAACCCACTCTCTTTAGCCAAAGGACTGGGCAATGGGCAGTCTCATAAGACAGAAAACTTTTAGATGACAGCTCTACTCCAACCAAACTTCACAGACAGCGCAGGGCCCCCCGACTCCACCCCCTTCCAGCAAAGGCCAACTGGGGAGTCTAGATTTCTAGCCTCACCAAGCTGTGACAGGCACTTCAGTCCCCTGAAGTAGTGGCATCACGGAAGGTAGAGAGCTGGAGATTTTGCCTCTGAGACAAAGATGCCCTTCCCAGCACACCCCCATCCGTCAGTGGAGACCATGTGGGAAATCTAGACTTCCACCTCCAAGTGGTGATAATGAGGTACCACCCCGGCCCTTCCTCACTGGGGTGGTGTCAGAGAAAGCCTAGCGGGAACCAGGACTTCTGCCACTGCTCAGGAGTAATGAGTTCACCCCTCTGGAGTGAGAGACAGTGGGGAGCAGTCATAAAGTGCCGTTCCCCCTCTCCGCCAGGATAACAGCAGAGACTTCACGAAGACTAAACTCCTACTCCTGCTCAGAAAGGAAAATCAGCTTCCTCCCTCCTCCTGGCTTTCACTTGCACTCCCACTGGCAAGAAGGATGTGCTGTCTCCCCTCCCCCACGAGGGCAGCGTGAGAAGAGGCCTTCGGAAACACAAGATTTAAATAATATCCAGAGTCTTCTAATACCCCAAATGTCCAGGTGTCAGCTGAAAATCATACCAAGAACAGGTTCTGGACTTGAATGACGAAAAAAAATCGATAGATAAATGTGATAGCAAATACCAAATATGAATGCCAATATAAATACCAACATCAAGATGACACAAATATTATAATTATCTGACAAAGATTTAAAAACAATCAACGTAAACACGCTTAAGTGAAAATTGTGAGAATACTTGAACAAATGAAGAAATAGAAAGTGTCGGCTAAGAAACAGGAGATAGAAAAAGAACCAAATGAAAGTTTTAGAACCCAAATATACAATAACTAAAATTAAAACCCAATGGATGAATTCAACAGAAGAATGGAGAGAACAGAGAAAAAAAAAAATCAATGAACTTGAAACAAAACAATGTAGATTAGCCAATCGGAATAACAGAGAGAAAATAGACTGATAAAATAAAAGACAAAAACCACATGATCATCTCAATAGATGCAGAAAAAGCAGTTAACAAAATTCAAAGCCTCTTTACGATTTAAAACAACAACAAAAAAGCCAAACAAACTAAGAAGAGAAGGAAACTTTTTCAACCTGATAAAGAACATATCCAAAAAACCCACAAACGACGTATTTAATGATGAAAGACTGAATCCTTTCCTTCTAAAATCTGAAACAAGACAAGAACGTCTATATTTTTGCTATATCCAATAAACGAAGGGACATATAGGATTCATTAGGTGGAAAGTCCAACATAACAAAGGTGCAAATCCCCCAGGTGCTATACAGGTTTAACTACCAAGATACCGAGGAGACTTTTTTTTTCTGGATATAGACAAAATTATTTTAAACTTTATATGGAAAAGCAAAGGAACTAGAATAGCGAAAACAATTTTGAAAAAAAAGAAAGAAGAAAGGAGGACGAATCACTCTATCCAATTTCAAGACGTTGTGTAGGTATAGTCAGACTGTGTGGTTTTGGTAAAGGGACAGACACAAAAATCAATGGAACAAAGTAGAGAACCGGAAATAGCCCCACGCAAGTATGACAATTGATTTTGGGCAAAGGGACAAAAGCGATTGAATGGAGGAAAGAGTCTTTCCAACAAAAGGGCTGTGACAATTCGGTGCCTGTAGACTAGAAAAAAAAAAAGAACCTTGACTTAAATCCCACACTTGACAGAAAAATTAACTCAAGATTAATTACAGATTTAAATGTAAATAAAACCGAAAGCTATAAACTTTTAGAAGATGATATAGGAAAAGTTCTTTAGGACCCGGGTCATGGTGAAGAGTTTTTAGACATGATACCAACAGCATGATCCTTGAAAAAAAAAAAAATCAATAAATTAGACTGTCAAAACCTTTGCTCTATGAAACATTCCACTATGCAGATGAAAAGACAATCTACAGACCGGAAGAGAGCATTTATAATCACATACTTGACAAAGGACTCATATCTAGAATATATGAAAAATTCTCACGTATCAACAGTAAAAAAGATCCTATTAGAAAATGGACAGAGACACAAAGAAGATGTTTCATCAGAAAGGAAATATGGTGGCAAATAAGCACATGATCTCAGGGAAATGCAAATTAAGAATATGATGAGTTATCACTACACAGATATTTAAAACAGCTAAAATTTAAAATGTGGCAATACCGAATGTCAGCAAAAATGTGCAGAAATTAGTACTCATATACTGCTCATGAGAATGTAAAATGGTACTATCATTGGAAAATAATTCGGCAGTGTCTTAAAAAACTAACCGTATACTTACCAGAAATTGTACTCCCAGAAAAATGAAAATTGAATTCTACACAAAAACCTCTACATGATGGCTCATAACATTGCTATTTTTTTTGTAATAGCCCCAAATCGAAAACAACCAAAACACCCCTCAACAGGTGAATAGATAACTATGGTTATCTGTTAACCCACTACAATAAACCCATCATCAATAAAAAGGGATAAAATATGAACACATGTAACAACTGGGTTGAGTCTCAAGAACATGATGCTAATGAAAAAAGCTAATCTCAATACATTATATACTGTATAAGTCCATTTGTATATTATTCTCTAAATGACAAAACTATAGAGATGGAAAACAGAGGTTAGGAATGGTGAAAGGGAGCGGGTAACTATGACTACACAGGGGTAGCAGCAGGAGGAGGATCACTGTGGTGAAGGAATAGTTCTGTATCTTGATCGTGGCGGTGGTTACAGGCATCTACATATGTGAGAAAATGATATAGGACTATATATACACTGTACCAAGGCCAGTTTCCCGGTTTTGCTGTTGTACTATAAATATGTAAGATGTAACCTTTGGGGAAAATGGGTGAAGGGTAGACAGTACCTCTCTGTTCTATCTTGAAAAGCTATCCAAAAATAGGACATCGAGATTGAAAAAAAAAAAAAGAAAAACGCAAAGAGGCTGGTATTATGAGGTTGAGGGCTGTGTTTACGACATCTTTTCTCCGTTGAGGAATGGACTATGGTGCCTTGCGAAAGTGGCAGGGACTCAGGATTAAATGCTTTGTTTGTGTTCCTAAGTCTCCAAACGACTTTGAAGTGTCCAGTCTCCAGCGGCGTCCGAAGGTCAGCAGCAAGGATTGCCACACCTGCCGGCACACGGGCCCAGCTGGTGGGCCTCTTGGGAGCCTCCCTGGTTAGGAGAAGAACAATAATTTTCAGCCGAACAGGAAGCAAAAGGAGAGAAGGTGTGACTACAGCTCCACCAAACAATTTCTCCAGGTAGAAATAGGTGCCAATTTCCAACTTCTGACCACACTCCACCTCCTATTCTCGGCAATTCTCTCGTAGGTACACCTCATTCAGACAAGAACTGCACAGTGTTTCCCTTTAGAGACCTGAAATCCATACTTTGAGGTGTCACATCTTCTAAACCTGGAGTGCTGTGGCCTTTGATGAATAGTCAGTTGGCTGAGCCATTTCGATTAAAGGGCACACTGAACTTATTGGACTGGAAGGGAGAATAGTTGAGATTTGTTTTACTTGCTTCTCTTGACAGAGTTTAAGCTATTCGGTTCCACTCAGCACCTGTGTTGGCAGGCCTTGTGCTAGGCATTGGGGACGCAGAGGTGAATAGGGTCCTTGTCGTCCTTGCCTTCCTGGAGTTTGCGGAGGGGGGAGGGGAACCAGACATTAAACAAATAAACACAGAGAAATATGTAGTAGCCTGTACCTTCCAGAACTCACTGCCGAGAGACCGGTAGCAGAAAAATAAACCAGGAAAGTTCCAAGGAGGGCGGGAAGAGCTCCTATGAGGTGTCGCTTTAGCTGAGAAGTGGGGTAGAGAGCTGAGGATGGATGTGCACTGCAGGAGAAGAACCCGTAGGTCCATATGTGCAAAACGAGGGCCAAGGAGTAGCTCCAAGCTTTTCGAAATTGGAAGTGGGCTGCTTGGGCTGCAGAGAGGGGAGCCTGTGGGCTAGGGTGAAATTTGTTTATTGCAAACAGTGAATGATGAGGGCATAGCCTGGTGCTTCCAACGGGCAGTCCAGTCCGAGAATGAGCATTTGCTGAGACCCCATGGGCTAAGCTACACACCTGTGGGGAGCTGAATAATGTTTGGGCCTTGCCCTTAAGGAATTTCCAAGCCACAAGTGAAAAAGAAAAGTGTACTTCAAGAAGATGTGTTGTTTTCAGTCTGCGAAAGGGTGAGCTGGCGTTGGCAGACTCTAAATATCACCGAAAGGTCTGACCAGCATCTGCAGCTGTTATACATTACTGGGGTCCAAAGGTCTGGCCTTGAATGTCTTATTTTTTTTTCTTTCCCAATATCCTCGCTTTAAAATAGAAAAACAACCAACTTAAAAACAGTCTTGTTTACTTTATCCAAGATTAAAGAGCTTGAACCGACTTGGACGGTCTAAATGGATTTTTAAGTGCTTTATGGACAAGTACCCCTAATTGCTAAATGCCAGACTGGGCTTCTGTGACTCTGTGTGATACTAGTGTCGTCTGGGTTTGCTTATTTACTCTCCTTGTTAGAGGTCAGAAGCTAAGTCTGAGATTAGATTTTAATTTCTGAAGCCGAGGATGGAAACAAGTTCTCTAGAGCCATGTCACACAACAGGCTGGAGCCTTGAATTTTCTCCCTTGAGTAGGCTGGTCTGAGGTCTGACAATGTCTCTAATACAGCATGCTGTACCCGAGAACCTGGTGCCATGGCGAAGGGCCTGAGTGGCACAGATCATGGTCCCCCAGCTTTGGAAACGTGGCGCCGTCACAGTGGCCAAACTAGAGTCTCGGCTTTCTCCTTCTTCTTCCTTTCACCGGTCTCAGAAGCAGCCCGAGATGGTGGAAAGAGCCCCAGATACGGAGACCCGGGTACTGAGTGCCAATCCTCGTGCCGTCACTGAGGGACAGTGTGACTCTGGCTGGGACGCTTCACCTCGTTGAGTCTCAGGTTTCTCATTTGTAAAGTGAGGCCAGTAATACCTGCCTCAGTGGTTGGTTACCACATATAAATAATTCAGGTGAGTGCTCGGGCAATCCCAAAGCCATCATCAGACTCAACAGAGCTCAGGTGACAGTCCCTTTCCAAGAGAAACAGAGTCCAGAAGCCTGGCTCCATTGGAGGCTGGAGTCACCCACCCACCAGATGGAGCGCCCTTGGCTCGGGCTGCCCAGACAGTGGTCCCTGAGCCGCTTTCACTGATAGATGACGGAATGTCCAGGGCCTATACTACAAACTCATAGGGAAAACAAAGATGATAAGAGCCTAATGGTGAAACAAGCATTGCTTTGTTAGGAGCTGGGGCAGGGTGCATATTGGGCAGTCAATGCTTCCCGCCCTTGAGAGAGACTCAGTCTAGCAAGGAGGCAGATGGCAACTCTAACCGTAAAGTAGGGTGCAAGGCCAGCAAGAGACTCGTTCCAATAAAGGGAACAGGAAGGAGGCAGGCTGAGGATACAGTCTGAGCCAGGCCTTGAAGGATGAGTGGACCTAAGAGGAGATGATCAGAAGAGGGGAGGAGGAGGAGGCCTTAAGCTAAGTCAGCGAAATTTCCAGACACACAGAGGTACGAAAGCAGATGCTGTGTCTGAGGCAGCACGTTTAGTGTAAATGAGCTGTTGAGTATCACAGGTGAGACCTGAGACAAAGTGGGTATTGAGCGGCCTATATTTTGAGTGGAAGCACTTGTTATGTGTTTTTTCATCACCGGTGTAAAAGAAGTTGAAAGGATGCATATTAGTATAGATCTCTGTTCATTTACTTTTCATTTATTTGCCATGTGGCGTGGGGAGCTCTTTCGGCCTCCGTACTCAGACCATGAGAAATTAGGGATGCTGTCTTCAAGTATGAGTTCAATTTTTGCCTCTGTTTTCTGCTCCTGGAAAAGCGATCATTTTTATTGGGTTTCAGTTCTTTATCTCGTATAGCTATCACCTCCCTTATCGTTTTCATCTCTTTCTTTAACGCTATGTTTTGAAAGCACTTTACAACCTTGTCTTCCATATCATGGGTGTCATTTTCAGTGGCGTGGGCTCCTAGAACCAGGTTGGGGATGGGGAAGAGGGCTTGTGAGAGGAGCAGGCTATGAGGGGAGAGCATAGCAGAAATTCCTGGTAACTTATTTTTTAAGTCAGAATACTGAGATTTATCCCAACCCTAAACCCAATATCAAAGGGCGTTTTTGAACCTCACAGCATATTTCTCAAGTTTGCCCTCATATTCCATTGTATTTGATTTTGTTTTAATATCTCATTCTTCTGTACCTTTAGAGATGTCCTGAACCTCCTTCTCAGAACTACAAGCTGGCAGTCAGATAATAATGACAACTCATAAACTAGTGGTTCTCAACCTGACTGCACATTGTATTTGCCTGCATTTACCTAGGGACATTAGAAAACATCGAGGCTCAGTCCCCAACCCAGACTTTCTGAGGGTGGGGCCTAGGCACTGCTATCTTTTCAGAGGTAATTCGAAGGTGTGGCCAGGACTAAGAAGGGATAGTGAACATGAAACATGACCACTTCGTTCTGGCCCAGCCGCCTTTCTCATCCACAGCATTTCATGTGGGGACCACTCCCCTCACGCTGCACTAATTTAACTTGTCTCCACTTTTCCATCCGCTCTTGAGGAGTCCCCATCTCTCCAAGCAGACTGTAAAGAAGTGTGGACAACGGTCTAGTTTTAGCAGGTGTATAGTTGTCCTTTCTTGCTGATTTATTTGGTCACATTTGAACAACTCTGCGTGAGTCAGAGATATCCAATCCCAGCCAACGTCTGGGACCAGTGTGGAGAAGGTCAGCATAGGTATATTCAGCACTGACCGTCGTCCCTTGCAGAGTACTGCAGCTGAAGATTTGGGTTAGAAAGGTGATTTTACCGGTAACTAGTTTCCAAAAACCATTAAGCGTATCACATTTGGCCTTAGTCAACCTTACTTTTCATCTTTTCTATTTTTCTTTTTTTCTATTGTCTTTTATTCAGTCATTTCAGAAAAGACTCGCCGGTCACTAAATCATTCAAAGCACCAGGGAAGATACCTTGTGGTATTAGCACTGTATTTGCTTTCAAAAAGCTTTCAGTTTTCTTTAGATACACACAGACACAGAGAACAAGTGAAATGCACACATGCACATACATTCGCACACACACACACACACACACCACACACGCCACTCACTCCCACAAACAGCAGTGTGTGGTCAGGGAAAGGTGAAAGTCCAATGACCTCCTGACTTCTTGACGATAGCTCGAGATCACTCAAATGCCATTTTGCATATATGTAAGAACAGTGTGACCTAGACAATTAGGTAATAAGAGCTATGAGAACGCAGCTTTTTGTGTTTTGAGGCCCATGATATAAAAGTCTTCATGTAGTTGAACCGGTATTTGAACATCTCCGATATCATAAAAGTGCCGATTCATATGGTTCGACCTACTAAAGAGAGACTCGATGTGATCGCACAGGTGGAGAGAGGGATTGTTCTGGGCTCCTGCAGCTCCAGGTGTCATGTCCTGGCAATAACCTTGGTTACCTAGGGCAGAATTTGGCTTCTTTAGCGGGTAGGCATCTTTAAACCACAGTAAGATTTAGAATCAAGGATAGAAGGTCTTAAGAGCGTAAAAATTATAGTATGGATTTTTTTTTTTTTGTATGAGGGAACCATTTTATGTTTGGTATTTTAGGTATCTGTAATGTTAGAATTTAGCTAATTATAAATGAAAATCTTGAATTCTAATCTAAAATGTGTATTAAATATCTGTTTTAAATTTGTGATTTTGGGTTGAAGTAGAACATTTAAGATAATGTTAGAGTCAACATAATTATACATTTAATATTTTAAACAGAAAAATTATCTATGTGCTCAGGAAAGCTTGGTTTGTTCGTTTTAAAAAAAATGAAGGATTTAAAAAAGAAAACTAAATGCATTAATTTTGTATCAACATTTAAAAATATTTGAAGATGTCCAATAAATTATGTTTGAAAATGGGACCAAACATCATTTAAAGATTCCTTAGAAATGATTTCTAAGATCTACAAGACATAGAAATAGAACAGTAAATCGAAAAAAGAATGCGATTTTAAAAACCATATCTTTAACAAATTAAATATCAATCCTCAAACAAAAAAAACGCAAATCTCTAAATAATATTTTTCTGTGAACGAAAGCCATTCTTGAGGACACTAGAAAACTGACAGCAACCTGCTGACATTTTGCAGACTTTGTCAGAATTGTCAGGTCTCCAAATGATCATCAGATAGGAAACCCTCCAGCTGACAATGCTATCCCTGAACGATCAGACTTTTAGCGTCTCACTTCTAAATATAAACAGACAGCGAATGATCATTAGACCCTGATGGTGGCTAACATCCATTCTCCCTCCTTTTAACATAGGTCCTGCTTAGGTTGCAATGCACCCATGCACCCTCCCGTGACCTGTTGGTCATGAGGCATACTCTCAGTAAATGAGATATAAAAGCACATTTCCTTGCATGGGACTTTTAGGAAAGCTCTTTTAAAAGTCCAAACTAACCTACATTTTGCCTTGTAATCATTCTTTCTTCCTACCTCTGTCTATCTGGAATGTAGAGTGGGTAATTAGGAGACACGGTGCTTGACAACTTCATTGAGAAGATGCAAGGCCTGAGACTGCCTTACTGTTTGAGAGAAACAAACCCTATTTAATTAATCACTATAGGTGGCTTTCTGTTGTTTTCAGCCAAACTCAATTCTAACTGACTCAACTTTATACATAAAGAAAGATACTAAACAAAATCAACAAGCAAATAAGAAGGAATCTGGAGGTCAAAGATAGTACAAAGAACAGAATAAAACTCCAAAATAATTAAAATAATTATATTATCCCCAGAGAGGTTCATTCATTTAACCAATATTTATAGAGTGACTTTTAAGTGACGTGCCTGATATGAAAACTGGATAAGAGATAAAATACTATGTCGCATCCATGAAACAGAAATGGAATGTTGTGAAAAGATGATGGAAATAGGAAAGAAGATAAGAGAACTAAAGAATAAAAATAAGATATTCAGCATAAAAAAATAAATTCCAGAAACAGAGAAAATGGTTGAGAGTAAAACGTTATGAGTATATCTCAGGGAGATTTCCCAGGCATAAAAGACATGACTTTCCTTATTGAAAAGGGCCCAGTGAGGGATCAATACAGCGAGTGAGAAAGTATCCTTGCCAGTGCAAAATGATGAAATTTCAGAATATCGTAGGTAAATCAGAGGTTCTGAACTCTTCCAGAAAGAAACGAAATCAGGGAGATTAAAAGTCAGAGCGGCATGGGTCTTCCTAGGAGCAACACTGAATGCTAGGCAAAGGAGAATCGCCTTCAAAATTCTGAGAGAAAATAATACGCAACCTAGAATTCTATTTCTAGCCGAAGTGTAATTCAAGTGTGAGGGAAAAACAGACATGAGTTGGAAAATGGAACCCACGAGACTCACTTTCATTGAAAACCACTGATAGATGTGCTCCGGCAAATTAATGGAGTAAACCAAGAAAGAAGACATGGGGTCTAAGAAATGGTCTCCAACAGAGTGGAGCACCAAGGGAAGTCTGGCCGAGGTTGTTATGGGAGATCCAGGGAACCAGCCCATGCAGAACAGAAAACAGAGCCTCCAAAAGAGAGATCCAAAGGGAATAAAAGGCAACTGTTGACACAAAGATTATCTAATGTAAAGGAGAATTCCAAAAGGAAACACTGGTAGGCATACGGTAGATGGGATGTTGCATGTGGGAAAAAATATAGGTACCTGAAAACCAGGTGAATGAATAAAATCAGGAGACTATTAATTTCAGGAAAACGAAAAAAAGATAAACTTCTATTTGCCACTGCAATGGACATTATTTACATAGCCACAATAATGTAAACATTGATTGTTATCGCATAAAAATTATTTGGTAAAAGTTTTGGAAGGATGAGAGTAGGGAAGTGAGTTCTGGTGGTATTGTAACAAACATTGACCAATTTAGCAGGATGTCAATAGGTAAGTTCTAAAAATTGTGAATAAAAAGCTAGCGATATAAAACTCCTTAGAAATCTACAAGTTAATAACAGGAAAAAAACAGGTGAAAGAGGCAAAAATAAATTGCTTCTAGGGTGCAGACCTGAAGTTTAGGAAGAGTGAGTGTGGGGAGAACTAATTCTTTGTTCTAAATCTTTCGGTATGCTATAATTGCGTGATGATTTGTTGGTACTAGACTCACACATTGAAACTCTCTAAGCACTGCTTCTGACCCTCCCAGCCTCACCTGTCTGTTATTCGACCTTGGTTGTTGACAGTTCTATACAGGATCTGGCCAGCTTCCTGCAGGTGCAACCTGGCCTTAGGCCCACACCCTATGTTTCTTACTTCATGCCCTTGGGCTTGTCTGAGAAAGCCCAAGCAGGAGCCACCGTGGGAACCTGCTCACTGCTCATGTATGTGCAAGGGAGTTAATACCCTGTGAGTCACACCTTTGACCAAATGGGGGTGGGGGAAAATCCTGAGCCGGTGGATGCATCCTTCCCTCTTCCCCTGGATTGACAGTGCTGAGATATTCATGCAGCTTTTAGGCAGTCCCCCAGGGTAGAGCAACCAGTCAGCTATAGTCATGACCGAGTGATAAAGGATCTTGGAACTGGCTCTCCCTCTTTCCTTCTTCTCCCTTTGTCACTTATTCCCTCCCTGGATCAAATCCCCAATTTGCATTGGTCTCAGGCTTCGCTTTCTGGTAGACCTAGTTTAAGACAAAACTGATGAAAAACTTTTAAATAAAGGCAAAATAAATAAAATATTTAAATAATCTATTTTTTAAAAAATCTAAATGGAAGATGATAATATAACAAAGGAAATGCAAAGTGTAATTGCAAGATTTTTGAAACCAAAGATAAATACTCCAAAAGGAAAACTGATGGGTTAGAATTTATAATTATGGATGGTCTCTGCAAAATTAGAAGTTGAAGAAACGAGGAAATAAACTGTAAAAAAAATGCTCTGAAGTGTTCTTTCACCATGAGAGGTGAAGGGGACAGAGCTGGTAAAATGTCTTGTGGGGGACATATGGCCATTATCTAATTTCATATGTCAATGGAAAATATAAGCTTAAGTATGATAATAAAAACAGGCAAGTACCCACTAGCAGAATGGTGAAACCCAATAATAGTTGTAAATCAATGATGGCAGGGTGAGTTAGTATACAGAGAAACAAAATAGTGGGGGAGGGGGAAGATAAATCAGGAGCAACAATTAAAATGAATAAAAACCATTAAAAAAAAAAGAACTAAAAATAAATATATTACTTAAACCAATAATCATAAATGGACTAAATTCTCCCTTTAAAGAATGAACTCTCAGGCTAAAAGCAAAACTAAATTTTCATCCATACACAGTTTATAAAAGACATTTCTAAAAGTAAATAATGAAGAAATGTTGATTTTAATACTCAAAGATATGCCAGAAAAATGTACACAGTTAAAAAACAAGAAAGGTGACATTTCAATATAAAGCTCAATTCAAGGCCTGAACTATTAAATGAAGAAAAGAATTAGATATTGTACTATAAAAGATATAATCCTCGAAGAAGATAAAACAGCTGTGGAACTTTGGGCAATAAAAAATGTAACAGCAAAATACATAGAACAGTCTATGGCCGCGCCACCCTGAACAAGCCCCATCCCGTCTGATCTCAGAAGCTAAGCAGGGTGGGGCCTGCTTAGTACTTGGATGGGAGACCACCTAGGAAGACCAGATGCTGTAGGCGTAAAAAAATTTAAAAATAAGGGATTGTAAGCTGACAATGTCCTTGCAATCTGTGAGGCTAACCAAGGATTGCCTTGCCTAAAAAAAAAAAAAAGAACAAAAATGCCTATAAATTTAAGGGTAAAATCACAATGATAGTAGAAGATCTATTACATCTTTTCATTATTTTATGTCTCAAGGAGTTAAAAATGAGCAACGTAGTTAAATATCGCAAACCAACAAGTTAACTTAATAGATCTACATTTTTTTTTTTTTTTTTTTTAGCCCGGGAAAACGTGTTTAAAAATCAAGATTTACTGGACCATGAAGAAAACAATTAAGTTCTCTTCAATATGAGATTTCGGATCACACTCCTCACGGACTCTAGCTATTTTTGTCTTTCCCACTCCCCCATTCCAAGGGTAAATAAATCAGCATGTGGGATGGGGCAAGTCACACCTAGTGCAATAATGAGAAGGCAGATGGAGGGATGGAGCCAAAGGAACTGGGGTCACTGAGTGCCTGCAACGTGCTGGTGCGTCTGTGTGCCACCCCTTTTCCTATATTTCCTCATCCAGTTCTCGGCACAGCCCCGTGTCGAGGAATCGCCACCCATTTTGCAGGCGATGAACAGCTATTCCCACTGTTCACTATTTCGATGATCAGATCCCTATCGACACCAGCAAACAAAATCCCTGTCTTTCATTAGAAAGAGGAGACATACCCTCTGCCCTCACATTCAAGACTCTTTCCCATCTCTGGGTGGCTCTCTTCCACTTCCGTAGTAAAATGGGGATTGTCACACTGACCCACTTCCCAGCAGGGCTGTGAGATGTAACGACTAATTACGAAGGCTAATAAAATATTTACAGAGCCTATAGCACACTCTGGAAGTGCAAGGGCTTATTTAATAAAAACAATGGCAGTGCTAGATAAACACCGCACAGAGCCTAGTGCTACTCTTGAGAAGAGTAAACAACTCGTCAGGGTAATTTCAAGCTCTATTAGACTCTTGCAGCAAATATCACTGTTACCCAAGAAGAGAGAAAATCTGCCACACAGGAAATCTTGACTGAAGGCCACGGCCCAGCCATGCAGAGCAGTGTAGTTCGATTAAAATGAGCAGTGACCTTTCATGCAAGCGCTGGTATCTCTGGGCTTTTCAGAATTCAGGAAGGTGGAAGTGAATCGGCTCCATGCAACCTTGAGCTCAAGCTCCAGGGCCTTGCTTGCATTGTAAAGAAACACCTCTCCCGGAATCCAAAGCGGAGGCCGATCTGGGCTCTAGCCAGAGGAAGAGAGGGATGTCTTGGTGAAACGTGTAGGAGCATTTCGAATCTTTGCAAGGGACAATAGAAAGAGCAAACAGCGTGGCCCATTTAAATAACAAAAAGGCCATTGTATCAGAAGGGTCCAGACAGGAAAACAGCACCCACGCCAGGAATTTGGTGCAGGGGACTAGAGGTGGTAGAAAAGCTGAAAGGGCACCAGGGGGACAGCGAGGCCACCCAGAGATCAGCAGCAGTGGGAAGCTGCTACCACCCCTGGGTCTGGAGGCACAAAGGCGGAGGGAGTGTTACCGAAACCCAGATGTGAGCTGGCACCAAAGAGGATGCAGCCACTGTCAGAGAGAGACACAACTGGAACCAGAGAAAGGAGGGGAGAAATCCTGCCTTCTCCTTCCTCCTGCTATTCAGTGTCCCATGTGTGTCTTCCACTGGCCAAGGCCAAGCAGAAGCCAGTAGACAAGGATGGTAGTCTGCATGGGCAGCACGGAACAGAGCAGGGGAGGGCTCTGAGGGCCAGTGGTCGGATGCCCAGGGGAGAGCAGGGCAGTGGGAGGAGGGGTGAGCGAGGCTGGCTAAGTCAGATAGGATGCTAGACTCTCATGGAAGAAAAATGGGAAACATAGGTTTTTAAGCCAGGCGTGACTTGCCCCCATCCCACGTGCTGATCCGGGACCGAGTTCTGGCTGGTGAGTCGTCCTCTGGTGAGCCTGGTGCCTGCCGCATCCACTCCCCGTGAACACAAACCTTTGGGTCAAGGGACATGGTTCTTGTCACTTAACACAAGTTGTGGAAATGCCAGCACTGGCGGGCTCTGGGAGCGTGTGAGTTCTCTTGCTCTGAATCTGATTTCCAGTCTTTTACTGCTTCAGAGACGCAGTGCCAGGGCCGACCTCATTCTAACTGGTTAAATGAATTCTCACATCGCGTAGGCATGGAATTCTAGTCACCTTCATTTTCACCACAGATTGCCAGGCCTGACAATAGTATCAGTGAACAGGGCAATGTGTCAAAAAGACCAGAATCTGTGAATCAGTGGGGCGACTTCAGGAAGCATTCTAGAAAGTTCCAGACAAGCCTTCCTTCAGTGTTCTTCCCCAAGATCGTCTTAGGAATCAAGGAAGGAGGATGAAATCCATGGGGTGTTCATTTAATGGTTCACTTGGGCTTTGACTAATTTTGTTCTTGTGACAGTGTGATAATTTTAGAAACTCCAAATTGGGAAGTGAAAGGTAATTCATTTCCATTCACTCTGGGTCAACAGGACTGAATTGCTGGGAACTGAGTGTTCCTTTAGGTGGGCAGGTATTTGGGGTTTCACAAACTGTGTAGAAAGTCAGGGAGAGACCGTACTTAAAGACGTATAATTTGTCAGTGGCAGAAAAGGAGACCAGCATCCAGGACTCCGGGCCAGGGGCTGTGCCAGTGACATGAGGAGAGCAATTTGGTTAATGGTGGTGCCCTGGCCCCGTTTCGATTTAGAGGCACCTTTTGTTTTCAAATAGCTTGACAAGAATATTTATTCTTGCTTCCTATGGACATGACAATGTTTGGTTCTTCCCCCCACCCCCCACCCCTCCTGGAGCTCCACGAGTTTTAAGATCTGATCCTCGTCCAGGAGAAGCTCACACGGCTGGAATATTTTATCTGACGGAGGGCATTTCCTGGTGCCTAGCACGGTGCCTGGCACACAGCATGAGCTCAAGCGGCGGAACTTCTTTCCCAAGGGGGTTTTTCATCAGCGATTGTGCGGATGGTCTCCATTTGCCCCTCGAAGCAGGCTGACCCACAGCAGAGATCTCATTTGCCCCTGTTTCCTTTTTGGTGTGGCTACGGGAGGTGCTGGCGGGGACCGGAGCACGAGAGGGGCGTGCGTGGGAGTGCTACACGCCTCTTCTCAAGGCCACCGCTCCCTCTGCAGCCTCAGGACTGCGAGAGATGCCACGGTCCACAGTTTCCAGCCCCGGGTCCTTCACTGGACGCTGCTGGCTCCCTAAATCTGTCCACCCCTCATCCTCCTCCTTTCTTACACTCTCCTCAATTACCCCACTTGAGGATGCCTTTCTTTTCTTTTCTGGACTCTGTGTAATCTAGTCATTGAGCAATCTACGTTTCATGGTAAAATAAAACAAAACAAAACAAAACACAAAACAAAACAGTTTGAACACTCTCAGGGCCTGTTGTGGGCTCTTTGCCCAGTTGTGGTCTGGGCACACCTGTGTCTTCGCTAGTTCATCCTTTCAAAGTCCTCATCCGGCAGGCTATGGGAGAGAAAGTTGGAGGAATTTGAACCAAGGAGAGTGATCAGATATTAGATTCATAGCCTATGCATACAGATTTTCTGGCACATGGCCAATCGAGAATATTCTGTCCCACCGTAGCCACAAGAATGCTCACGTACCCAGTGCTGAGCTCATGAGTCCCATACACCTCTTTCCTGTGGCCAGAGATCTTTAAGAGAGATCCTGTACCCAGAACATTCGCTATGATTTCTGGGAAACTGAGCATTACAGTCCAGCACCTAGAAAGGGCTGGGCACATCATAGGCACTCATTATCTATCTGTGGTCTAATGAATGAATTCTGGGATATCTCCGCATCCCACTATGGCTGGCATATGGGGTAGAGTCACAGAAAGCATGAGCTCCTTGAGGGCAAACTGTGTCCCCATGCGCCTGCATACCTGGGTGTCCAGGCATCATCTGTAGAATGCAAGTAGACCCTGGCAGAAGCACCCAACTGGGTCTCTGATTTTAAGTCGCCTCTTCTAAGGGAATATACCAAGCATTCTTGAGGTTGGCAATTCATGTCAAGCTCTCGATTCTATCTTCTCAAATGGCTAGAAGAAAAAAGGATGAGGAGACTCAAAATCTCTGCAGCAAACTCCACTCCATCACTGCCGAAGATCCTTGATCAGAAGCTGCGCACAGGCCGACCCATACCGAAGTATGAGCCCTTCCCCTGAAGCAGGTTTGCACTACTAATCGAAAATGAGAGAACATAGGAAACAAGATTTGCTGTAGGTGAAAGATTTTGGTTAAACTGACCTGGTAATGTTGAACTAGTGGTTTGGGGGAGCCAGCCCTCTATGTGGGAGGCTGCTTTGTCTGTGTAGCTTTGCGCCCCAAATTAGTAGACTTGGTGGTGGAAAAAGAAGCAAGTCCCGAACCCATTAGTGAAACGTAGATGTAGTTCAACCTTTGGTTGCAGATAAACAGTCACAGGTATTACAAATTACTGTCATGATCACAAATCCTGCAGGATAAACGGGATGTTACTATGGGGTATCTGAAACGCTCTCCCTGACTCCCTTCCCCCAGCCCACTGAAGCGGTCATTTTTATGGGTGCTTAGGAACAGAGTGACCGAAATACAGCAGAAGAAACTGGTAAACCAGGAGCCTTGGGAAAGCTGAATCCCACACTCGGCCGTTTTCCTGTTTGCTGGAATCGGCAATAATGTTAACAAAAGCAAATACTAAATATTTATACATTAACTCTAATTTGAATAGGTTATTGGAGTGTTGTTTTGTAAGATAATATTACAACATAACATTAAAGTTTAAAATATTCAAGTATATTATTACCAAATGCCATCATGTTTTAAATGACAAGCTTCCCTTTATTTCTTACATTGTATAATTATTTGTAAACAGATAACCTGAGTTCAAATTAAAAATTTAAACTCTGCAGATCACTAACCTATGAAGTCATGACAGTTATTTATGAAACAGTAATATCCACTTTCTAAAACCAGAAATTTTGTTGTTTTTAAATAACATTTTTATTAAAATCTAGCATAAGTACAGAAAAATGCACAAATCCTATGTTTAATTCAATGAAAGTAAATTTATATTTTAATATTTCATTTTATATGATTTCTGGGTTGCAATTTATTCTAGCGTATCTTTCTAAAGCACCAGTAGAATTAATCTACATTTTGCTTGTTCAAAAATATAAGATGATATTTCGCATAAATTACTTTATTATTCGTTACCTGTGTGTCTTGAACTTAAGTATCTGGGAGATAGAAAATACTAGCCACACAAGTATAAACAGATGCCTCCCAGGGTGGTGGTCGGCAGGGACAAGGGTTACTAGCTTGTCAAGGTTTACCCAGGATTTTGATCATTTTAGCCCTAAAATCAGTCCTGAACAAGCCAAGACAATTGGTCATCCTAGCAGGGACGGGGTGTGGCCTGGTCTGACCATTGCATTTCCATGTTGAACCCCCTTTCCCTTCTCCACTCCCCTACCCCTTCTCTTTGAGCCCTCAGATGACTTCTGTAATCGGACACAGAGTGTGGATGCTGGGGCTAAGGAGGAGCAAGGAGGAGACTGGGACGGGACCTGACGGAGACTTCCAAAGTGGGTTCTCAGCGCAAATGTAAATTCTCTTTCCTTGCTGCCATTTACATTGCTTTTATGCTGCAGGTTCTTTTTTGGGGGGTTGGTAATATTTTTCTGCCTGTCAGCCAGTGTCTCTTTTGTGTGCTGGCCTTGGGGAAATCTTTATGGAGGAGAGCTGTATACGCTTGCCTTGCAGCCCTCAGACCGCAGTGGCTAAGCCTGTACTTGATTATCTCTCCATTCTTCCAAATGGACCCACTTCATATGAAAGATCTTACCAGGATTTGTATTTTCTGGAACACGAAAGATAAGGATGGGAGAATTTTTGTGGGTGAAGAGGGTGGGAATATAGAAATACTTAAATCTTACCAAAACATATTTATATAAAGAGAAGAAAAAAAAGAAAACTTACCCCACAGTACCTGCCTACACAGAAAGAAAGAAAATATAGATGTGTGTGTCATTGGGGGCGGGGCGGGGGGGGCAGACTGAGAACTCTGGCCCTAAAGCAGTTTGCTAGGTCCGAACTTCCTGCTGGTCAAATTCCTTTTCAGGACACTCTCTCTAAAACCCTAGTGAGCCTTGTGTTTTGGGAGCAGGTACTGTGGGGATGGATTCTGCCTTCTTCACTTTCTGGCTGTTTGAATTAAAATGCTTGGGAATTGTGAACCTCAGTTTCCTCATAGAGAAAGTGGACATGATGATACTTTTCTTGAAAAGTTGGTCTGGGGATGAAATTAGATAATGTGTATAAAAGTTTTAGCCTAGTGTTAGCATATAAGTACTAAATAAATACAAAATTGCCCTGCCTTCTGACCTCAGTTAATTTAATTTCATAATTCTGAAAACAAGGCATTCATTCATTCATTCATGATCCATTCGTTCAACAAATATTCATGGCGCTGAACAGGGCCTTGAGTATAACCCAATCATAACCCAAGTGATGAGAAAACCTGATGGATTCTTGCCCTCGTGGAGTCTGGTAGGAGATAAGAAACATTAACAAAGGTACATACAAAGAAATTTTTAGTTACATGACTATTAGAAAGAAAAAGAACATGGCCCCGTGAGAGAACATAACAGGCAGATACGTGTTTGTAGATGGAGGAAGTCAAGAAAGTCTCTCTGAAGAAGATATATTTAAGTTAAAACTGAAGGAATTGTTAGAAACATCCCAGCAAAATCAGAAAGGCCCGAAGAGAGGGAAGAGGAGAATTTGAGAGTCAATCAAGATGTGTAAAGTCCCTGAAACAGGAAGAGTTTGGGGTGCTCAAGAAATTGAAAAGGGGGTGTCATGGCTGGTTTGCTTTATGGGAGTTAGAGAGTGGGATCTAGTGGCCATTGAGCATGAGAGGTATGTCAGTGGCCTCCAAGGAAGTAGAAAAAAGCAGGTCAGATCATGCATGGCTTTCTGTGCCACATGTTGTAGAGATGACCACCTCCCACCAAAAGCATACTGTCCCTTCCAGAGCGTAAGCTGTTCTTGGGAAGTGGCTGTCCTGTCAGGATCCCATCACATTCCTGCCCCCCTTGCATGTAGATGTGGCTGTATAACCACCTCTTGTCAATAAATCAAAATGATGTGTGTCATTTCTAAGCCAAGACTTTTAAAAAGCAGGTCTACCTTCTCCTTGCATTCTCTTTCCCGTTCTTCTCACTAGAAGCAGACGTCTGAGGCCCTCCAAGATGGTAGAGTTGCAAGACAGAGGAACTTCGAATTCTAGATCACGGAGGATAGCTGCCAGCTGACTAGAATCACTCAACTTGGATACACGTGCACACACGCACACACACACACACACACACGTTCCATTTGTTATAGCAGCTAACATTATTCTAAATTATATATCATGCTAAGGAGTTATTATTTTATTCTCAAATTTTTATTTTGAGTTCTACTTTGCTGAAAGTGTAGTGGAAAGTCACTAAAGGATTTTAAGCGAGGAAATGGCATGACCTGATTTTTACTATAAAATGATGACTCTGGCTGAATAGATAGTTGGGAGGTCCAGAATTGCATAGGAGATAAGGCGAGAGATGAAGATGGCAAAAAATAATGCTAGCGGTCAAGAGAGAGGAGTTCTGGCTTGTGGGATCACAAGCACTCAATGATGGTGGGTCAGAGAGAGAAAGATGTTGGATACAACATCCCTTATGTTTCGACTGGAGAATCTGGATGCCACGATGGTGAACTCTGGGAAGAGTCCTGGCTGGGGCAGGGGGCGTAAGGGTCAGAAAACGCAGTGCAAAAGCAGGGGTACTTCTGTGGCTCACTGTGCCTTGTTTCTGTTAGTCTGCTGTGGAGCTAATCTTTGGGGATCCTGGAGTCACATTACTAGATGGAGTGTTTGGTCTGGTTAGCATGGGGCATCCTTTCAAACTAAGTAGCAAACCCATCATGCCATTCACTCATTTGTTCATGCATTCATTCAACCAGGCTCTGGGCTAGGGACTTGGAGGTTAACACACAGTCCTGTTCCTGGGGACCTCACGGTCTTCATGCTCTTTGTCTTTAATTGCTTATATAAATCTATTACAATAGAATCAGTAGCCAGAAATAGGTGACTAGAAGAATTGGCAATTAATGAAAATATTGTTTCTGATACGGTGAGCGGGGTGCGAGGGGCGAGGGTGGACAGGGAGCAGGTCTAGGAGCAGAAAGGGCAAGAAAGGATTGTCTCCCTTCAACATGTAGTGTTTCCTCCTATATGACCTTCAAGGATGCTTAAAATGTGGGAGGGAGAAATCAAGGCACAGATGCTTACGGGACCTCTACACGGTATCCCAACTAGAACAGTCATTTGACTCAAGGTCCATGTGTTTGTCACTGCACACCACCGTGATGCTTCCCTGGAGTGGGAATAAATGAGTTTAAAGAAAAATGGTTGGTCTACGGCCATGCCACCCTGAACAAGCCCGATCCTGTCTGATCTCGGAAGCTAAGCAGGGTCAGGCCTGGTTAGTACTTGGATGGGAGACCACCTAGGAAGACCAGGTGCTGTAAGCATGAAAAGTAAAAAATAAATTAAAAAATAAGGGATTGTAAGCTGACAAGGTCATTGCAATCTGTGAGGTCAAGCAAGGGTTGCCTTGCCTAAAAAAAAAAAAAAAAAAATTAAAAAAAAAAAGAAAAACTGGTTGAATGTGGAGATTTATGAGAGGCTACAGTGGTGGAGGGGCCGAGTGACGCCTCTTCACTTGGACAGGTGCTCAGGGCTGCCTGGCCACGACACTGGGTGAGGCCACAACGCCAGGTGAGGTCCCAGTGGCTGGAACTCGTTTGGCCGGGTTCCTAGTATGGAGCCAGAGGGGGACTGCGGGCTGTGTCCTGTGGAGCCTGAGGGCCAAATTTTGTCTCCGAGTCAGGGTGGAGGGTGTTGGGCTGGAAATGAGGACCTGCAGACAAGACGAGAAGGGGGACGCATAACAGACAGGTGATGTGTGGGAGACGCGACCCGGGTCACAGACCTCAGGGCCTGAGTGGATGCCCGTTTAGATCCAGTCAGAAACAGCATTATTTCTTCAGAGCCGGGAGGGTTTAGATAACCCTGGAGTGAGTGTGTGCATATGTGTGTGTACAGGGGCACATGCTAGGGGCCCATGAACACATGTGCATGCTCATGTACATACACACATACATGCTCAGGGCGTGTTCCATGCTGGTGTGGGGTCCCGGATGAGTAGAATGGCAACAGTGGACTCCTGGGAACAGAAAGCAGACTCACGCAAAAGACGAAAGAGCTAGTCTGGGAAAGCACTTGCTGCTTCTGCCCATGCTGGCTCCCTGTGCATCACTAAGTCTTTTGCTTTTGTTCCCAAGATTCATCACACCCAGTTCTTTTTTACACTCGTCTTACTTGTAACTAAGGAGGTATGCTGAAGGCTTGGGGATGCTTTCAGTTCTCTCCAAGCCTTTGCTTGAAGGAATCGGTGGCAAAAACAAACCCTGTGCTCATATCAAATACTTGGATTCTCTCTGCAAAAGGCGATCTGCTAAATGCGAACGTGCTTTAATGTTTCCACCTTCTGTAAGACTTCTCATGAATATATATGCTGATAAATCAGAAAGCTGTGCTTATATGTTCAGTGCCTTGACGTTCAGTGGTCTTTGTCTCAGCCCATAATAAAATGGATTCCCTGAGGATTATATTCAACTTAACGACAAAATGCCTAGGATGTGCCAAGCACTTAAAAAATACCACTTTACTCCTCTCACGACTCCATGAGGTAGGTCCTATTACCATCCTCATTTTGTAGATGAGTCCACCAACGTTCAATGAGCTCAGATAACTTGTCCTAGGTCACGTAACTAGGCAGTGGGCTTGGCAGGATTTGAATCCAGGCCGATGGACTCCAGAGGCCCTGCTCTTAACCTGTAATCCCCCTTCTGCGGGCGGGAGAGGCCTCTGCTCTGCCTTGCTGTGTTAAATGATTACTGGGCTGTCTCCTGCACTCAGGATGGGACCTTGAAGACAAGAGCTGTTTCTTGTTTCCCCTCAATCCTCCATCTGGGGACATGAGGGCTGGCACATGAGAGGAGCCCACTAAAGCCTGTTGTACGTTTGCTGCTGGAACCGGGGAGCCTTGCCAAAGTGATTTGGTCCATTCTCCTGCCCCCGCTGTCACCATCTGGGATTCTGCACACAGCAACCTCACCCACTCCTCCTCGCCCCATGACGACTTTCCCTCCATAGTCCAATCCCTTCTAAACAAGCTCCCTTGGCAGACCAAGTCCTCTGTACAGTCATGAGTATCTGTCACTTCTGTGCAGGGCCAACAGGAAATGTGGCACAGTGCTGAACAGTAAACAATTCCGACTCTCAGCCACACTTTGTCTGGGCCGGGCACCAGAGCAGGCTGTGGTCGCTTGTTACCCGCACAACAAAACTCCCTCCAGTTTCAACCGTGATTTATCAAGTGAGCCACTGCCAGTTTCGCTGTATTCCTTTCATTTCAGGGGTACAATAGGTAAAATCCATTCCTGAGGCAGAACAACAGATTAAATTTACAGGTTCGAAGGTGGACAATTTCCTGAACAAGGAAGAAACATTCCACGCTGTTTGCGTGTCTTCCAGAACAGCCTCATCAGAATGAGAAAAATAGATGAGGGGTAGACTTAGAAGAGAAGAGCGTTTAATTGTAAAGTCCTGACCACACTGTCAAAATGGTGGCTCTAGACCCAACAGAATGACTGACTCAAATAGGGAAGGGGACGAGTGACATTTAGTGAGCTTCTCCTATGTGCCAGGCTTTTACACGTGTTCCTTTAAAAGTCACAGTAATTGTACAAAGCAACTATTTTAAGGTGCACGCAGGGAGGAGACTGAGAATCAGAGTTTATGGGACTTGCCCAAGGTAACACGGCTACTGGGTCACGGAACTAAAATTTGAACCGAGGTCTGCGTGATCCCAAAGTTGACAGTGTTTTCACCACACAGTGCTGCCTTAGACATTTACTTTACGAAGCTACCTATGAAGAATGATTTTCTACATTGCTGCAACAGATGTCTGTAACCTTTAAAAAACCCACAAGCATATAAAGACAATTCTTCTATTTTCGACACTTAACATCTGTTCTGAGATTTATATGGTAAAAAAAGCATCGTGGTATACTGTATTTTTGAAACGTCATATTTTTGAAAAGCTATCCCGACTTAACAGAAATAAAAAAACCGTACCAAGTAAAGGTGAACAAAGGCAAATGTTAAAACCGTTCCATTCTGTGTTTCAGAATTTATCTTTCTGACCAAAGCTAACAAGCAACGTAGTCAAACAAGGAGACAAAGTTAACTATTAACTTGAGGGTGAAAAGTCAATGGTAAGCACATTCTTTGTATTACCCTGCCCACACTCCAGCAAATATTAACAAACATTAATAGAGGCGAGGACACTTTCCTGTAACTATACAAGTGTGTTGTACACACTTGAAAAACCATGGCAATAAAGGCATTTTCCAATGTTAGCCCCTTCTATCACAGAGGCCCAGAAAAGTGGCCCATTTAAGGCCATCTGGCCAGAGGAGAGCAGTCCCTGCCGTTTCCACCCTTGTGTGATGGTCGGATAGCTGCGTCCTGGGTGGACAGATCTGCTTCCGTTTACAAAACAGTGATGAGCTCATTATCCTTAGATCCAGCATTTTATCTGAAACAAAAATCAAACACTCACGACTTTCATTCTGACCTTTTGCCTCCAGTATTATGGTCTGAGGGCCAATGGGTGGATGATGGTTGATGCCTCTACTTTCTAGGCTTGAGTTTGCAGATTGGTTTTCTAGAAGCAGCATGGCCTACTAGAAAAAGCATGGAATTGGCATCGGGCTGAGCTGAGTCCACGAGCTAGCTCTGCCAGTGAGTAGGTGAGTGACAGGGCAAGTCGCCTCCCCTTCTAGACCTCAGCTTTCCCAATAATGACATAGAAATAATGATATATAATAATTCTTATGCATAAAGAGTAGAATACTATCTCCACCCCCAACCCCTTCCCAAATTCATGTTCACTTGAAATCTCAGAATGCGACCTTATTTAGAATTAAGGTCTCAGAAGATGCAATTAGTTAATGATTAAGATGAGATCATACTGGATTAAGGAGAACTCCAAATCCAATGACTAATATTCTTATCAGAAGAGGAGAGGACACAGAGAGATAGAGAGAAGGTCATGTGAAGACAGAGGCAGAGACTGGAGTTCTGTTGCCTCAAGTGAAGGAACATTGGGAGCTACCAGAAGCCGGAAAAATCTAGGAAGGATCTTCTAGAGTCTTCAGGAGGAGCATGGCCCTGCCGATGCTTTGATTTTGGACTTTTGGTCTCCAGAACTGTAAGAGCATAAAATTCTATTGTTTGAAACCACCAAGTTGCTGGTAATTTGTTATGGCAGCCCACGGGAACTAATACACTCTGGAAAAGGCTCAACAGGGTGTCTCTCACATAGAAAATAATTGATAAAGGCCACCAATAATTATTATTCACACATCATAATGTTCAACCAGAAATTATGGTATTCTGCAGTAGATGGCAGAAATGTCACAATCCCCAAGTCTAAATCACTAAGACTAGAATCACTGATTTGATTATTTGAGAATCTTCATTTTTTTCCTATTCTTTTTCCACTCAATCCTCTACCCCATGCTAAAAACAGAACTATATTTTTTATTTAAACAACTGAAAGCAACCATATAATCTGAGTCCACAGAGTCCACAGCTTACACTCTGTTTAAAAATCAATACAATCAATATCAAGTAGGCTTAAGGGTCTGGGTTCCTCAAGGTGAAGCTATTAGAGCTAAGGGCCCACCCAATATGAGTGTGGTAGGGGCTATTGATGAATGGCTTCAGCAGCCTTCTCAGGGGCATTTCCTGGTTCAAAATCCCCGTCCAATCCCCTGGTCACCTCCCCTGTGGAAATGGGCCATGTCTCTACCACTTTCCTCTTTCCTCTGCCCTCAACTACCATTCAAAGGTCAGCTTACCTTTCTCAAGCTGAACCAATTAATCTCTGTCCTGGGAATCTGAACCATGGAACACATACAATATGGACTGAGCAGAGTCACATTAATGATAGACATTTAAAGAAATAGTTCTGAAACTCTGGACTTACACTGCCCTGGCCTCCACACAGCTCTGTTCTCAGGCTTCCTGGGGCTAGGGGTTTCCCTGTTCCTAGCATCCCATGAGCTACCTTAGCATTCTTCCAATAAATTCTCATAATTAATTAATGGTTTCCATTACTTGTGTTTGTACCACGGCCATGTCCTCTGGGTCACACCCAAGATGTGAGTTGCGTGGATGGCCTCCCATGGCAAGGCAAAGGGTGTGTTTGGAGGGACCGCTGGTGAATAAACCAGTAATGAAGTGGAGAGGGTTGTATTATCTTAGTAGCTGGCACAAAATTTCAGATAACACATTGACTGAACATTGATAAACAGATAGGGTGAGACTATCTTAGTAGATAGCACCAAACTTAAGTAGGGAACTGTCTTTGTCTCAAAACAAAAATACAGATAAACGAAAAAACTTCATAAGGACAAAGGGTAACATTTTTAAATCTCTTTGGAGTTTGGAGTGTTTGGAGGACAAGTTTTCTGAGAGGACAGTTCCATAACAGAAAGAGAAGTTGTTTGGTCCTTCCAGGGCATTCTTAAATTTACTGGTGGTGAGAAAATGTGGAAGGAGAGAAGGAAGCAGAGGGGTGTTTGATTTCCATGCAAAGTGAGGTAAAAATGACCCCCTTCTTGGAATCTGCCCTCCCTCAACTTTTAGTGCAATTCTCCAAATTCACACATGCTGGACGTGAACAATCGTTTCTTGTTGGAACAAAACACAAGCTTGAGTCTCTGATTGGGTTTGCTATGGAACCTACGAGGCGGTGCATCCAGAATAGAATTAGCAGACGTTTGGGAGAGAGTTTTAGACTTCCTCTGGCCTTGGACTTGACCAGAAGGCGAAGGGGAAGGCAGTTCCAAAGCAATTTCCTCTGTACTTCAAGGAGTAAAGAGAACCCCAGATGCCCGCTGAGATACCCCCAAGAAACAAATTTGAATCTCATTCCCTGGAGTATGTTGGAATATTCCTTAGCTTCTTTGTTCACTACATACCCTTTTCTGCAAATGTCATGCAGAAATAAAAACCTTTCTGAATCAATGAATGGACCTCGATGTAAGTAAAAGGTAACCTGCTACACACTATTTCTCTTAGCAGGCAAAGCAAGGGTAAATGAGAGGGATCAAGATGGGAATCATCCAGCTCTTTCCTTGGCATTTCCTTAGCGACGAGCTGGCTGAATGACCTCATGTAGGCTACAAGGATAAGAATTGAGGTGAAAACCTTTGCCTCTGAAAGGAAAAAAAAAGTGGTTGACGGAAACTGCATCAGATGCCTCTAGTAGTTCATGTCACATCTGGAGCTGGGCAAGCTCAGACTCGCTTGAGCTGATAGCATCTTGCCACACAGTGTAAGCCCTTCAGCTTTCTGCCCCAAAGCCAGGCTCTTTTTCTCTGTCTGAGCTCGAAAGCATGGTTAATCCCTCAGGGACAACCTCCAACTGGTGAGAAGCTGATGAATAAATGCTTGACTCTCATCCTTTGGATAGACAGTTCTAGAAGATATTTTTTGACTTTTAGAAGGTCCCAGTGGTACTGAGCCTGAATTGCACACAGTGGCACCTCACTTCTTAGTGCTCCTTTATTGGCTTTTTCTCCTCTGTCGTATTCTCCCTAAGCATGCACCTCTGCCGCCTGGGGTCACCTCCCAAATAAACTACATACTCCCAAGTCCTTATCTCAGGCTCTGCTTTCAAGAAAACTCCAGCTAACAGAGAAATAGCATATCATTTTTGGTAAGTTGGGAGGCAAGTGGATTTCTTCTTATAACAGATGACGAAGCCAGGCATCAAATGTTCTGATGTCATGTGGGACTGCCAGGTGAAATACGTCTCAGAAATTCTGACAGTAGGACACCCCAACTTCGGAACTCCACATTCATTAGGCAAAGAAGAAGCAATCAATTCTGAGATTATTCCAGCCCTCTCAGGCACCTTAGTAGTTTACCTTTTAATTCTTGTTTAATTGTTCCTCTGTTTTAGATATAAATGCAACCCCTTTGCTCCACTCATGGCCAATGTCTTGCCATGTGATACAATAAAGAAGAAATGGCGTAAGAAATTTAAAGTTTTTAAAAGTAACGTGTAGCACTTGGAGTGCACACTCTGGGAGAAGCCAGCTACTGTGTAAGACCTCCAAGTATTCGACTGCAATGCTGCGAAGAAGCCTAAGCTGGACATATGGAGGAATGCTCAGCAGACCCCGCTCTCCCAGTTATCCTAGCTGAGTCTGAACATGTGAGTGAATGGGCCATATGGCCCATTCGAATCTTCAGATGACTTCAGCTCCAGCCACCATCTGATTGTAACTGCTTGAGAAAGCCCAAGGGAGAATGATCCAGCTGATTCCAGCCAATCTACACTGCTATGAGAAGTAACGATAAATTGTTGCTGTAAGCCACTTAAAAAGTGATTTAAAGTTTTTAGTTTTTCTGGGTTTTTTTGTTTGTTTGTTTTGTTTTTGTTTGTTTGTTTGTTTTGGTCTCTAGTCATAAGAACATGCCTTGTCTAGCCTGTTGGAGAATGAAAGGTATTTGCTGCAGAAGCAAGTTGTCCCAGCCAAGATCATCCTAGATCAGCCGATGACCTATTGCCTGTATTAACTTTGAAGATAGAAAATATACCAAATGAAGTATGGGGCATGTCCAAAAGAATATGCAGGCAGAATGTTGAAAGTATCAACTGGCTCTTACCAGCTATTTATGATAAAGTACCACAAGAAAGAAACAAACTCAAAAGAGAGCTGACCAGTTTGCAAGCCAACTTTAGAGGGAATCTAGGAAGACTTGATTTGGAAAATAAAAACTTTCTTATCTGTAGCCTCTTGAGTGAGAAAAAGATGATCAAACTAAGACATGACCTCAAGGTAAGAGCAAATCAAAGATGTGGTTATGACATGCCTGAAGGAGGAATGAAAATAGTTCCTGGGAAGTCCACTCAGCTAGACAGAAGGGCTTCCAGGAATTTTAAGGGTGACATCACACAGCAGATCACATACCCAAAATAGCAGTGATTAAGTCTACAGAGAGAGGCATGTCTTGAAAAAGGTTAAGGGTGTGACCATGTCTATCCTGATTAAGCGAAACAGGGCCTGGCACACAATATAAATTTATTCGCTCAGTGAACGAGTGAATTAATGAATAAGCGAGAAGGAAAAAAACTCTAGTCTAAAATGATATACCTGCCAGGATTTATTCATTCATTCGTTTATTCACTCATTACACAAGTATATATTGTGTAACTTGGCTGACACTTCGACTGCAACTTCTCGAGACCCCAAGTCAGAACCACTCAGCTAAACTGCTTCCGAATTCCCGGTCCACAGAAACTGTGAGAGATAATAAATGATTGTTCTTATATTAGGCTCCTACGTTTTGAAGTGGTTTGTTATTCAGCGTTTGATAACTGACACATTCCGCAAAATTTAACTGAACATCTTTTTGTCCAGTAGGGCTACTATAGCACCGAGTGGCTTACAAGCACGGAAATTTACTTTCTCACAGTCCTGGAGGCCTAAGATCAGCAGATTCTGCGTCTGGTGAGATCCCACCTCCTGGTTCATTGATGGCTGTCTTTCCACGGTGTCTTCCCATGGCAGAAAGGGCAAGAGGGCTCTCTGAGATCTCCTTTAGGAGGGCTCTAATCTCATTCGTGAGGGTTCCACCCTCATGATCTAGTCGCCTCCTGAAGGCTCCATCTCCTAATATCATCACACTGGGGATTAGGGATCAACATATGAATTTCGGAGGGACACAGACATTCGGTAACAGAGCCCGTCCTCAGCGTGAGGAACTGTGTCCACAAAGATGACTAAGGGAGAGTTTCTGGCCTTGAGCTGCTCAGAGTCAGGTGAGGAGGACCACGTGGACAGGATTTGTTTACACTATAACATGATAAAGGTACAACAGCCTTCCACGGAAAGCCATGACTCATTTTGTCTGGGTTATCAGGGAGGTTCCCAAAAGAGGTGAGTTTTGAGGTAAATCTTCCAGGAAATCCTAATTCAGGAAGGGTAGGGAGCCGAGATGAGTAGGTATTCTAGGTAGAGAAAATAGGGGGCTACCAGTGTAGTTTCACTGAAACACAGTATACATGAATGCAGGCCCCAGATGTGAGGGGCCACGAGCTCATGCAGGACCTGGCAGGCTATTCTAGGTTGAGATCAGATCAGTCCGTTAGCAGGCTGTTGTCATGGACCAAGAGAGATGGTGACGTTCCGGGCTTAGGCAGTAGCTGTGGCATGGAGAGGAGACAGGACAGAATCGACAGGGCTCATTTGCCTGGTGCTTTTCAATAGCAGCTGCTCCACCGAGTGTTTGTTGAGTGACTGATGGATGGATGAGCGTGAACTGAGTCAAGCAGGGCTGTCGACACGTTGATTTGAGTGACTGTGGCTGGTTATTCCTGAAACGGGAATTAGAGGTGGATTTTTTTGCCTTGTGCTTGTGAACTATAAGCCAAAAAGTTCAAATAATGGAAATCCCTGGGCTTTGAAACACCTCTTCCACCCAGAAGGCATAACCTGCAAACCCGGCAGTAGCCCTCGACGTTTTCCACGGGGACCTGGCTGGGACAGCACACAGGGGATCTGCAGAGCAGCTGCTTCCCAGGGAGTGACGCCTGCTTTTGCAGTCCAAGTGCTGTGCAGAAAGCCTCTGGATGCAATTAGAGATCTTGGGTACTAGATGGGATGAAGGGACAAGGGGTGGTGACGGGGAACACCGGGGTTGAATTCGAAGTTCTCATCACAGTCACTAGAACCTTCATTCCTGCTGGAGCGGGTTTGGTTATGAGAAGTAAAATTTCTTTTAAAAGGTGAGTGTGTGTGGTGAGGGTGATTTGGGGCAGAGCAAGTCTCAACACAGAGGTTAAGAGGATCTTTGCTTTATGAGCCTGGCAATTGATTCTGTACGGGGGATAAAACCTAACATGATGAAAGGCGAGGCAGAGACAGAGACAGATTTCACGGAGCTATCCTTCGAATGAAAAAACCAATGTTTATTAAACATTTCTCAGGAGCCATATATATATATATATTACGGACGAATTGTTTCAATACGTCTGTAATATTGGAGTACCCATATATATATATATATATAATCTCATTGAACCCTCCAAAGTTAGGTATGATCATCTTTATTTCTCAAGGTCACACAAGGTAGAAACGATAGAGCCGAAGTTCAAGGCCAGGCCTCTGACTCTGGAGCCTAGATGTTGTCACAGTTCCATGCTTCCCCCAGGATGGGCCCTTGAAGGATTTAGAATCCCCTTCCTTTCTCTTCTGCAGCCTGAGACTCACTGCCCCCAGTCCAGGAGGGCTATCATGTTGAGCCAATGTGATTGGTCAGTTTGGGACACAGCGGAGGCCAGATGGGTGCAGGAGGCAGAGCTGGGCCATTTTCATGCTTGAGCCCCTTTCCTTTCCTCGTCCAAAGGCTGCTGGGCACCAGCTTCCCCAGGGAACGTCATTGCCCTCCTCCCCCACTCACCCTCCTCCCCCACTCACCCTCCCAAGAGGTACCCTGGATTCACTTATGGAGCCTTTTTCATGTGCTGGGCACCATTCCCTCAGAGCTCCATAATTACAATAAGCAACATTTATTGAGCAGTTACTGTTTGCCAAACTGTGACGCACAGGATGTCTGCATCATTGCACTTAACCCTCTGAGTTTACCTTTGATCTCCCTCTTATATAAACCAGGCAACAAGGCTCAAAGAGGTGGAATAAGCCTGAACTTGAACCCGCTCCAGCCTGACCCCAGCGCCCAAGCCGTTAAACAGAGAGCTTGGCTGCCCCCAGAGAGAAAGAGAAATGGGCCGTTCTTTCCTGGGTAGGATGCTCCCTCCTCTGATTCCCTCCTTGCCTCTCTCAGAAGGGAGCTGACCCAGCGCCCACGAGCACCGGTGACAAGTGTTTGCTGGGAGAGGGAGGGGATGCAGTTCCCTTATCAGTGCTTGGCTGGGCAGACTCCCTGTGATCCTGTCCCACCTCCCCAGGCTCTTCCCTCTCTGAGTTGTGTGGTCAGACCTCTGATGGCTGGGGAGCTCCTGCAGGGTGGGAATGTGTGTGTGTGTGTGTGTGTGTCGGGAGTCACCACGCCTCCCTGCGGCCTGCCCTTCAGGCCAGCTGCTCCCCGTCTCTCGAGTACCAGCAGGCTCCCTGAGCCTTTGCACGCAGGCAGTTGTGTGGCCCATTGCCATTCTCTTTTCTTTAGGAACATTCACTGAACTGTGCCAAGAGGTGAGAAATTTTGAATGGTGACTAGCTTTCCCAAGGTCACAGAGTATGACCAACGGTAGCCACCTGGGATTTCGCCACCTCCCTTTCCTGTTTCCAGGTAAACCAAGGGCACTGTGTCTTTTCCTTCCATAGGAGACTACCCACCCCAGGCACTCGTTACCAGAACCGGGCCCATCCCTCTAACAGCCTCCTTGTGACCTTGCCCTGCCTTAAAGCTACTCCAAGTTAAGGAGGCACAGCAAGTGTGTCTGTTACAAGCAAGTGGGGCTCTCCAGCCCTTAGGCCTGCCACCCCTGGATCTTGCCCTGGGTCCTCGGTTTAGGGTATGTTACCATCTCAGCCAGGTAAATGGCTGTGACTCAGGAGGCTGGGCGTCACTTGGGGTACCCATCATGCTTGGCTCCAGAGCAGGCAGGAACAAAGGCCAGGGCCTCCTGTCATTCCGCACAAGCATGAGCCTCAGTGTGAGGCATTAAAAACCTGGGTCTTTGACGTATTAAAACAATTCGTCTGTAATCACTGCAGCAAACAGTTTCTTGGCTCTATTATTACAATCCTGGCTTTCCTTGGAGGCAAGGCTCCCCTGGGAGCTTCTGAGTCAGAAGTCCCCAAGGGAATCCAGAGGGATGCTCACCAGGCGGAGGTACCAGTGGGGGCCCTTCCTAGTGGGCCGTGGAGGAGCAGCTCTGGGGCCTGCCAGGGCCTCGGTGAAAGAGACTTTCCCCTTCAGTGACGCTGGATTCCACGAAACCCACAAGTCGGAGCCTGGAGGGTCTCCTGTGGGCCAGGCCCGGTATGTGGGCCGGGACCCCGTGAGCTGGTGCAAACCCCTACTGGGACAGAGGAAGATACAGAGGCCTCGACAGAGTCCAGGTCTCCAGTGGCCAGCGCTTTTCTTCCAGGCTCCCAGTGCCCCTTGCAGGGGGGCCTGCAGCTCTTCCTGCACCATTTCCTCCTTCCTCTTTCCCTCAACCCCAACTTCCCTTCTTTCATTTCATTTGTAAAGAGACTGGCATGGAGCCAAGCTTCTCGGGCTACTTTTTCACCTGAGTTCTGGCTGTGTGTCCTGGAGAAGAACCCCGGGCTTGGGCCTGCTCGGGACCCGCTCCTGCTAGCAGCCACTTCCTGTGCTTCTGCAAGATGGGAACCGATTGGGACCTTTGCCCTTTCTCGAAGCACAAGGTGTCCTTGGTGATTAGGCCTCGGGTGTCGATTGAATTTTCTGGAGCTCCAGGGACCGTTTGACTAAACCAAGGAGTGGGGACTTGGGATGACCTCAGAGCAAGGAGACATCACTCCCAAGCCGCCAGGCACCCACCTCCTCCCAGGGACCGTAACTGCTTCTGCCTGGTGTACAGAGAAGCTTTAACTGAAGCAAACCATCAGCTCACAAATCACAACAGGAGGGACAGTACACTGCTGGGAACAAATGTTGTGGAAATTTTCTTCACAGAAAAGGGAGGGAGAATGTGACCTCCTGCCAGACATTTGTACCAAATAGATGTGGAAATAATTAGCTAATTTATTTTCTTTCGAGTTTCAAGTTTTGTATGTGTTTATTTTCCATCCATTCTAATGTGATTCTCTTTAGTATAATGGCGTGCTACGGGTATAAAAATGCGTCTGGAAGCCCGCAGTTTAAAAGGAGATCCTCCCCTCAACAGATTTTATTTCATTCTGCACCCAGCAGGCAGCGATGCAGCCGACTGTCCTTGTCCCGAGATTGTGCGGCCTCATTCCAGAACCTCACCACACCTCTCACTGCTGGGGGAATATGATCCCTGTGTTTGGCACGGGGACCTTCTTAGACCCTCTTACTGCCATTTCCACAGCCAAACACAGCGAATCTGCATTATTATTATTATTATTATTATTATTATTATTATTATTATTATTTATTTTCTGCACACTGCTGTTTCATTTAGCACGTTCTAAAACGGGGGGAAAAAAACAAACAGTTGTTATTTTTATTTACGTATGGTTGCTTAATTAATTAATTAATTAATCAACTCGATGTATTTCTCTCTCTAAGTTTGAGTTCTCCCCAAAACAGGGCCTGAAACAAAGATTTAGGTGCTAGCGATTTTTTTTTTTAAAAAGGTAATTCCAGGAGACAGAATCCAGGAAGTGGGGAGACGGATACAAGAGAAAGAAGAAAAGGCGAGAAATACAGAGTGAGGGACGGAAGCAGATAAAAGCTGGTGACTGCCATCTCTCCGGAGCCCTCAGACTTGCCCACTGGATCGACAGGAGGCTGGGACATTTTTATACCAATTTCCATCCTCCTTTGATTGAGGGGTTTTTCCTGGGGAAGTCAACCCCGCCCTCTCCGCCCCCAACGCCACCTCCCCGCCCCGCCACAAGCCTCTGGGCTGTGCCCGTGTGGACTAAGTCCTGATGTCTTTAGAGAAAGCCCCGAAGCAGAAAAACTGAGAAAAGCAAGTCACAATGCCTTTTTGTGAGGATCGCTCCATCCCAGGTACCAGCTGAAGCTGGAGGGTACAAACAGATCTGCTGCAATTCTCCTCATTCAGAGGAACGAAATCTGATTGGCGGTGGTTTACACAAATAGCTATGGTAGGAGACATAAAAAACATGAAGAAATGGTATAAAGACAGGAGAAAAGAGCAGCACGAAATCTCCCTCAGGTCTTTCCTGGTAGCCAGCGCAAGGAGGGAAACTGATCAGTTAGACAATTCAGTGTTCATAAAACAAAAACAAATTTCAGGCAAAGTTAACCTTCCCCCATGTCCTCATTGCAAGGGCGGTGTACACCCAGCTGACACTGATGTCCCAACAGTAAATGCAGGGGCTGCACTTCTCTCTGTATAGTCTGATGAATGAAGAGTCAGCCCCCAAATCTGCAAAGAGCATAATATTTTTGAAGCCGTTATTTAGAGAGGACTCTTTCAATTAAGTGACAGGAGCCCAGCTCAGATGAACTTTAGCAGGTAAACGCATTTGTTGGCTGTATGTTTTGAAAGCCAGGAGCGGGCTGACTTCAGGCAAAGCTGGATCCAGGGGTTCGCGTGTTTTCACCAGGACTCAGTTTCTGTCTACCCATTCCTTGGTCCTACTTTCTTCAGTGTGGCCTCATTTTCCAGATGCTTTCTTTCTGTGAATGGAAAGGCAGTCCTTGGCTTATATGGTTCTAGAGAACCGCTCCCTCCCTCCACCTTCTAGCAGCCATATATGAGATCTCACGACAGGATCTGATTGGCCCTGCTTGAGGCACATGGCCCCTTGAACATTTAATCACTGTATGAGGGCTGCGACAGGCCTGGCCTGGACCACGTGTCTACTTCTGCAGCCAGAAGACAGTCAAGTTCCTGTGACCCACAGACCCTTCCATCAGAGTAATGCAGGATGGCAAAAAGGAGGCGAGGAGGCCAATGTAACACATGTCCACTGTACCCTTCAGGATCCAGGTTGGCTTCGATACTCTAGCGGATGGAGTGACGTAATATGGTTCTCACCAGGCATCATGATCGGGGATGACTTTTTTAAGGATATAAAAATGAATCTCCTGCTTGCTTACGGAAATGGATGAAAATCTAAACTGGTAAAAAGAGGGGTGTAGCAGGACCATTGGTGACCCCATCCATAGCCCCTCGGTGTTACCATCCCCACACACGTTGACAGCATTTGCAACTATTCTGAGGACATCCTCCTCTTGTCCTCGGGTTTGTGCTTGATTTGTTCCTGGGAGAGGTAGGGAGTCCCTGTCCTCAAGAAAACCCATCAGCAAATGACAGTTGGGAGTTGGAAGATCAATACTCTTCCTGGGATCACCTCCCACACAGACTACTTGCGTTAACACCTGTTTCAGAGTCTGCTTCCGGAAGAGCCCAGCACAAGTGCAGGCCCTTTTATTTATTCCTCTCATCTGCAGGAACATTCATTTTCTCCCGTTTTTCCAAGATTAGCAAACCGACCGTCCGAATTGGTAGATTTGTGGGGGGTGTTTTTGCTTAGAGATGAACTAGGTCTCCCAAAGGAAGGCAGAGGTCAAGGTGATCCGTCTCAGATTTAGAAACCCCTGGCAACAGCAGGTTCCTGAAATTCAGAAAGGCGGCCTGCCTTTAGCAGACATACTTTCCGTTACAGCTCAAGGTCTGAGTTCTCTGCCCAATGTCCAATTATCGCAGCAAGAAGGACTGCTCAGTTTTAAGCTGCAACTGGTTATTTTAGATACAGCACAGACAAAGAGAAGAGAAGCCAGCTCTCAGCAAGGGTTTGCAACCTGGATTCCTAACTGAGAGCAAATGGCTGCACTGTTCCTGAAGGCACGGAGAACAGCGGATTCGTAACACTTTCCAATGGAATCCAGACAAGTTATATTACCGAGAATGAAGATAACTCCACGGCCTGAAATATAGGGGTTTATTTTCAGGCACATTTCTGTCTGGTTGAAGTAGGACCTTCATTTAAATGTAAATGTAGGTTTTCAATGTGATCCTAAAGAAGGAAAAATACCAAAGTCCACAGGATCTGTGGCCTGGGGGAGGGAGCTCAGGGCAGCTTGTGGGAGCTGAAAGGGAGAAGGTGCAGGAGGGCCAAGCATTGGGAAAGATAAATAAAATGAAAAGGGGAAGATAGTAGATTAACAGAGCATTAGAAAACAAGACGATTTAACTAGAACGGGGAGGCTTCTGGGAAACGAAGAGGAGTTCATGGGCTGCCGAGAATAGCATTTGTCCAACAGCACTTCCTGTAATGAAAACGTCCTCTGTGCTGTTCACAAGAAGCTATTGAGCACTTAAAATGTGTTACTGAAAAAGTGAATTTTTAATGCTATTTAGTTTAAATTAATTTAAATGTAAATAGCCATATGCGCCTGGAGGCTGTTTTCTACAGCAGGACTAGAATCTCATGGATTCAGGAGAGCTCGAAAACAGATCATGAGCCTGGGATATTGGCCTGGTGAGTCTCCATGTAGGTGGAGGGTGGTGGATCACAATCACTTGGGAGGGGTGCTTTTTCAAGCAAACAACACACACACACACACACACACACACACACACACACACACACACACACACGCTTATTTTGATAAGCTCCCCCTCCACTGTGGAAGGAAGAGCCTGTGTCCCTTGGTGTTGGAGCTGTAAAAAGGGATTGAGAACTTCTGGCTTAGTGAGCCAGGAAAACTTCGGTGTCCCTACCCTTACCTGTTTCACAGCACCTGGCAAGGAGTAATCTTGTTTAGAGTTGATCTTGGTTAGGAGGATCCTTAACAATTAATTTCCGTTTTCTGTAAGAGAGATGGAAAGCCATATGTATTCATCCTGTCTATGTCGAAGGCCTACTGTGTGCTCAACTCTGTGCTAGGCACAGGGCTTCTCATGGAAAAGATGGGGAGGCATTTGGCCCTGGCCGCGTATTTTTGAAGGTCCTCAAGTTAATCATTGTGATTTAATCTTATTTATAAACCAAGAAATTCTCTGGAGAACGATACAGTTCTGTTTCATTTTATTTATGTGAGCATAATTTAGTCAACATAAATACTGAAATTATATCAAAACATTTGTGAACCTCAACTGGGCATTTCTTATAATATAAATTATATATTGATATAATTTAATATATAAACTTAATATAAATTTAGATTTTTGCCTCCTTGGCCAGGTTCAGCTGGTCTTGCCTGGGCTCGCTCACGTGCCTGGTCAGCTGGCAGGTCGGCTGGAGCTAACTTTGCTCTTATACTCCTGGGATCTCCACTGGGAGAGCTGGGCTAGCTCTGCCCTGGGTGGTCTCTCAGCCTCCATTGGGCTGGCCTGGGCTTGTTCACATGGCAGAAGCCAGGGGCTCCATGCAGCAAGAGGAAGCACGCAAGGCCTCTCCAGGCCTAGGTTTGACACTTTTGCCAAACCATTTTCTAATGCTCTGTGAATCTACTATCTTCCCCTTTTCATTACTTTTGTCCCATTGTATGTTAGCCAGTGAACGTCATGAGGCCAGTTCAGATTAGAAGAGTGAGGGAATAATTCTACCTCTTAACCGGAGAGGCAGCTAAGTTGTGTTGCAGCTTGGTGTGCATATGAAGAAAGGAATAATCGTGGACATGGTTTTGCAAATAATCTATACGTGGGGCTCAGTGTAGAGCATTCTGATCGGAGTATAAGGTGATCTAGAAGAGCGGTGATATTGGAAGTTTTAATAAGAAATTTGTGTTCAGAAGGGGGAGAGATACATACCCTTGTAATGTAGGGATGAGGCAGGAGAATTAAAAATGTTAATCAAGCTACATTCAGAGGCTGCAGTATGCTGATCAGCCCTGCAGCCAGGCCAGGAGGACACCTGCAGGACAAAAGAAGATTTCTACTGGGCTTGCTAACCCCTTCCCCACATCCACGAAGGGAAACAGGAACCGACAGAGTCATTCCCTATGGTTAAAACCACGAGGAACCTATGGATTAAAGGCTGGGAACTGCCAGCAGGCCTTTCACTCTACATCTTCTTACCTTTTAGCACTACACGCTCTTCCCTTTCCCCTTCCTCACTGTATGTCCGTATCAAAAGAAATGAGAACTAAAGAATGACATGTAAACTGAATTCCCTAAACACTCAGGGTCTCTCTCTCTCGGTGCCTTTACTCTGTCTCTCTTACTGTCCTTGTGTCTCTCTATTGTCACTGTCTCACTGTCCCTCTCTCCGCCTCTGAGAGGAGACCACTCTCTGTCTGTAGAGTGTTGCCCCTTTTCTAATAAACTTTCCTTTTGACTTTTGACTCTAACTCTGGCGTGTGTTGAATTCTTTCTATACTCTCCGCCAAAGGGCCCTCTTCTCTCGGTACGGGGCTTGGTCTCCCCACCACTCGGGAAAATTGGCCCTGTCCTGAATCGCTTGTACAGAAATGTGCAATTTAGCTCGGAAGGAGAACAAGTGCATGTGGCAAATAAACACATTGACCTTGACCGCGCCCTCGTCAGGACAGCACACGTGGAAGGCTTTCTGATGGAGGAGACGGTTTAAGTTAAATCTCATCTCATATTTCTTCCTGTCTCCCTTTGAGCATTCATATAAATTTAGATTTTTGCAAGATAGCCGATTATCGTTTAGATTATTCTAGACAACTTTGAAACAGAAAGAAATTGATATATTTAGGAATTAAAGGTCCTACGGGCTTAGCTTTTGTTTATTTCCTCTTGTTTTTAATGACTTTCTGGTTGCTCTTGTCGTATCTTCATATCTATATGTTTCGGGTTTTCTTTTATTTTTCAGCTCGTTGATGCTCCTTTATGCACATTGATAGGATATAGATAAACGAATTAGAGCAATATTAAGAAAGTTGAGTAGGTATGGTAGAGCGGCTGCAAAGCTGAAAAAAAGGGGGGTGTATGCTTAATTCTATAAGAAATAGGAAGCTATATGTGCTCAGTATCAGACGTGATCAACAGTCAGTGTCTTCAACACTCGGCCCACTGCAGCCCTTTGTAACCTGGTTTCCTTGCCCGTGGAAAGGTGGCCCCTTGCTCGGTTAGCTCACAGGCACTGTCTCTTTAATTTATTACAGAGAAAACATCTCCAAAGTGTGGAGTTCTCCTTCAGGTGAGGCACCCAAAAGAAAAAGAAGGGATGGGCTTGCCTGATTTCTGAGTTTTGAATGACGTCAATTCTACCCAGATTACTGGAGAAATAGCAGAATCATTTCCTCAGCAGATTTTAAGAGAATTTGTTTAGACATATCCAGGAAACACAATTTGATAATTCAGGGTTTATCTCACCCTCCACTGTCAAGTGAGAATTTTTCCTAGGGTGAGAAATGCATCAAGAACTGTGATGTGAGTTAACGTGTGTAACCGCGGAGGAAAGACCCATTGGCTTCATTTCTCATTGGCTGTTGAGGAGCAGGTGCTCTGAGGCTGGAGGAAGAAATGGGCAGAGGACAGAGGAACCCCTCCTCAGTCCCTCCCACATTTAGGTTAAAGCTCACCTCGCATTTCTTCCTGTCTCGCTTTGAGCATTAATATAAATTTGGATTTTTGCAAGACAGCAGGCTATGGTTTAGATTTTCCTAGACAACTTTGGCATAGAACTCGAGATCTGAGCTTACCCATGGACCAACCACAGCAGTGTCTCCTGGGAGCTTGTTAGACATGAAGACTTTGGCCCCCACCCTACACCTGCTGAATCAAAATTCACCTTTTAACAAGATGCTCTGGCGATGAGCATACACATTAAAGTTTGAGAAGCCACGGTCTAGAGAACTCTTTTGGTTTGACAATTGGAGACAAAGCCTGTTCTAGATAAGGAGTATGGGGGAGGGGGAGGGGAAGGGGCAGAGCAAGGAGAAGTGGAGCACATTCAGCAAAGTGATTGGAACAGAAGCCACATTGATAAAAGTGTGTGTTCCATAAATATGTGTTGACATAAAACAGAATGCCCCATCCCCAACTGCTGGCCAGAGAATACAGTCGTCAGACTGCCTACTGGGAATACAACAGATCTCTGCCCTCCACCTTGTATCTCTCCTCTGTTGAATACATTTCTCTCGGGTCTTGAGGAGATAGTAGCACCCACGGTTTATTTGCTCTGAAACATGAAGGTACTTTGTGGTTATGAGGTGATAACTTGACCATCGTTTTTATTGGAATCGGTGAGAAGGCGGCAGTGATGAGCTCTCGCTGCTGCCCTGGGATTTCCTTCGTAATTGATGGTGTGGCCGCTTCTCCCGTCACTCCCAAATGTTGGTTGGCCTTTTGCTGTGGGATTTATTGGAGTAGGAGAGGTGAGGTGGTGCATGTCCGAGGCTACGTGGATTTATCATCCTGATTTCCCAGCAGAAAATGGGTCAGGTTTCATGATCGATGAGAGATTACTTCCCTCCCATGGCCCCTGCTGTGTTCAGGTGGCTCCTAAATGTTGATGTGGATCTGAGCTGGCACACGGAGCCACAAGGGCATGCCATAATGGAAGGCTGGCTGGTTGGTGACATTGATCCTCCGCTTTGGAAAAAGATCGACTACAGAAAATATGATTACCTTCGAACCTCCTGTTCTACAAATTTGTGTACAATCACCCAGGACTGGACTGGTTTGTCCTCATGATGGCTATGAAGGAAAAAGGCTGGTGAACAAAATAGAGTAGACAAAAATGCAGGTAGCATGTTCTGACGACTTAGGGAATAGTTTTCCAAGTCCTTCAGCAAAAGCCAAGTGTAAATCAAGAAGTTAGAATATTTATTTATGAAAGCAGTTGGTGTTTGACTTTGTTTTTTCAGTCAGAGAAGCTTTTTTGTTTCGTTTCGTTTTGGTTTGAGTCTTGGATGTAGCATAAGGAAGGGGAGATCTTTCAGGTGACAGTGTGCTGTGGGACCCAGCAAGCTCAGATGTCCTCTGAGCATCTTATCCCTCTTTTACTGCCAGTGTTGACCCCTCAAGCATGTCTGCAGAGACCTGGGATGCCAGGGAGGCCAATTTAAAAGCCACCAATTTGACAGGTAAGACCTATATTTGGAGCTGTTTGATAAGCAGTTAGAGGTACTGTGCATGCTTTAGAGAAACAAGATTATTTCGGAACAAGGCATTCTCTAATCATGGCTTTTCTTTCACCAGAGACTGTTCTTATTCAAACATCCTTCCCAATTATCTCAAACAATCATTTGGAGCTCTTCAAATAAAACGTCTGTGGTGGAGGGGTAGGAGAGACAGCAATGAACTCGGCTGCAAGTGGTCGCAAGTTCTTGGACGAGCAGCAAAGCGAAGGACAGAGGGTCTGTGTCTGTGTTACAAAAGGAGGCAGGAAGGGAACAGGAGACATGGAGTTAAGAGGTTTGAATTGCTTATTCCCAGGAGCCAACGCGAACACATTTTCAAATGCAATCGGCCAAACAGAAATATGGAGCAATGTCACCAGGAACGGCAGCTGCCAGCGCGCCTATGCCATATGCCTCCAGGAGGTCGTACCATATCACACGGTCCCAAGGCCAGAGACCGAAGTCCAGCAAAGAAGTGCCTCTGTTCAAGGAGCTCCAGCTCACGCACACACACACATGGGTCAGCCACCTAGGCCAGAATACCTGGCAGGATGGACCAGGGCCCCTGGTCTAGTTGCTCTGATCCTGGCTTAAGGATCAGAAAGGCTGCTGTAGGGAACAGCATGACCAGAATTCCCAAGCATCTGTCTGTGGTCAAAGTCCGCAGACCTGCCAAAGAGTGTTGACCCTTCTACCCTCGTATCTCCACGCTGCCGCCATGATTTACCAATGATCGACCCTGGAAGATCAGTGAACCAAGTGGTCAAGGATGCTTAGGGGTTCATATTGCTTAACTAACTGTCCCATTCTCCTTGGATCAGTGAGTCCACTTCTCAAGAGCAGGGCACATGCCTTATTCCTTCCGTTTTCCCAGGAAACATTGTGTTAGATGTTCAATATATGCTTGAAGAGGAGCAGAAAGGAGGGTGAGAAGTGAGTCAGGCATGTGGGTGGGTACGACGGTCTTTAATAATGATCAGCCTTGTGGGGCACCTTCAGTACCAGCTGGCCCAGATGTCACACAAGCCAGCAGTCCCCATCTGCCTTGATGCTGCTCTGAACACCTCCCATCCCCATCACAAAGTAAGGCAGCGGCAAGCTTTCAAGATTCCTTGCTGGAAAGCTTCTCCTCTTAGCATTTTCTTTCTGTTTATTTGGAACCATATTCTGGAAATATTCAAAGCATACAAAAGTAGAGAGGATAGTATACTGAAATTTCATGCACGCACTACCCAAGTATCAACATTGATTAATAGTTTGCTAATCTTCTTTCATCTATATCTACTTTTTTTGCTGAGGTCTTCGAAAACAAATCTCAGCTATTTTACATATATATAAATATAAATTATATACAACACACATATAAATATGTATTGGATACAGATAATGACTTTTGTTTTTAACATATCCACAATATATTAATCATCACCAAGATTATCTAATAAATTTTTGTTCAAATTTCCCAGATTATCCAAAAAGAAATGTTATAATTTGTTGATAAAATCAGGATCCAAACTAAGTCCATACATGATGCTTTTAAAATATGTGTCTTAAAAGTATTTTTTAACCTATAGTAGTTTCTTCTCTGCTATATTTTCAATGTCATTTCTGTATCGAAGGAATCAAGTCCTTTGTACCCTAGATTTTCCCATTTTCTGGATTTGGCTTTTTTCTTCCTCATAATGTTGTTTCGCATGTTCTTCTACCTTCTGAATATTCTGTACACTGGTAGTTACATCCAGACGCCTGATTTAATCCAGATTTAGTTCTTTCTGGCAAAAGCACTTCTAGAGAGTATTGCTGTATACTTGTGATTGCAGACTCTGAGGAGACACACGATGCCCACGGCGACTTCTTAGCACGCATCTTTACGAAATGCACGCCCTTGTTTCTCTCAAACTTATTGTACTTGTTTTGAATCACAATCTGGCCCCCACTTACAGGTTCTTGCCATTGACTTTCGGTTTTCGCTCAGAACCATCACAAACCACCGCGTACTCCCAGCAGCTGAACCCTCTTGAGATATAACACAGGAGACTAGTCCTGAAATTTCACTTATTGTTCGTATCTCTCATCATACCCTGCTGTCGATTTTTAACCTCTGAAACAAAGACGATGCTCTGCTTGGAAGGAAATAGTACAGGGCATTGAACCAGGTGCTCGTGTTACACACTCGTCCTCAGAGAGCTCCAGGAAGTCAGGCATGTTCTTGTAAACAAATTAACCACATTTATAGATGTAAGTTATTGATACCCATAAGCAATTTGTAAGTTTGCCTGTATTAGTTAATAAAAATTCCCAGTTATATCTAAACGAGTTTGCATAAATTGATTAACAACAATTCCTAGCTGCAGTAATACCTAATTATTGTCCTGGAACTCACAGCTATAGTTTTGGGAACTAGATCCAAAAAAAAAAAAAAATTGCCTTTATCCTGCCAAGACTTTTGTCGGGTCTCCAGAAATTCAGGTAGATACTTGAGGGTTATGGTATCTCAAAGCATAATGCTTCTGCAGCGACAAAGAACAGGGCAATTGCAAGATTAGCCCAGGTCGGCTTGCCTTCCTACCCAGGAACCAGAGAGGTCATTTTCATTTGTTAGGTAAAGTTAACTCAACCACTCAGGTTACATGGATGTAATTCTCACAATCAGGGGCTGAGAATCAGGGAGCCTCAAAGTCTATCGTGTAGACCCGTCTTATGGAGATATGATCCATTCGCAGAGGAGATGGCATTTCTATTCTGAGAGAATTTTGAGTTTTATGAAGATTTTCTTGAGAATCTGGAGCCACCAGGGAATGGAGGTCTCAGGTACCTGAAGGGAGTATTTGCCAATCACATCCAAGTTAGATTCATCTTTGCAGAAGAAATTGGTGCTGTTTCTTGTGCTCCTAGAGTCCTACCTGGTTTAGACCTTGTCATTTGCTTTGGTCGATCATGCTCTGTGGCTGCATTGGGAGGCTGAATCCAGAGTAAGCTTCTGGAAGAGAGCCACGTGATCACAATCAGCTGATTAATCCCTAAGCGGGTTTTCGGGGCTCTTCTCCAGGTCCTGGGGCCAGCTATCTTTGTTCCTCAGTTTTTCCACTATCACAGGAATAACAGCAAACTACTTTGGAGCGGGGGAAAAAAAAGATTGGAAAAGCAAAGTGAGCGTGTTTACCAACACATTACTCACAGTTCCCTGAAACTTAGGGCTCCGGTCCACCACAGGGAAGAGTTCTATTTACTTTTCCATGATTGGAAAACGCTCACCCCCGATGGCTTCTCCAGCTCCCCACCTTCCAGACTGAGTCAAACTGTACTGGGAGGAAATTGCTAGGGAAGCCGGCCCTGTACCGGTGAACGAATGTCTTTGTGAGAGAGGAAGGCTGTTCTGTGCAGTGGCTAACGGGCCTGCTCGGTGGAATTTTTCTCCCTTTCGACCAGACTGAGCCTCGCTCCTTTGTGGCAGGCAGGCAGGCCTCCTCTTCCAAGCACGCAGCGAAGTTATGTTTTGACAAGCACACACATTCTTTTTCAGAAAGCCACAGAGGCAAACGCCTTTGTTGCAGACAGACCAGCTCCCTTCCAGACCAGGAGGTGAAAACCCTTTCATGAGCCACATAATGGGGGCAGCAGTCGCTCCGGCCGATGCAGTCCCTGAAAAGTACATAACTTCCATTATGTGGCTTTCACATACGGAATGTACTTCCCCTCGCAAATCCAAATGCTGGCACGGCTGTTTGTCCAGCACTGGGGCTGGCAGGGAGCAGGGGGTTGGCAGGAGTCATGAGGCATTTTTCTGTGGGCTTTGGTTTCCTGGCCAATTGAACCCAGTCCAGTTATTGTCCCGAGGTTCTGCCAGATAAAACAAGGAGAGAGCTTTTCTAGATGCCTGGTGACTAAGGGATAGGGGAGGGAAGGCACAAGCTGAAGGGGGTGGGGGGGTGCCCAAGTCACATCCGAGGCCATGGCTCAGGAGACCCCTTCCCAAGAAAGGGTTCTGACACTGCCCCATGGAATGTGCAGTGGCCTCCAGAGACTTGGCCCTTCAGGCGAATACCCGGCACTCAGGCTATTCTCCCCCTGGCCCAGGGCCCTGATCTTCGCACCCTTTGTGACCAAAAGTCAGATTCCCCGAAACATGGCGGGGGGCCTTGTTTTAGGGAGGGGTGTAGTATTTCCAGTGATCTAATCCCATTTGCAGCATTCAGTGTTCTGAGCAGAGTCGGCCCTGCCCAGAAGCAGTCTTGAAGGCTGCTTCCTTGAGATGGTGTCAAGAATGGTATACGACACCATCCACGTCCGAAGTGCCTCCCTGAACTGCCCGTTCACTGCACTTGAACTTCCTGCACTTGGAACCATTAACTGGGAGTCACTAACGCACTGTCTCTAGAAAGTTATATTTAAAATGCACATGTTAAACTCACAAGTATGTCCTGATTAAAAGGCATAAAAACATATAGGCAAATTATAAACTATATGTAGGCTTCACTCCCCTGGGGGTCCAGCGGCTTCTCCCATCCCTCTTTCCTAAGCAATGGCTGCATCTCCTTGAGAAAGGATGCCAAGTGTCCTCTGGGAACTCCTCACATTATCCTGCTTGCATGTCCATCTCTCTTCCTTCAACAACCCACGAAGGGCCTCCTTCCACATCGATCTAAGCAAACCCACATTTGATTGACCATTTTCTAGCGTCTGAGCTGAGGTGAGCTAAATTTAGAAGCTGTTCAGTGTCCAATATTTAAAGTATGAAGACATTCTGTCTTGGTTACAACTCAGCAATTCTGTTTCTGCTGCTCCATTGTTTGGGCACCTAAGTGAGATTGCATCGATTTGTGAAATGTCGAAAATTCAGGAGGAGCGCACTTCTCCTGAAATATCAGTGCTCTATCGGATTGCTTCTTGCACGTGCTTGAAGGCCTTCTGCAAAGTGCTCGTGTTCAGTCCTGCAGGGGGGCACCGCGAGAGGGCGAGACCTTGCTTATGATGGCAGGACGAGAGACATCGTGCAGGCTGCTGGTTGCCGAAAGGGTTCTGATTACTTCAGGTGCTTTCCTCTGTGGTCACTTTAGGTCTCCCACGATCAAATGCTCCTCTGGCTCTAATAATTTTTCTCTGAGCACCAAACGTGACTTTGCTGATGCTCAATGCTTAATTTTTCCAAGTTCATTAGGTCTAGGTCACAGCCACTGTCTTGTTGTCTCTCAATTCTGGAAAACGCCACCTGAAGAGTATTTGAGACCCAGGGTTTAGGATCCATGCAGGGAGGAAGGTACAGGCTTCTAAGCCACTCCTCCCTTGAGATAAATGTGTTAAAAGAAAAAAAAAGAATTAAAGAAAAAAAAAACGTATACTAGGAAGCTTAAGGTTTCTCACTGATTTTCACTTTTTCTTTTTAAACGAAGGAAGGATGGGGAAGGGAGAACTCTGAGGTGCACGCCAGGAGAAGGACCAAGGGGAAAGTGATGCTGTGTTAGACGAGAGCCATGAATATTAACAGTCTGGCAGGATCCGAACGGAAAGCCAGAGCGCGGCACAAGCCTCTGGAGCCCTGCTCTGCCATGTTGACAGCTCAGCCAGTTTTGCCTCTGAGACTAGGCCAGAGATGACCTGAGAGCGACCAAGTCCAGGGTGAAGCTTCTCAGTGTGGGAGCAAGTCCCAGGGGCAGGCACAGAGGCCAAAATGGCAGCTAGAGACAAGGGCTAGGGGCCCGGAAGCTGCAGAGGAAATAAGACAAGAAGGATCTTGACAATGAATAGTCTAGACGGTTGCTGGAGGTTTTCTTATATCGGTCGTCGGGTGCCTGAAGTGTGCGTGGAAAGATGTCGAGAAGAAGGATTGGGTTAGACGAGGACAGAAAACAACCATATTGCCTTAGATAGAGCCATGCGCAGAAGAGGGTTTCGGGTAATGCTTTGTGAATGAATTAACACTCGAAGACTAACATTTTTAGCCCTGGTGGCTTTTTAAGGAGTTCGTTCCCCTGTCTTCTGCAGCCTTACCATGGTTGCTTGGCCCAGACTCATCCTTGAGCCAGAATAAGACAGTGGCGATAAATGTAACAGGGATTCACCCACTGGCACACATCCCGCATCCAGGGCGCCCACAGTGGGCCAGGGGGCTATTCCCCTAACCGGGGTCCATCTTGCTCTTCTTCTGCCTTGTTTCAAACCTCATTCACTGATTCAATAAACTGATTGAACAATGACTCTATGCCTGCGCCGTGCCGGACATGGGGTATACAGAAGTAAACGAGACAGATATGGTCCCTGTCCTTGCAGACCTTACGGTTAGAGAAGATCAGACAGTAAGGAGACAAACAAAAATAATTACAAAGTATTACCAATATGAAGACAAAGAATAGGATGCTGTGAGAAAGAAAAATTAGGGATACCTCCTTCAAATCAGGTCATCCAGGAAGGCCTCCCTGGAGAAGAGGCATTTAAACTAAGCCCTGAATAAAGAGCAAGGCCAGTGTCAGGATGGGGAGAGAGCACATGCAGGCAGCAAGGAGAGCGTATGTGGAGGTGATGAGTCAGGAAAGAGCTGGGGGCGTCACAGAACCAAAGCGAGGTCACCATGGTTGGAGCAGTGAGAGGGGAGAGAATGGCACAAAGTAGGTCATGGCAGTTTGAAACCGTTGGTAAAGAATCCAGAAGGACTTCGAAGGTTTTAAAAAGAGAGAATGATGCAATCTAAGCTACGTCTTAAAACACTCACTCTGGTAGCTGCACAGAAAGGCAAGTAAGGACCACCGCTTATCTCAAGATGAGAGATGATGGTAGGAAGGATGCTGAGAGGCCCGGATCTCAGAGATGTTTTGGAAGTTAAATTGACAGGATTTGGTAGTGGGCTCCATATGACTCCAGGGCCTTTATCTAAACTTTCGCCACCTTTATAGGCTTCTCCAAGAGCCCGGAAAGCTGACTCAGGCATTGGTGCCCAGTTCCTAATTTAGTGCAGACCACCTTCCACCTGTACACACCTGCTGTTCTTAATTTTCATCTTTACTGAGGCCTCAAAGCTTCTCCTTTTTGCCTGAATCCCTGGGCCCCAGTGTGTGTCTGTTTCTTCCAGATGTCAGGTTTACCCTGACACTTGCTCCAGGTGATCCTGAACGAGGCTCTTATATTCACTCTTATGGCCTTACACTGTGGGCAAGATGTGTCCCTCATGCCACCCCGACCCTGGAGGCCTAACTAGCTGGGTCTGCCCCCTCTAACCCCTACCTCCTCATCCTGGGTAGCCCTGATGTGCTTTTCTAGAATGTCCTTTTAGTTGAGGCACTGTATTTCTGGCCATTGACAGGGTCTGCCCTGATATGAATGCATCACTTGGGTCCATGTGCTGCTGGCCTTCTGTTTTTAAGCCCCTCTCCACCCTGAGAACTCCTGCTCTGTGTAGTGGCCTAGATTAGGGCCTCCTGTCCTGTTCTCTTTCTAAGGCAGCACTAATCCAAACCAAACCAGGCTGCCAAGTCCCGTTGGCCTACTGACTTCTTCTGTCCTAAGTTAGTGGCAGAGAGGTCACCACCTGAATTTTTATCTGGCGTAGTCTTGGCCAGAACAAAGTTCTTCCCATATGGTGAGATCCTGGCCTACCACCTTGCCACACTCACCTCGATTAGAACGATGAGTGTGTTATACAATGAATATGCTGAGGTCCATATGCCTATCTATATTGACTTATGTGCGCACGTGTGTGTGCGTGTGTGTGTATGTACACAGATATTTAATCACATGTATTCATAGAAGACTACAATGACATCTCTGCTTTAATTGAAATAATTTTATTATATTTTCTGAAGCTGTATATGTTTGACCTCGTGGATTCAAATTCAAAGATGTGGAGAGACCCTCGTTATTGGGGACAGTCATAAACTGATCGCAATGTGACATATCCCTGGATTGGATCCACTCCAATCTCAATATCATTTCCATCTTCCTGCACAGCATTATGTAGGTGGCCTTTTTAAAATAAATAACTAGATAGATGATAGATAGGTGATGATAGATAGATAGATAGATAGATAGATAGATAGATAGATAGATAGATGATAGATAGATAGATAGATGATAGATAGATAGATAGATAGATAGATAGATAGATAGATAGATAGACAGATAGATGACAGAGAAAGGTCACTTTAAGAAAATGTGCTCAGCTCCCATAGTTAACCATTAACCACCTCCCAAAGTTAACTCTTTGCCTGGTTCACCTACCTTTTTCTTATGGTTTATAATTTCTTACTTATAACATACAGCTTTAAAATCTAGAATAGCAAGCACCTGTTTCGTTCATGGATCTGTGTGCTGGCACTTTAGGCTGAATTGGCTAAGTAGCTCTGGTCTCAGAACTCGCTCACAAATCTAGTAATTGTCTGACTACCGGCTCATTTGGGATGGAATGACTCCGATGACTCAATTCTGTTCCCATGCTCGTGTCCCACCCACCAGCAGGCTAGACTGAGCATGTCATTGTGGTGGCGACAGAAGGCAAGAGTGGAAATGCAAATGGAAACGTGAAAGTACTCTTTCAAGTCTCTGCCTGTGTCACATCTACTGACACCCAGTTGGATAAAGCAAGTCACGTGGCTGGATGCAGAGAGAGTGAGGTCATGGCAAAGTTCACGACCTCAAGAAGGGGTAAGGAACTGGGGACATCGATGTGATCGCTCTACCTAATCTACGGTCTTCTTTCTTTTCTTTTCTCTCTTTTATGGGGGGAGCCGGGGGTGGGGCAGAGGGTGAAGGAAGAGAGCTCATTTGATCAGGAATTTGGCTTGATTTCATTTTGGAGGATCACTGACAATGTTTTCCTTTATATTTTTAAAATTTACATATTTACATAGTAAAATAAAACTTTTTCGGTGTATAGTTCTATGATTTTTAATATTTACAGAGACTTGTATAATCACTATCACAAATACAGATATGGAACAGTGCTACCCGCCGCCCCCGCCCCCCAACACCAATTTCCTTAGGTCACTGATATTTGACAGCTCAATGTCTGGATGCTACAATCCAAACAAAACTGGTGGTTTTGAATTAAAAAAATAGAGTTTCAGCAACACTTCTGCGATAGTCTGTAGTCTGAACTTGAGAGTTAGCTCAGTAAAACGACCTGGTCAAAAGAGTAAGCCATCACGCGGAATGCTTTGTGAAGACTATGGTAATAAGAAATTTAAAAATCTTTAAGGCAGAGAGATCTTGGCTTGAAGACACCCCACCATATACAAAAAAAAAAAAAAAAACCCTAAATCCTCAATGGGTTTAATCACAGTTTCAAAGGGAGAAAGACAGAGAGCTCGAATGAGAATGCAAGTTTCTCGCCAGTCCAAGGTTCTTCCAGTTCCTAATTCTGAAGTCATTGTTTTTCTCCAGAGACCCCTATTTGCTGGTGACTGATTTGAGGTGCCTCCCCTAGGTTTGCAGAGGGAATAAGGTTTTCACTCCTGGAAAATTTAATACACAATTGGATCTTTGCTACTTTACTGAACTTCTGTGTTTGCCTTTCCTTATCTCCTCGCTCTCCCAGCTGCCGGGTAATTTGATCTGGATTTGTCTTATCAGTCCTAGGCCAGCAAGCAGGTGATGAATGAGGGGCTAGGGAGGCAGCTGTCTCTTCTTTGAGGCCGCTGGCATTTTTTGGAAGGGACTGTGCATTTAGCAGTTGCTGGAGATGGAGGTAAAACTCACTCCCATGCTTCGAAGTCCAAGGCCTCTAGTGTTCTTTTGTCTCTGCTCCCTCCAACTCAGAGGTGACTTTCTTCTTAAGGGTTCTTGGCATTAAGAGGCTTTACAGTGGCTTGGTCATTGTGGATCTCAGCCCAGAGGACAGAATTTCCTTGGCATGACCTTGATTGCCCTTAAAACAATAGCTTGCACTCACAGATCGCATTCAGAGTCTTGCACTGAACGTGAAATGGTACAGCCGATGGATTAGTCAGCCTCCCCAAAGAGGCCTTGCTGGTACCATGGGGGTGCTGGCCCGGGTAACCTGGCGAGGCCTTGAGCTTCAGATGTGAGATTAAAGGATCAGGGAGGAGCTGTCGAGTCATGGCATCTGACCCACTTAAACCTGTTATACTCTTTTCAAGAATCTGATATGTCCCTTTGACAGGAATCGCCTGTGCGTTGTGTTTCTTCTGCGTGGCTGTGAGGAGAAAGCCCTCCATTTCTGCTAGAATAAAAAAAAGGAAGCAGGGAAAATGGAATCTAGACTAATGAATATCCGGGCCCTGTAAGGATGAAGCCACCAGGCTGACTCTGTAGGACACTGTTGCCACCATGGTCTAAATAAAAACGTACCCAGTCTGCCGACTTGACACCTCAGCATCCTGTGCCTTAGGGGTATGATGTCACAAAACCAGTCAACCACCATTTAGACTAGTCATTTCAAGATTTCTCATTTCTGCTCCCCAGCTCACTTTCCCTCTGCTGCTGTCACCAGGATGTCAGCACCCAAATTAGTGCAAGGCCCCAACCCAAGCAAGTGTCATCTGGATTGTCAGCCCAGTGAATGACCCACCCTGGAGACCTGCTGTTTTAGCCCTGCCCCAGCTGTCACCTTCCTGTGGCCTTCCACTTTCCCCAGGCATGCCGAGTTCCTGAAAACAGCAATCAGCTTCTCCCTGCAGAAGAAAGGGCTGTGCGCAAGGTCAGGTAAACACAGAGCCAGAGAAAGCTCTCCCCTCCCCCATCCCACATGCACTGCGTCCTCACTCCAAACTGAAGGACCTTTAAATCCAGTCACAATAGTAATTCTGGAATGGCAGGAAAATGTTCAGCCCAGAAACCACATCCTCTGCACTGCCACAGCCAGCATCAGTGACGGACACAGAGCTAAATTGAAAAGGAATTTGAATGACAAAGTGACACGATGTCCATCTCCCTAATGATGGGACAAGTTGGTCTTCCATCACTGGCAAGGCAAAACTGCCAGGCCCAGATCTGTGTTTAAAAGCTATTTCTCATGGTTTTAAGTCACCAGCTCAGCTCAATATCTAAAACAAAGAGAATGAATTATGGAACAGGACGACGGGAGCTTGTTAATTTCCCCACTGATGCACTGTGAAATGAAAGCTTTATTCTAAGAATGGTATATCCTCAGGGCTTTCTCTGAAGAGACGCTGACAAATCCAAATGTCCTCTGTTTCCTTTACCCCCTACTTTATTGCTTTTTCGATACGCATTTACAAAATATGTATATTTCGTGGTATATCTGTATCTATAGGACTGAGGGAGTTCGAGTCTGTGATTCTCTTTAGAGCTTCCTTGACAATAAAGAGTGCTTGGTGATGTCACTGCTGAACATACACACACAGACGCATGAACACATGTATTAGATCGTGTTTAACCTGTCTGTGTACATTATAAAGACATCCATGCGGGCTGTTAGCTATTGTCCATGCTGGTGAGCATAACCCATCTCTGACTGGAACCCAATGAAATAATCATGGTAATTTTGCCTTCATGTATCACCTTTCATCAGGGAGGATGAAAGGACCTTCACAAACTCTGGGTTCCTCTTTGATCGGGGCTCCTATCTGGTCCACCGATCTCCATTGTGTATTTTGCCCTCACCCCACAGATGGGCCTCTCATTGCCGGTAATTGAACTTCCATATGCAGAGCACCAAGAGGCCAGCCTGGTCGGAGAACTTCCTGTCAGCTGCCAGGAGAGAGGGGGCTGCTTCCAGAAGGACTGTGGTTATTACTCCGCCTTTGTGACAGGGCAGAGACTAGACACTTGGGGAAAGAGGGAAGGAATTCTCAAACTGGAACTTTAGTTGCGAGAGAGGGGTCCCTGACGTAGGTGGAGGAACATTCTAGGCAGCGATAAAACACATCTTCAAAATGCCGGTGTTGCCTAAGGCTCTGCTCTTAGCTGTCATCTCATCCACACCCAGGATTTTAGCTATTGGCTTTATGGGAAGGACTTCGAAATATACATCTCAGGCTCAAACTCTCCCTTGGGTCCAGCCAAGCATCTGCAGCTTTCTCCCAGGTACTTGCATCCACATACTTCATTGGAGCATCAAACTCAGCTTCTACCAAGTATAACATATGATTCTTCTTCTTCCTCCACTCTCAGATAACTCCTTTCCCCGACTTCGCTGCATGTGGCTGCTGGAGTTACAGCCGTGTGAAAGTTCATCAAGATCTGTGCTCTCATGGAGCTTGTATTTTAGGGAGGCAGTGGTTGGGGTTGGAGGGATGCAATAAACAGGTAATAAATGAAGGAAAGAAATATCAGGGAGCGATGGTTAGGTGGTGATGGGTTAGGGGTGTGGACCTCCTTGACAGAGAAATCGACACTGGCTCCTCTGGGAAGGCCATAAGGAAGAAGAACATTCCAGGAGGGAAGAGCCAGCACAGAGAACCTGAGGCAGCACCGAGTATCACCTGTGTGTGGAACAGAAGCGAGGGGGCACGGGAGGAGATGCGGCGGGAGAGGTGGGCAGGAGCCAGATGAGGTGAGGTTTGCACGTGGGGTGCAGAGTTTAGATTTTAATCCAAGTGCCATTTAAGGCCGGTGCAGGGCGTGTGGGAGGCCTGACGTCCACTGCGGGCATCTCTCAGCCGAAGCTTTAAGTCGCCCTGACTCCTCTCTATCGCATACATAGGCGGTGTCGAACAGGGAATGAGGGCAAAGTCTTGGTGATCCTCCCACCCCCTGCATCTCTCCTCCAGGGGCCCAGACAGAGTCCTCTGTGTTCAAAAGGATCAGCAGCCAAATGGGAAAGAAAGCATCCCTTTTGTAATCACTGGGAAAGCACCAGAGAGCCTGAAGGCCGTGCATGTGGCGTCGACTAGGGGACCAAAGTGTAGCTTTCTCAGGTTCTGAAAATTTAAATCTTGGGACCCACCTGCGCAGGCGTGCCCATTGGCTGAGGGCGTGAGAATGAGGTGGTCAAACGGAGGCCGGTTGGTGTGCCCGTTCTGCAGCTGCTGTGAGTGGTGGCGGCTAAGGGGTCACAGCTGCCGCCTTCTCCAGAGAAGGAGGTCACATTTCCCGTGACTGACTGGCAGTGGGGTACAAAAGGCCGGCCCCTTACCTCTGGGTGGGACAATTCTCTGGTACAATTCCTGCTCCAGCAGTCTCATTGGATCAGGCCAAAGCGGCCTCTAGCTGAGACCCTGTCCAGCTCTGTCCTCCACTCTGTCCAGCCTCCCTCCCTCCCTTTCTTCCGAGAGCATTCTCTCGACAAGCCGCGTGCATTTGCTCACTTTCTCCAGACTTTGCTTCTGGAGAAAGTAGACCAAGACCAATGGATATATAGCCAGACCTTTTAAGGAGCCTGGACTCAAGCTTTCTGTGAGCTGTTTCATTCACATTTCTCTTTTAAATCCAATCATTTACTTAATAAATACACTGAAGGGTGTGCCACACACTCTGGCACACAAGAAATCAGATGGGCACAGCCCATGCCCTCATAGAGCTTCCAAACCAGGGTAGAAGGCAGACAATAGCCAGGTAAATGCATCCATTTGGGTACAGTATGGCCGGAAGGGTCTTCCTCATTGTAATAGGATTGTTTGTCTCCAAGGCCATTATTTCCAAAACGCTGGAGGAGTAAGAATGAGCCCAGGCAGAAGCTTAGCCACCAGAGCCTTTCTGCTCTGGACCCACTGGGTTGTAGTTGATATTAGGGGCCAAAACCCTCTGCCTTGAACTGACTCTTGTCAGTGAACCCATATAGGGAGACGTAATTAAAGGGGTGAGAACACTGTAGGGAACCCCTTGAGGTGCTCGCTCCCCATGTTTCTAATTATTTTATATTTTTTAAAACCTTGCCCTTTTCGGCTTCTCAAGAGGACCTCCAGCCCCTAGGGAATGTGGCTGCTTCCAAGGAGAATCTGGCCAGGATTTTAACCACCAGCCCAGAGAATCCCAAACAGCTTAGGACCAGCTCAAGGTGAGAGTCGTCTGCAGTCCTCATGATGAAAAGTGAAGGTTCCTACCATCCCTGGGCCCTTAAGTGGAGCCTGTAACCTGCTGAAGAATCCTTTCTGCCCTGGGACCCATGGCCACATAGCTGGGCTGAGACTTTTCTGTGTCTATGGCTCTCCTGTCCCAGCAGGTGCTAGTCATCTGCTGTGTCTCAGTTTCCTGCCTGGAGGAGGTAAAGGAGGACTGTGGGCTGATGCTTGTTCGAGTCACTCTGAGGGGTGCAGCCTCAGGAAGCCAACCCCCCGAAAGCCAACCAGATTCCAGAATCCTCTATTACTGCTTGCTAATGGAGATAATTTGGGGTCCAGGCCAGCTTCGTGTAGTGCACCCTGTGCAGTTACACAGGACTCCCCACTTCCAAGGACCTCATGCTTGGTTTAGTGCTCCGCTATTCCTGTCTGAAAATTCTTAATAATTTTTAAACAAGGGTCCCTGTCTTTTCATCTCACCTTAGGCTCACAGATTATGTAGCTAGTCTGTTTGGGATCATGCATCAAGATTTGCTCACTATTACCTGCCAAGAGGCAGAGGAAAACGTGAAATTTGCTGGGGATACCTATCCCTCCAGGTTGCTGGTGAATCCTGTAGGCTCTAGGGTGAATACTAGCAATTCGACAGTGTCTCTGGGGAGGGTTAATTTGCACACAGAGCCATGAGACTGTACAGAGGCCAAAGTGTTGGACAGTTCCTGACCCCCAGGGTGGTCAACAGTGGGAGGACAGAGAAGCAGGGGCAGGAAAAATGCTGCCTGGTTGTGGACAGAACCAGATCTGTCCTCTTGCTCTGGCAGATGTTTGGAGCTGACCATTTTTCTCAGGGAGTATTTGTGGGCTCCTCAGAGGCTCCCTGCCAGCCTTTCACTGGGAGTTCCCTTCCTGCAAACAGATGTCTCTTTGTTCTGGGAGCCAGTCAAGGCTCTCTCCACAGCCCCTAGAGAGCCAGCATTTCCCCTCAGCTGCTGGAGCCTCTGTCGGGATGAACCTAAGCAAATCCCACTCTGTTCCTCTTTTGCACGGCATAAACTTCCACCCAGCTCCATCCCCTCAATCTCACAGCCATGGACCACTAGGTCTCTATCAGCTGTGCAATAGGCACGATCTTTGCTTCCATTCTTCCAAAGCAGCGTATGTCACAGCTTTCTGAGTCGTCCCATGGAAACTCCCTTGCTAAATGTGAGGCAAAAGTCGCACGCCCGGCCATTTCCCCCGGACAGAGTGGGAAGTGTCATGTCATGGCAACAGCTTCCTCCACACACGCATGCGCGCGCGCGCGCACACACACACACATGCACACACATGTGCGCACACAAACACGCACACACGCACATGCATACACAAACATGCATACGCATATGCACACACACGTGTGCACACACATATGCACACACACGGACACATGCACACACATACAAACACGCACACACGTGCGCACACATGCACACACGCACACACGCATGTACACATGCGCATACACACATGCGCGCACGCCCGCACTCACACCTACCTTTAACATTTCTTCTCTCTCTCTCCCTCTCTCATAACTCTACTATTTTTGCATATTTTATGTACAAAACATGGTGGAATGGTAGGTAAGAGAGGACTCAGGAGTTATGAAACCAGTTCTGGATCATTTTCGTTGTAATTTTCACATGAGGAATCTGGCTTTGGAATTTCATACTAATATGTCTCGCTGTCTCTGTGGAAACGTCAATGCGAACACCTTGTTACATGTGCAAGGCCCTGGCTTACGCACCATAAGTTGAATAACATATTATTTACACAGCCCTGTAAAGTTTATGAAGCATCTCATTAACTTGTCTCATTTGGTTCTCCCAATGGCTCTGTGGTTGACTTTATTTCATCTTTGCTTTATGGGTGAATCTATTGAGATTCATTGGCTTTGTGGCTTTCCCTTGTTACTCAGCTCATAAAAGAGACAGTCAGGGTACAGATCCCTCCTCCCAGGTCTTCCCACTCTTGACTGCCTGCTCTGCCTTGATGCCTCTGCCCAGGACACAGAATGATGGTGACTATGGCAGAGCAGCCTCAGCTAGTGCTACACAGGTATGGAGGTAATGGGTATAAAAATACTTTACAAACTGTAAGACAAAGGACCAACGGAATGTGTTCCTGTGGTTATTACTTTTAGCTCCTGGGTCATCTAGGTTGACTGTTTGAATGCCAAAGTTCACGGTCACCTGTAATGGTCATCTCACAGCTGGACTTTGGACAACCCTGAACACAATCTACATTTGTCTTCACCTTATTTGCCCTGGTTGCTTTGGATATCTTGGGAGTCAGCTATACACTCCCTGCCCTCAATTGAAGCTTACTTTTCCTGTCTCTCATTACTGCTCTGCTTACTCCTTCACCTAATTACCTGCCTTCACAAAGGTGAGAAGTTTGAGGTAACCCATGTAAGTGGCCAGTTATCATCCTTTAATGGTCTTTGCTGACCTGGCCAAGCCCCATCCTAGTCATGCAGTCCCAAAGACTGTCCAACACGGGCGCACCAACAGGATGGACAAGGAGACAGAAGCACGGGAGCAGGTTTCTGGGAGTAAGTCGTGTGTGGGCAAGCTCTTGCATCTTCAGATCTTGTATCAGATGATCATCTGCACAGAGTACCACCCCAGCCTTGAGCGGGAGCAGTTTTGTACTTGCTGAGGACATTGTGAATGGCCTAGGAAACTTATCAAAAGGGCAGAGGAACTCAAGAAGACATTGGCTGTGAACAAGAAACAAAGGATAATAATATTTAGTACATAGTGCATTTAGTACATGCTAAACACTTCCGTGCATTATCTTTTATCCTAACAATAAGCTCAGAGGTCTATGGAGTGGGTATAATTATTCCCATTCTACAAATCAGGAAATTGGGATACAGAAAGGTTAAATAACTAGCTAAAGGTCATCATACATAGTAGACCTAGGATTCGAACCCAGATCGTTCTGAATTTGAAGTTCCTGCTGTTAATCATTATGCTGTGTGTGATCTGACCCCTCGGAAACACTGGAGAGGAAAACTGCAGATGTATCAATGTGAGTAAAAGCATTTTAGAGAAAAAATAAAGCACATTTGTTCCAAAGCTCCACAGTGAATATGCCATAAAAACATGTGTGATTCCTCTAACTCTTCTCCTCCAGAATGTCCCAAGCACTCTGCCTTGGATCATAGTGTAAATAATGACCCTTCACTTGAAGTTTTGCAAGCTACAGCATTTTTTAAAGAACTCTGGGTGTGTTACAGGAAAGTAATTTTCCAAAAATACGTATTCTTTTACAATTTTATTCTGAGGAACAGTCATGAGACCTACTGCCCCCTGGCCAAACCCGTCACATTAAAGCACACGAAAACATAACTCAGATGATTAATATGAATTAGTCTTTCCATAGCCCTTTATATTGTCAAAGTGCTTTGCCCTGCTGCTGTTGGTTTGTATAAACGAAGTGACTCAGCCAGCCAAAACACCAGGAAGAAAGATTTTACCAGGCTTTGATTGAATTAAATAGTCCATTATTCCTTGGCCAAAGCTAAAGTTTTCATGAGAAATTGAAACAGGAGACAAGGCTCAGGTTAAGAAAGTCTGAAAATTTACCCGGAAAACCTCTGGAATAATATTTTCACTACAGTCAACCAAGAAAATATTCAAGGCCAGACTACCCCTCCCAACTAGCTAGTGTCTTTGTAAAAAAAAAAAGAATTGGTGAGCCTCCGTTCTTCCCTTCTCTATGGAGTGAAGGCACCGTCCCTTTCCACTTGGTCGCAAGGCTGGCATGTCAGAGAACTTTGTCCCCCAAAACAAGATAACCTGAAGAGCAGTGGGTTCTCCCAGCAGCAGACCTTGAGACAAGAATTTGAGTGTGAATGGTTTATTGTGGACGGGGTCCCAGGAAACATTGGTAGGGGAGTAGAAAATGAAAACAAGGACGGGAAGACAACCAATAAAAGGTCCATTATCAGACAAGTGACCACTTAGAGACACAGGAGGTTAATGCTGCTTGGGTCCTCTGGGAGTCCATGAAGAACACGTGCCTCTGAGTTTCCAGCCCGAGGGGTGAGGAACTGGGGTACTTGCACACTATCTCCCATTACTTATTGGTTAAAATCTACTGGATAAGGATGCCAAATCCCCAGCAATTCCAACTTCCCTTGTGTAGGCAGAGCCCGGTCCAGCAGCCAGAGAGAGCCCTCAGGCAAAGTGTAGCAGGTGCAAGCAGTGAGAGGATGGGCCGCCAGGCACGGAAATGGTCAATAATACTGCAGACCCCCATCCTGGGGAAGAGCAGGGAGGAAGAACTGGAGAAACGGGCAGAGGCAGGGCTGATTCACCCATTAGGCACGGCATCTGGGGCCCATGACACTTTTGAGGTTCCACGAAAATGTTTTAATTTAAATTTCTTTTAAAATCAGAAGACAGAATGAACATACTACTAATAAATATATAATAATAAATCCAGTCTGGATTATATTTGTCTTTATACCAGCACAGTCATAAAATATACTTTTTAATATTTTTAATGGAGGAAGGGGCCCAAGAAGACCCACAGAAGTATTGCTGTTTTCCTGGGCAGAAGAGGAGGTTCAGTTATTTTTCTTGACTGTTGGCATCGTCTCTCGTTTCAGATGACTCACATTGGTCCAAACCACCCCGCCCCTCCTGTTTCATTTCTTCTTCTTTTCTTTATTTCTCTTCTGTTTCTATGCTCCTGTGTTTCTCCTGCTGGATTTCTCTTTCTGTATCAGTAGTAGACAGTTGTTATTCTTGTCTGCCCAGCATCCATTCCCAAATCTTCTGAATTTGCTTTTGAGAAGCCAGTCTGCCCTACCTGCCCCTGGCCAAGAGGTAGGCACTTGATACGAATCAGGTGTTCGCTCCTTATAAAATACTTACCTCCTGCTCTGCAAGTCCCTGGAGTGCCCTAACTCTTGGCCTCTTTCAAACTTGGTCCTTCAGCTCTTCCTTCTATTCTGTAATGGATGGGGTACTTGTATAATGTATATGAGAGGTCTATATATGTGTATACCATGTTCGTCGATTAGAAGACTCAATACCAAAAAAGCTGTCAATTCTTGTTGAATTGATATCCCAAACAAAAGGTGAATAGGTTTTTCTTTTTGTGAAAATTAGTAAGTTCTTTCTAGAATTTCTATAGAAGTGCAAAGAGCAAAGATTAATCAAGAAGAAGTCCAGATGGCCAAAAATACATGACAAACTGATGAATTCCACTGCGATGAGGGCAGTGTAAGTTGCAACCACAATGAGATACCAATGGCTGTCTCTGGCGAGAGAGACCAAGGGTCTGTGACGTTAAGAGGAAATTTGCTTTTTACCATATACCTTTTTGCGTTGAGTTTATTTTACAGTATCCTTTTCTTTAAATTAAAAGGAGGGAATACAATTAGATTGGAGAAGGTAAACAAGAAGGCAAAGAACAGATGTGACAAGACACACCCTATCTCCTTGCTGTGGAACAGTGACAAGCATTAGCTCTTAATGTTCTCGAGGGCTGACAACTACCCAGCATAAATTAATGGCTGAGAAATTGGTGGAGCAGGTAATTCAGGCTCCCAGACCACTCTCTTTTCTAGTAGAAGACCGGTTTAGTAGGAAAATCTGGTTTTCTTTAGCTCATGAGAAGTCCTATTGGGCTGGATGATACTTCACTGACTTGAAATAAAACCTCTTTGAAATATATCTATGGTATAACTGAATTATTTACGGAGAGGCTAATGTTTTCTATCTTTTTGTCCATTCATTCACTTACTATTGGCTGTACCAGGCATTGTTCTGGATAACGGGGATAGAGCAGTGAACAAAATAGACAAAGTCTCTGCCTTCTTGAAGCTAATATTCTGGGAGAAACAGAAAGTAAACGAATATACAGGATGATGCCAGAAATCATATATGCTATGACAAAAACTCAAGGAGAGTTAGAAAGAGTTGAGGATCATGCTATTTCAGATAGAGTGGCCCTGTAAGGCTTCTCTGAAGAGGTGATATTTCAGCAGACAGTGAGAGAGGGAGCCACATGTTTGTTCTACACAGAAAGATCAGCAAGCACAAAAAAAGAGCTAAGGTGGTTTGCAAATTGATGAGCTCTACTTGGGTTATTATTGTTTAATGGAATTGGATGTTATTTCACTGTGCCATCTCTTTTAAAGAGGTAAAATCACATGTGGGTTTAATGTCTGTTGTTCGTCTGGATGCACTCCTCCAGACAAGCCAAGTTTGGAAGCTGACGTCATCAGTACCCTGCTATGAAAGAACAGATTGTCTCCCATCCTGTCATGGCCATGACATTCATATCCTGGAATGACTAAAGAGATGCCTTCTTCTGATATACAACTGGTGTCTGGGGATTTTTGGACTAATTCTGTAATGTGCCCAAAGTAAAGAGACCATTACTAACCCCTATCACAAACTGGGGGTCTAGAGCTCCTTCCCATCTCCCTTCTAGATGTTCAGAGGGCTTTTCCCTAGCTTCCAGGCCCCACCCAAGAACCCCCAGTCATCCTTTGGGTCCTGATATACTGGTGTACTCTTGTTCTCTCCATAGAAAAGCCCTATTTTCTTTCACAATTATCTTTGGCTCATTAAAACCCAGAGCTCAAACATTTAGCAACCAAAAAACTGGTTCTCCTTTCCTTGAGGGCAAGGAAGGCTTGCTCTTCAAACCCTGCCAGCGAGTGATGAAACATTTTTGCATTCCTCGCTGGTAGATGAGAAATGCTCTCCACTGCCAGAGTGGATTGTGTCTCATTAATGAAAAAGAGAAACAGTTGTCAACATGTGAAACCAGGTTGAATGATCAGTCCCCGCTATATTTTCTTCTGCCAGCAATTTGTTTGTATATCTCAGTGTCTCTAGGACAAACTTCCTTTCATTTGGTAAGGAACACCCCCAACTGTGGGAGGGGCTTCTGGCTTCTTTGGGAGTGTGCATTGTCCTGGCTTCCAGATGAACTGCTCACCTCCTTTGTGCTTTGTCTTTCAAGGCTGATTTCCTCATTATTTTATCTTTTGTTCACCTCTGGGCCATCCCTGTGTGTGTGTTGTTAGGTTCAAACATCATCACACAGTTGTTCACTGAAGCTGTGGGAAAGTCTTTGCCTGCCTGGCTGCCTAACCCATCCTCTCTGGTGGCTGTCTCCATCTTCCCCAACTCATGCTTGACTTTTTTGCTTTAATCCCCTGAGAGTTCATCATCAGACTCACATTCTAAGAAGATGCTCCCTATCCCCTCTCCAATAAAATGAGCCCACGTACACTTGAAATTTGTACATATAGGGACAGTTTTCCCGTCATCTTCCTGAAGAGAAATACCAGGCTATTTCTAACCTGAATCACCTTATTGTTCCTTCCTCCACTTCTTCCCCGCATTTTGTTGCAGAGTCAGGCCTCACACAAAAGGCTCTCAGTATTGACCATTTTGTTCCTGCCATACTGTCCTCAGTTATGTACTCAATTGGTCCCCTTCTTGCAGCTTCTGACACCTTACGATGGCAACATAATTTAGCCAGGTTCCTGCTGTGCTGAGCCGTCGTGGTTGCTAACTGGTACTCTTCCTGTAACGTGGCTCTAAGGCCACCTGTGTCTTTGATGCAGTGGATCCACTTCTTTTGCTTATCCTCATGCAGATATGGTTGATAGCCAAGGTTCCCAATCAAATCTAATGGCAGCTTTCCTGGTGGCATTAGAAGTGTAGTGAAAGCACCACACAGAGTCTCTATTGCTTCTTCTGCTCAGGAAAAGTGTTCCTACCTGTCTACAGGGCGAAGGGGCATTGGGGTAGGCAATGGAAAAGATGGGCCTCCCTCCAGAAGGCAGGAGAGTATCTGACGTGCTATGATGCTCCTGATCCAGTAAGCCCAGAACAGTGGATCTCAAGACAGAATATTCATCAGAACCCTTAGGGATCTGGTAAAAATGTAGATTTCAGGAATCTATTGATAGATTAAAAATAAAAAAAACCTGAGACATAGATTAGGTAGCATGCCTAGAATTTTACAGTGAGTTAACCTCTATATTATACTGTCTCTATTTAATTCTTTTAAAAATATTTATTTTATATTCTGAATTTGATACTTTTGTGATCTGAAGTTCATAAATATCTAAATCTTCCGTTAGTTGATTCTCTTGACTTTGGCTTATGGAGTTTTGTTTCAATATGTGTTTTATAATTGGAAGTTGTGAGCTTATGTTAGGTGGGCTCTATCTGCAGGTGTCCTGTGTGGAACAGTGGGAGTGGGTGGAATGTCTCCCAAAGATTTTAGTTTCGCTTCTGTCCAGATGCCCCAGAGATGTTGCCTACCAAAGATCACTTTTTATTCATTTCTAGGTGTCAAATTTCATGGGAAAAATTTGAACCTGGAACCCATATGAAGCAACCCAGGATGCAAATTCACCAAAGAGAATCTTTTCCATTCACAGGAGAGCTGAGAGAGATTCAAGCTTGTTGGTCACTTTCCTTTGATGGTGAGTAGACCTTTTCCTAGTTCACTGTTTGTATTAGGATTCTCCAGAGAAATAGAACCGACAAGACGTATCTACATCTCTATCTCTGTCTCTGTCTCTTTCTCTGTCTCTAGCTCTAGCTAGCTATATCTTTATCTATCTTCATCAATCTATTTCATATCTATACTCATAGAAAAAGGGAGATCGATTGACTTTAAGGAGGCTTGGCAACCCAGGGAAGAGTTGCAGTTCGAGTCCAAAGGTAGTCCGCCGGCAGATTTCCTTTTTGCTTGGGAAGGTCAATATTTGTTCTTAAATTAAAGCTGTCAACTGATTGGATGAGGCCCGCCCACATTATGGAGGAAAATCTGCTTTACTTAACACCTACTGTTTAAATGTTAATCTCATCCAAGAAACACCTTTATAGAAACAGCCAGAGTAATATGTGACCAAATATTTCGACACTCTGGCCCAGCCAAGTTGACACGTAAAATTAACCATTAAATCTTTTCAGTGAATGTGGGACATTTGAAGATCCTGGCTTTATGCAAGGGTCTTTATTCTTACTTGGTGCCTCACACAGGACCAAACATTTCATTTGTAACCCCACATGGAATCAGTCTATTTTAGGCCCAGGTTTCTGAGTCCCATTTAGCATGACCTAATTCTCAAAACTTGAATTTTCATTTGGAAGCCTATTATTGCTCTCATTAAATTATTCTTCTCACCTGATGTTCTTGAGAAAACCATCTCTTTAATGATATGTAAGGATTGTGGTAATGTACTCAGGTCTCAGACCGATTGATTTGGTAATAGATTTTAGCACCTGCAATTCACACAGTCTTCACTTGATATATTAAAGGAAATTCAAGTTAAAATGTTGTCAGCTCAGAGAGCAATTTTGATCTGAGCCCAGTTGTTTTAGGTGTCATGTGAGCTCTGGCTTTATAAAACCGTGGCCGTAGATGAATCTAGAACCCACTGCAGCGTATGTATACCAAAGTCATTGAAAAGGACCCAGAGGATGCATCTTGTAGTTGTATGAATGCTAATGGTGATACTAAAGCCACCATTCATGAAGCTCTCTCTCTATATGCCAGGTAGTGTGCTTACTCTTTTATGTATGTTATTTCCTTTGAAACTCATGGAGCCAAGTGTTCCAAGAAGCCAAGACTTGCAAGAAGTAGGTACTGTCGTTCCCATTTTACAGATGGAAAACAACCAAAGTTTGGAGAAGTTGCCTTAACAGCTAGGTTTGTATAGCAATAGTGACTATAGAATTGTCTGAAGTTAGTATATCAACAATCAGGCTACAGGAAGGAACCGGTCCAGAATCCACCAGCATAGGCCACTAGAAAATGATCCAAAATCCAAAGCTGATGCGTGTATAAGAAGGGAGAAGAAAAGAAATATCTCAGAGATGTTTTCCAGTCTCTCATTGCCAATGGCTTTCATAATGGCTTATAAAGGAGGAAATGTAACTCACCGTAATTGATTATGTATGTTATTTGCAGTTTTTCCCCTATGCTGTGCTGGTCATCTGCCCATTTGGACTTAGACCTATTTTCTGCCCTTCTCCTGTTCTGCTGTGTGGCATCAGCCCTTAAAAATGACATTTCTCAGGCTTCCCTGTCCACCGGCTTCTTGTTAGTTTCAGCCAATGGGAAGAATCGATGGGAAACTGAGAGCAGGTGTGACTGTCTCTCCAGCTTCCACTGGGCAGCTTCTCCCACGTCTCCAACTCCAAGGCTCAGCTCCACCTAGGTTCTGGTGACACCATCTCTGCCCTTTAATCCCCCATCTCTAAAGGTGGTTACATTTTTCTAATCTTTAATTTGCATTTCTGTTCAGTTTTCAGCTCTTCCAAAACCTCCATGATCTCCACAGGCCTGAAGAACCCACCCTATCTAGGGGATGTGCAGTGCTCGTGAATCAGCGTTATAGCCACGAGGAAGTTAAAATTCTTCCACTGTTTAGGGTAAACATCAAAACATCTTCTGTCAGTGGCTGTGTGACATTGAAACTCTCTCCAGAGAGTTGAAAGAACATTCGGAATAAAAAGTTCTGTCTGGGACAACTTGCCTGAAGGTAGAGGTAGCTTTATATTATATGGTCCCTCTTTGAAGCCTTGATATGTTTTAATACGATGTTTTACTATGAGAAACCCCTTTTCCTTATTACACGGTCAAAAGCCAAGTGCTATGGGTTATTCCTGAGATTTTTGCTTGCATCTGTCTTTCCCTCATTCCTTGTAGAAAAACCTTAGTTTTGCTCTATATGGTCTCATCTTTGGATTGCTATGTCAGTTCTCATACCTCCAACCTTTCTCCCTACCACCCATCTATCCTCAATGTAGCTTCCAGCCTGATCACGAGACAGTAATACCATCACATATTTGCTAAAATTCTCCAACTGGATATCTAAATCCCCCATCTGGACCAATCTTATTCCCACATCACTCTGTTACCCACCACTTTCCAACCCCATCCTCTCCTCCTGTGCTTCAGTGGTTCCTGATCATGCTCAGTGGTGTCTTTTTACCATGAGTCCAGCTTGTATCCAGCAGCAAGCCAGGGTGTCCCATGAGCAGGAGCCAGGCTAATAAGGCCTGGCATATATTGCCGCCCACGGGTAAGAGGTTCCATTTGTTGGGAGAAGACGGAGTGTTTGCTTGAAATGAAAGACACTATAGAAAGAGGCAAATATCCTAGGCTTATCCTTAAGGCAACTATCTTAGGCTATTCTTGACATCATGGAAAGGTGTGGGCTTTAGGAAGTGAGCACAGATTCCTGCTAGGCTGGAGGTAGAGCAGAGCTGAATCCCAGTGTTTCAACTTTGCAGAGCCAAACCTGCCATGGATACAGATGCAGCAAGGCAAGCTCACCTCCAGAGCCTAGAAGCAGGCATCTCACAGTCTAGCCAGCTGGGCCAGTTATGCCAGCTGTTCTCACAGGATATAGTGCTTGGTGCTGACAAGAAGCTGCTCACCCTTTGTTCGAGTTAAAGCAGCCCTCTCCATCTGGGCAGATAAGCCTGGCAGGTGTGTGCTGTTCCCAGGAGCAAGGTGTGGTCCTCTAGACACTTCCAATGGGCAACTCCAGTCCAGAGCTTCAGGCCTTCCAGGTATGTGGGGGGCGGGGTACACACAGCTCTAACAGGTCTTTTAACTCTCTAAGCTACTAGTTTCCATTTCTGTAAACTAGGGAATGACATTACTTCATTCATGGCTGAAATGTCTACGTGGGCATAGCTGGAATAGCATGCAGTGGGCGCTCAATTAGTCTTTTGTCTTCTCATATCTCTGTCACATTTTCTCCCACAGGAAGCACTGCTTCTTTTCCCCTGGGAGTGAACTTCAGGAGTCTATACTAGTTATGTCTCCCCAGGGCCTCCTGAGCTGCTCCAGCACCAAATATATTTTCTTAGCACGCACCCAACATATGTGGTCTGATAGCAAACTAACAACCAATACCAGTTCGATTTATTGCTGAACCATAGCTTCTGTGTGTACCTTCTCCCTACCTGTGGCATTATGCCATTCATCAGTGATGCACATGAGCTCCCAGTTTGGCTCTTTCAAATGCAAGATCCTATTCTGTGGGTCCAACTTGATGTCTTGGGGCTAGAATGGTGGTTAATAACATCTCTCCCACCCAATAATTTCCACAATGAAAGAAAAGAATTTACACTCTCCTCTGAATCTGTGCAAGTTTGGAATTACAGACTATGCTGCGTGAACACAAATTTCAAAATCTTTTCTCTTTTATCTTAAGGCCAACCCTCAAAGTCCGGTTGGAAAGTTCAGCTGACGTGGTTTGCTTTTCATGAAGAAAGGGTGTCTTGGGTGAGGTTTGCCTAGTGGCAAGGAAAGCTATGAAAGCCCAAGAGTTAAACCCCAACAATGTAGCCTCAACTTCTCCACTCCTATATTGCATTAATTTCCTCTGCCCTTGAATGGTTGATAATATAAGGGTGGCAGGTGAAGGGAAAAAGAAAAATAATAGTCACCTTTTTTTAAAAATCAGCCTTGCTTTGGCTGTGAGAACTGACGGCTGTGAAGATCAGAGCAAGTCCATATTCCAGGTCTTCAATGGACCACGTTCTTTGAACATGAAAGCCCCATCTTGGGCTCCCCAAGGCATGGAGCCACTTAAGTGATGGTCACCCTAAGCCCAAGTCCAGCTGTGAATAAAATCAAAGATTTCAAGGCTCAACTATTTATGGGAATGGGACTTTTAAATGCACCATATATCGCCAAAAATATGCTGAAGACCGAAAGTGGGAGATCTTTGGTTTTCCACCAAATGTCATCCAGGGCTGTGGCTAGAGAGCTCTGCCTTTCTTCCCTTGGTGTCCGCTGTAGGATTAACTGAACAATGTCAATCCAACAAAAAAAAGGCCCTAGCTTTTAGATCTTTTCGCCACTATTTCTCAATATTAAAAAGTGTGTTTTGTAAACAAATATTTTAGAAACTTTTATGCGTCATCTTGTTGCCTTTCTTTAAACTCTGAATGAAAGAAGAACAGGACCCATATGACTTCTCATGTCGGGCAGTCTTCTAGTCTCTGCGATTTGAGCTTCTTACTATGGCCTCCAGACTCTGAGTCCAATCCCTTATGGATCCTAAGATAATTAATGAGGTTCTGGGCCAGGTGTTCTGTTCTACCCACACAGGACTTGTGCTGGTCTTTCACTCCATTCCGTGTATTGGAGGCATCTCTTTGTTTTGAGTTTTTTTAAGGATGGCGGTGGACCCAGACTGGTGTTTTCCACTCCACTTCCAGAAGTTTGGCTGTGACTTTCTTTCTCCCACCTGCCTTAATTCCTACAGGAACTTTCTTGTTCTCGCCCATTCTGTGCCACCTTTCTGACACCCCCATCTTCCCGTATGTCTCTCATTCAGCCTCCTGCCACAACAGCTTGCTATTCATTTACTCTCTAGCTGGACAGTCTGTCCTCTACTTCCTGTCCCAGCTATATGTTACCTCTTTTGGTGACTTTCTGGATCACTACTCAGATATATTTCCAGTGCCTAAGATGTCTCAATAGTCTTCCCTGCCAGTCGCTGGGATCTGCTTGGATGAGGTGCTATGACTGAGCCTCAACGAGTCAGCCATAGCTTGGTGTTCTGGATCAAGAACTGATAATACGGAACTGGAACTTTGGCTACTTTTTGATGAAGTTACAGTCTTGGGTTGAGTGGAAATATAATTGTTATGGAGGATCTGGATTTGAGTCTTAGGATTTGAGTTATTCTGGCCAAATCCCTTCCTTTTATTTTATTTTATTTTTTATCTTTGAAATGAGAGTCGAAGAAAGAGAATCCCTAAAGACACTTCCAAATCTGAAGTGCCGTGACTCCTGTACACTTTCATGTGAGGCAGTTCTGCTTTCAAGAATGCATGAGCTCCTTATGAAACTCATCAGTTTGAGTGGACAGAGCTGACATCCTGTACTAGGTCTTTGTCTAAACTTGGTCACCTAAATATCTTCTATCCCCAATGGCATTTATTTTGTGTTGCTTTGTTTAGAGTCTCATCAAATCAATTCAACAAATACCTATTATATGTTGGCATAAAGGGAGGATGGCTTTGAGAATGAGATGAGAAATGTACATGAGTGTCTTCTTCCTTAATGAAGATGAAACCACCAAAACTGCCTTCATGGGACCACCCCAAAGAAACCAGATGCCCCTGCCCCTGCTCTGCCTCTCATAGACCTAGGACTGGGGATTTTATGAGCCGACCTAGGGGTAAATTTCCTCTCCTTACAGAGAAAGAAAATACAATCAACCTAGACCTGGAGAAAGATCATAAAGACCAGGGTCCTTAAAAGAGTAACTGTCAGCTGACCCAATCAGGGCAGGCTCTTCTTCATGTTTACCCTGAGAATTCCCCTTGTAGAATGATTTGGCCAAATAACAGCATCTCCCATCTCTATAGTGATTCTAAATCCACATGTTGTTTTAGTCTACCTTATTTGAGCCCTAAAATAACTCTGTGAGATAGGCAAAGAAAACATATGTATCCCTATTGCCATTTTTCAGATGAGAAAAGGCTCAGGAAGATCACATGACGTGACCAAGTTACTTCCTCAGTCCCTGGTCTTGTATCCTCCCTCTTCCATACGTTATCTTGTTTATCTGAGAATGTGTGCCTGCCAAGCCACAGGCTGAGCCTTGCTTTGCAGTGATGAGCAAAGAACCTCTCCAGGCAGTTTCATAGATCATTTTCAGGCAGCTGTGGAGAGGAATATAAGCACAATCTTACAGCTCAGTATGCAGAGGAGATGCAAGATATGGTGTTACATATGGTCATGGAGCCAGGAGCCCTAGATCCAATCCTCCTGGTGGTGTGACAGATGACTTCAGAGCTCCAAAAATATTTTCAGTCAGTTTCTCATAAGCCCCAGTTGTCCAAAGCTTCCAGAAGCATTTGTGACGTGGGGAGAGGGGTAGCAATGGTAGTGCTCATTGCTGCTTTGCTTTGAACAAAATTACAAAATGTGACCAAATGTTTATTTGGTCCTGTAGCACATGTGGGTGGGTAAATAAGATTTTCCTTTCCTCCTTTACTTTTTAGTAGGAGAGTCATTCTTGGGGTGAACCAGATGCTGCAATTACTTGGCAAAAAAAAAAGAGGGAACCAGCCAGGAATCTAATGACTAAGCCAGCCCCCAAATACATATCTACTTACCTCCTAATGTGTAGACAGCAAGAGAGTCCTGTGTATGGGGAGCAAAGTCTACATAAGCTCGTAAACCCATCATGCATCGCTTCCCCCAGGAAGACCGTAAGGAAGGATCCCAACATGGGCATGGCAGAGCTAAGGGTTTAAGAGCTGGAAGGAAAAAATGGTCCTCCCCAACATGGTGGTCTGCTGGCAGGACATAACTCTGCCCTTGCATGACAGAGGAGGGAGGCCCCCTTATGAGCCCTGCTGCAGCCTCCTGATTGAAGCAGGAGGAAACCAGAGGCCAGAGAGGGGCACAGACACAGCCATGGGTGGCTGGTCATGCTTCCCTCCCAAGGCGAGCTCACTGAGGCAGCACGGAGCCCTCGCACCTGCTGTGGGTCTGAGTCAGGGGAAGCATTCCAGAGATGCCTATGTCCCTTGTGTGCTGGGGACACAGGCAGGAAGAAATGGAATGCAGGAACGGACAGAGCAGACTGCACGGAACACAGACAACACTCAGCTGGTCCCCACAGCCTCTATTCTGAGAAAGAGAGAGAGAGAGATCACGAGCACTATCCAGACTGACTTCTCAGTGACTAGGAAACCAACCCAAAGGAAACTAGGCCAGTGCGTGGCTTGCTGATAGAGGCAGCAGGCTATGAGGCCTTTCAGCGGTGTGTGTGTATGTCCAAGTATGTGTGTGCATGTGTGCATTGTGTATATGCATGCACGTGTGCCTGCACATGTGCGTGCGTGTACACCTTTACAAAGGCAAACAGACTAAGTCCCAGGATGCGGGGCCAACCTTCTTCTAAGTGGAAAGAAACTGCAGGGCGCTCCACAGCCATGGGTGCTCTGGAGACTCTGCAATCTTGGCTGCTGTACCTTGGAGAGGTCTTAGTGTGTGCAGGGCTACTTTCAAAGGTTGTTTTGACTTCTCGAAATATTTGAAGTTTCTTAGAAATCGACTGTAGCAGCTAGCAGTCTCTGCTGAATGTGTTTCATAGAGAGAAATGGGCCGTGTGTGAGCAGGGGGCTTTGGACTTGTTGCCTGGATCAGTCCTACTGTCCAATGTCAGACCCTCTGTGGCAATTCTTCCAACACTTGATGATTTCAGGAGGCTGCACCAAGAGTTTTTTTCTGTTTTTTTTTTTTTTTTTTTTTTGCTTCACTGAATAGGTTTATATTTCAATTTGTTTTCATTTGTCTTTCTTTGAAACACGTTGCTGCTTTTTCTGTTTTTACCCACAGGTTGGCTTTTGCCTTTGGCAAAACTAGGACACTGAAAAATAAACTGTAAAATCTGGAAACCCTCTTACCTCCCACTTTTAAAATCTCAGCGTGGTCCACATGATAGAAGCCTGGGTCTTTAGTTTTCATTAGATTAGAAGGACTGCAGACTTAGGAGCTGCACCGACTTGCAGCCAGATCCTGTCTTTGATATTTACTTCCAGGTTACTTTGGGCAAGTTCCTTAACCTCCTGCATCTCAGCTTTCTCATCTGTAAATTATGCCAGCCTTATTAGGTTGCCTGTGGATTAGATCAGTCGGTCTTGTACAGCAAGAAGCACATGATATTTATTCAGCAAATGCTACTTCCTTCCCCAGCTGTCTTCTTGTCCTCTGTGTCCCTGTCACCAGCTGTCATTCCCAGACATGGTTCACATGGCCACTATCCATCTCCATAAAAAGCCTGACATGGGGGGTTCTTTTAGAGAAACATGAAGGGAAGGGAGAGTCGGGAGCTATGAGCATCTGTTAATCCAAGCATTTTAACAGATTTCCTTTGAACAGGGGACAGCCCTATCATATGCCATGGACATGGGAGTTCCCATTCTCTGTGGAGAAACATGAGCGTCTTTAGGCTACGTGATGAGACTTTGTAATCACGCAGGCCTGGGATCGTGTGTCAGCTCAGCCATTTACTAGCTGTGTGACATTGGGCAGAGCATGTAATTCTCAAAATCTCGATTTTCTCATTTGTGAAATGGGGATGAGGGACAGAGGGTACCTCGCAGGGTTGGTTGTTATATTTATCAAATGAAATAATACTTATTCAGCACTGTTTTAGTTATCTGCTGCTACACAAGTCACCCTCCCAAAACTTTGGGACTTAAAATAACCCTTTATGATTTTTCACAATTCTGCTATGTAGGCTGGGCTCAGCTGGCGGTTCTTCTGCTCCATGTGATATCTGTTGGGCTGAAGCACGCAAGATGGCTTCTTTGCTCACAAGTCTCACGCCTCACTTGGGATGGCTGGAATGGCAGGGGTTTATCCAAGTAGCACGCGCTCTCTGTCTCTCTCTCTCTCTCTGTCTCTCTCTCTCTCTCTCTGTCTCTCTCTCTCTCTGTCTCTGTCTCTCTCTCTCTCTCTCTCTCTCTCTCTCACACACACACACACACACACACACACACACACACACACACAAACCTCTCCATTTAGTAACTTGGGCTTTCTTACAGCATGGTAGTCTCAGAGTAGTTAGATTTCTTATTTGGTACCTGCCTCCTAAGAGAGAACAGAAGCAGAAGGTTCCAGACCTCCTAGAGGTTCAGCCTAGAACTGGCACAGTGTCATTTCCATCACACTGTTTTGGTCAAAGCAACTCAAAGAGCCTGCTAGATTCAAAAAAAGGGGAAACAAGCTCCATCTCCTCAAGTGAGGAACAACACGTGCCTGTAGGATGGGCATGGAATTGATGGCGGCCACATCTGGAGACCAGCTACCATAAGTCCTTACTTAGTTTGGTGCCTGAAACAGTTGGAGTCATTTTTCAAAAAGCTTGGTTGAGCTCAGATTGAGATCTCTGCACATATCAGAGCATGAAACACAGACTCGACACCTGAAGTTTCAGGAGATCTTGGGTGCTCTAAATGGATGAATAAGTAATTCCAAGCAGGCGTCCCCAACCAAAGCCCCAAGAATGCCATGTTCCTCCTCATTGGTTACATCGATCCCTTGGGCCTATGGAAGAGGCCTTCTCAAAGGATTTTGAGCAGTGCACAAGTCCTATTTGCCATGGGGATGAACACAAATCAGTGCAAAGGAGCACGGGCGTAGATGGTTCTTGCAATGCGGAGCAGAAGGTGGAGCCCATTTTAAAAGAGACCGATGTCTGGAGATATGTCAGAGCAACTACAAAAAAAAACCATTTGGGTGAGGGATTTCTACCACAATCAGGAATGATTTTTTTGTGTCTATCATCCTGTCAGCCATTAGGCAATGATGGATATGGAAGAGGATGTTGCTGCAGCAAGCTGTAGCTGGAGAGAACACGGATATTTTCATTAAGCAGACTTCAGAGCAAACGGTGCAGGCAGAGGCTTCATAAATGCCAGGTCAGGTCTGCTCTAGTGAGAGAATCAGTTTTCTCCCCCTCCCCTCCCCCCGGGGTTGGCAAAACTGTATAATCTCCTTAAATAAGAATGGAATAAAGGATAAAGCAAGGAAAAGAGTGGTTGGTGTGTATGCATAAAGCCCAAAGATGACAACTAAGAAAAATGTCATTAATTTTGGAGAAATTGAGAAAACAGACATATCTGCATTACCTGGTTTTGTTCCCAAACCTTATACCAGTAGGAAAAGAAGCATCAAGATGAAATAAAATGCTGTCTTTTGAGGTTAGGCAACTAACATTTAAAGTTTGTAGAACAGGGAAGATTGTGTCTATGATACATGTTCTGTATTTGGACCCTGAACAGATTTAAATGTACTTGGTGACATGGCCTGTCATCAGGGTGAAATTGTGAAGTAGGCAACCATTTTCTAGACCCGGGGTCCCCTACCCGTGGGCCACAGATGGGTACTGGTCAGTGGCCTGTTAGGAACCAGGCCGCACAGCAGGAGGTGAGCGACAGGCGAGTGAGCAAAGCTTCATCTGTATTTGCAGCCGCTCCCCAGCGCTAGCATCACTGCCTCAGCTCCACCTCAGATCATCGGGCATTAGATTCTCACAGGAGCACCCGTCCCTGGTGCCAAAAAGGTTGGGGACTGCTGTTCCAGACCCTTTCTTTCCTTCGACTCAACCATCTTGCTTCTGAGTTGGCATTTCTGTCCCACTATTCCTCAGTGCCTGGTGCTCTCGTGATACAAAGCCTCTTCTCTCATCTCGTGATTCATACTCGAAGAGTAAAAAAAAAAAAAAAAAATTAATCTGCTTAATTTCTCTTAGGGAGGAAATTGTCTTTGTGTAGGCAACACCTGGATAAGGATGGACGATGTGTGTGTTTTGGGGGGGGCGGTGTTGGACCTTAAGGCGTGGTCTGGAGGAAGCAAGGAAACCCAGAGGTTGCCTGCGAGTTATGCGCGGGAAACTATCAGAAGCAGAGAGATCGGGCACAATGTATGAGAGAGAATTAAATGCTAAGCCCCTCCACTGGGAGCTGGGGCCTAAGATGGCAGAAATGGCCTAGCCACTTCTTTTCAGCAGTCCCCAAACTTCCTTGGTTCATGGATGTGTGTACCCCTCAAACCTTGGAATCAGATTAGACACTGCCACCCTCATTTCCTGCTCCGCGTTGATTTTCACTGGGTACTTGCTTTTTTATCTCAGCAACCACGAACACCCGATTCACAAAGACATCATTGAAAGGAATGTAGCGCAATCTACTGTTGAAACAGTGAATTACTTTGAGCGAGTAACTTGTGCAGTGCCCGACAGACATCGAATGTCACTTCGTTTCCTTAAAACACCATATGGCACTGCAGTGATTCACTGTGGCACCCCAGAGTGCCTTGGTGCACAGTTTGGGAACCATGATACTATAGTCTTCGCTTTTAAGTGGCTGGTATTGATACCATGTTGCATCCTTCTGTCTCTCCCAACTTTTCAGCAAGTTTGAATACACCTGAAAAGGACTGCGTGAGCATCTAAAACTGGATGAACATCACAGAGGATTGAATGAGTCAGGCTGAGATGGCACATGTGGGCGGGAAGAGGAGCTGAGCAGAGGCAGAAGCTTGGTGCCAGAGGTGTCACCACAGATGTGACCCCCGAGGTCTTTGCAGAAATCTCAGGGTGACATTTCACTTCCTGCAGGATTTGGAATGGATTTTGGACAGAATGCCTCCAGCTGACATTTTTTAAGAGTTGAACATGCATTATCTCAGTCGTCGACAAGGTTTGTAGAGTATTAAATATAAATTACCACAGTTGCTTCGCCTAAAATTGGAAACGTGTGGCATGGGGACAAAAAAAAAAAAAAATTCTCTGTAGAACTTATTTTGATGACAAAGAGATTAAGCTGGAGGCCAGCCTCGAAGATCGTTATTTTACATTAATTGTGCAGTAGCGCCATGCCTGACTAGTAATTTGCCCTTCTTTTGCTGAATCCATTACTATGCCTCACTTTCTTTGTCGCGTTTAAACTGTCTTGCCCATCTGTTGTCCTGCGAAAGACAATAAGAATTAGCCCATACTGAGTGACCCTTTGGGTCTGTATTCCCAATTGCCAGGTCGGGGACAGGTCCAGATCAGAGATCAACAAACTCTTTCTATAAAGAGCTACATAGTAAATACTTCAGCTTTCTAGGCCACACTGTGTTGCAACTACTCAACTCTGCTGTTACAGCAGGAAAGCAGCCACAGACAACATGTAAAGGAATGAGCATGGCTGTGTTTCAATAAAACTTTATTTGAAAAATAGGCACGGGGGGTGCAGATTTGGCCATGGACTACATACAGATGGCAAACCTCTGGTCCAGGAGGTGACAATCTGTAAAAGAATGTGTGTGATATCTTTCAGTAGAGATTATTATTAAAAACATAACTGCATTGAGTTTCCCACACTTGAGGCAAAGGGCGTTATAAGACTGCCCAAGATTCTGACACTGGCTACAAGTTCAGAGTCCTCAGGGTCTCCCTCACTTCTGACCAGGTGGCTACAAATTCAGGGCTTTCCACAGACTCCTTCAGGTTAGATAATTTGCTAGAACAACTCATAGAATTCAGGAAGTGCTACGTTTACAATTACAGTTTTATTGCAGCAAAGGGATACAGATCAGGACCAGCAAAAGGAAAAGACACATAGAGCGTGGTCTGGGAGGGGCCCAGACACACAGCTTCAGTCATCTTCTCCCACGGGGTCCCGGATGGTGTTACCTCCTCCCACCTCGATATGTGACAGTACTTGAGAGTGCAGCCAATCTGGGAGGCTCGCCCAAGGTTCAGTGTCCAGAGCTCTTGCTGGGGCTCAATGACATATAACCACACACTGGGGCGGACCTTGAGTCTCTAGCCCCTCCTGGAAGTACAGACTAAAACCTGGAGTTTCCAGTTCCTGCCCAAGTCAGAACTGAAATAGCGCATCCCAGAGCCCCATTATAAATCACACTATGGGACTATCTGTGTCAAAACTCCCAGGCAAGCAAAAACACTCCTATCAGGCAGGACGTTCTAGGGACGAGAGAGCAGCTGCCAAAAGCTGAGGGCCAAGGTCAGAACTTACTTTGGGTAAAGATAATTTTTCACTCCTCAATAATATATGACAGCTTGAAAGTATCTTAATTTTTCCATTTATTCATTTGTTTCTTCATTTCTCGATTAAAGCAACATTTGTACCATTGTAATAGTCTCCTAAATGGTGGCCCTGCTCCCATCCTTCCCCCCAGTTAGAGTGATCCCCTCAAAACCTAGGTCAGATGATGTCACGTCTCTGCTCAGGACCCTCCAGAGGTTCCTATCCCAGACAAAAGCCAGGGGCCCTCCAATGGGGTACCAGGTCCAGAGAGCATGGCTGCCATGCCAACCGCCCTCATCTCCCTCTCGTCTCCTCCTTCGTACCACTCCCATCACGTCAGCCTCTTTGCTGCTTTTCACACACACCAGGCCTGTTCCTTCGGATTGGCTGTGTTCTCTGCCTAGAATGCCAGTATCCCCCGGAGAGCCAGATGGCCCTCCCTTTCTTCCTTCAAATCTTTGCTGTAGTGTTACTTTCTCCATTTCTTTCCATGTTGTTTGACTCTGGGCTGCTATCACAAATCGTCATCCGCTGAAGGGCTTACACAACAAACATTTATTTCTCATAGTTCTGGAGGCTGGGAAGTCCAAGATCAAGGTGCCGGTAGATCCAGAGTCGGGTGAGAGCTTGCTTCCTGGCTGTCTTCTCGCTGTGTCTTCAACATGACGGAGAGCAAGCGAGATCTTGTGTCTCTTTCTCTCAGAATCTAATCACCTCTTAAAGTCCCCATTTCCTATGACCATCACTTTGGGGGTTAGGATTTCAACATATGGATTTGGGAGCGGGGGACACAAACATTCAGTTTCTAACCCCTTTTCTAACAACATAGTTAAAATTGACACCTCCCTAACTCCCTGCCCTTAGCATTCCTGATCTACTTTACCCTCTTCTATTTTTTTAAGTTATTTTTCATTGCAGCAAAAAATGCTTAACATAAAATTTACCATCGTAACCATTTCTAAGTGCACAGTTCAGTAGCGTTAAGTATATTCATGGCGTTGGGTGCAGCCAGCCAGTCCTGAAAAACTGACACTCTGACCCCACTGAACAAGAGTTCCCATCCCCTCCTCCCCCCAGCCCTGGTAGTCGCCATCCTATTACTGTCTACAAATTTGACGCCTCTAGGTACCTCGTGTAAGTGGAATCATACAGTATTTGTCTTTTTGTGACCGCTTTACTTCACTTAACATAATGTCTTCAGAGTACATCCATGTTACCTCATGTGTCAGAATTTCCTCTGAAGCCTGAATAACGTTCCATTGTATGTATGTCTCACATTTTGTTTATTCGTTCATCCATCCGCAGACACTTGATTGACTTCCACTTCTTGGTTTTTGTGAATATGCTGCTGTGAACATGGGCGTATACCTTCCTCTCTTTCTCTCATTGCATTGATCACGTATATCATATTAGAAAATTTATTTATTTAATATTTTCACTATTTCTGTTGCCCTTCACTAGAATGGAAGCTCCATGAGAGTAGGGATTCTTGTCTTGTTCGTTCTCAAGCAGAGCAAGGTCTAGCACATAATAAACACTCACTAAACAGTCCTATTAAGAAAATTAGTAGCAAGCACCTACTACGTACCAGGCCCTGTGCTACGCCTTGAGGAAACACCAGGAAATAAGACACGGAATTTACAGTTTAGAGGGAAGTTATATAAGATTTATAGTAGGTTCAAATTTGCTAAAACAAGCTTACTTACAAGAAGGATATTAGTTCTTCGGCTTACCTTTTTCTTCATGGGGTTTCTCTTGCTTGAGCATCACTACCTCTGTTACACGTATCTTAATGACTAGAATCTTTCTATCTTCTCATTTAAATTCTACTTGATGTGAAGATATTTGAATAATTTAAATTGTGATAGAATAATGATTCTATTTTTATGTTATCTCTGCTGGAACATTTCCACCCACCAATCTGGTTTAATTGAAGGCTGTATTGCAAGATTCTCCTGAACACTCTTTAAGATTAACATCCACACGGAGGAAAGCTTTAAATGTTTTTCTCATCACATCTCTGTAGAATTACTTAGAATATCTCTAAAAGGGAATTATCTGATTTTCAAAGCCCAGGTGATGGTTATTTTTTTTTTTAATCGATATCTTCACTCGAAAAAAAAAAAAATTCCTTAAAATAACTAAGCCTCTTCATGGGCTGGTGTCCCGGGAGTTTACCACTGGAGAGCTCAGAAATTCTGTTTCGTTCTCCAGGTGTCTGTGGTCACTGTGGTTGATTCTCCCTTCTGCTTCTGCCGGATCTGACATTAAAATTATTCTTTGTATTCCCTCCTCTCAGTAAATAGAAAATTTTTTTTGGTTATTTTTTTTCTATGAAAAAAGTAATACATGTTTATTCCAGGAAACATAATAACAGAAAGATCATACAGGATGCTGATTGTTCCAACTGCTCTCAGAACCTTAGTGAGAATGATTCTAGGTCTGCACTGTCCAAATTGGTAGACACTATTCCCATGTGGCTTTCGAGCATATGAAATGTGGCTAGCCCAAACGGAGATGTGTCCTGAAGAGAAAATTTACATCAGATTTTAGATTTAACATACACATTAAAATATGTAAAAAAGCTCAATAATTTTTACATTGATTACACGGTAAAATTATAATATTATGACTATCTCGGGTTGAATAAAATATAATATTAGTTATGTTAGTTTCTTTTTACCTTTTTTAATGTGGCTACTAGAAAATGCGAAATTACATATGAGGCTTACATTACATTTCTGTTGGACAGTGCTGCTCAAACGATCGTTTTCTGTGCATTTTTGTATGTAAATACATATTATAAGAGCAAGACTATGTTACTTTCTATTTCATAACCCACATTCTTTAATTATTAACATATTGTTGGCATATTTCCATGTCTATAGATATATTTCTTAAAAATTATTTGTAATAGCCACAGTGTTCTATGATAAAAACAGGCCATAATTTCTTCAACCAATGTCCTATTTATTAAACGGTGAAATGTTTCTATTTTTTCACTATTACAAGGAGCATTATAATAAGTATCTCACATCTTTGCCAATGTAACTCTAACCCTAACCCTAACTCTAAATTTCCAAAAAAGAAATTGCTAAATTGAAAAACACACATATTTTTAGAACTATGGTTGCAAACTAAAAACCCTTAGCCATTCTCTAAATATATGGTGCTAATTTAAACTCCATCATCAGGTATACCTGGGTTCATTTCCTTATAGCTTTATTGATTTATAATTTTAAGAAATATCTCATTGCTTTCATTTTACTACTTCTATGGAAAATGGATGGTCTTTCACATTTTTATTAGCACTTTGTAATTCATCTTTTGTAAACTAACTGTTCATGTGTGTAGCTCATTTGTCTTTTGGGGAATTCATCCTTTGTTACTGATTTACAAGGATTTTTTATAGATTGATTATATTAATCTTTGGTCACACATTTCATATGTTTTTATTTTTTTTTTTTTTTAGTTTATTTGCCTTAAAATCTTTTATGTTACCTTTTGATGTTCAGAGATTTTAAGCCTTAACCAATTTTCTTTTAAGATAACTGCCCTTGAGCTTGTGTTAAGAAATTGCTTTCATACCTTAAAATTATTTTGTTATTCAGGTATAACATCTTCTCATAAATTCTTGGTGCAAAGTTTTATATTTTTTCCTTTACACCATATAAAATCTATTCTTGTGTAGAAATTGTGAGGCTTATCATTTCAAAATGTTTAGCTAGATATCCCAACTTCATTTATTAGCAAGCTGTTCTTTCCTTGTTGGTTTAAAAGAGAGCTAAGAAGGGTTAGGTACACAGTAAGTCAAGGCCATGGAAATTCGTAGCAGTAGGAAGAAAGAGGCATGTACCTGGGTCTAGGATACAGGTGTGCTAATTGTTCCAGCTGCTCTCAGAACCTTGGGACAAATCAGAATGGAAGATCAGCAAGCAGGGCACAGGCTGCCAGCCTTCCACACTCTTCCCAGATGTGGGTGAGCTTAGTGGGGCCTATGGTTTTAATTTGTTCAGAGGTCATGTGCCACTTTAAAAATCCGATTAAAGTTTAGATGTCTTGCCCCAGAAAACTGTGCAAATACATCCGGCTTTGTACGTTATTGCATGTGGTTTACGTATCCGCTAAAGTCTGTGCTGTGGACTTATTGGGATACACAGATCTCAATATGAAGATCCCTTTTCTTGTGGGAAAAGAAATCAAAGACTTAGAGGTAAGTCATACTCCAGGTAAAGGTAGTTACAGAGGTGCGACTCGCCTCTTTTTGCAGTCACATTGCGACACTCACTAGTCTTCAAACTCAGACTGCCCTTCTCAGTCTCAGGCCTCTGCTTCTACTGACACCTTGTCTAAAATGCCATTTTCTTCTGCAGTGAATATTGCTGGTTGCTTCCCCAGCATCCATTCTCCACCCTGAAATCTCTATCGGTGCCCCAAGTTGTGTTTAGTTATCTACTCTTCCCCTCCCGGAATATATATGCTTCTCAACTTTTCAGTATCTATCAGTAATAGGGAGATAATTACCAAAAGAATCAGCCAAAAGAATTAAAAGTAGTTGCCTCTGAGGAGAACAAAATGAGAAGTAGGCGTCTGTTGTTTCTAAAAACAAACTTTGCCAAACCATTCTACTCTGTAAGTTGTGTATTTATAGAACTATAAATAGTTAAAAGTCGTTACCTCTGAAGGGTAGCATTATGATGGAGGGGTCTAAATAAAGCACAGAAGTAATTTCTAAACTTTAAGCACTGTTTGAACTTTTATCACCTGTGTTCAGTGAATGTCTATACCTATATCCATCTTGATGGAAGCAGTCACCTTTGCTGATGTGAAACTAAGGGTTGGGCAAGTTTACTCCTGGACAAGCCCCTCTGTTAATAGGACCGTTGATGGAGCAATGAAGCTTTTCACGATGGGTGATAAACACAGGCTCTATGACCAGTGAACCCTCTTTATAGCTCGTGAAAAAATAAAAGCCATGATCAAAATGTCCTCATTTCTGGCTCCCAGACTTATGCAGAGACCTCTGGCCTGGCTCTGGCTACTCTCTCCCTGGTGCCTTGACCCATACTCATGAGAGTTTCTGCTCAGATCCACACACCACCCAAGGCATGAGTTTGGTGAGCAGCACTGAACCTGAAGGAGTCTAAGCTTTGGAGTCACCCAAACTGAGTTTCAACCCTGGCTCCACCTCTTACTAGCTAGGTGTAATTAGGCAAATTACCTAACTTCCCTGAGACTCCATTTTCTCATTCATTCAAGATTAAGAATCCCAGTCTATCGAGATTATTAAGATTACGTATGAGGAAGATGATGGCATATAAAGGATGCTCTATAAGTGTATTCTACATAAATGAGGCTAGGGTTTGAAACCTCTGAAGTTATTGAAAAGTGTGATTTTGAAAAAGATACAAATAAAACCACCAGTTCTGCCCCAACCTCTGACCCTCAACCACTGCCCACCCTCCTAGAGTACCAGACTTCTAAATGGCTGGACACGCCAACCACAGTCTGGCTCTGTTTATCTGCTGCCTGCTTAGCAGCAATTCCATTCACAGGCATTGGAAAGAGCGAGGCCAGGGTGATCAGCATTCATCTGTGGGTCACCAGGTCAAGTGGGTACTAATCAGGAAAAATGTTTGGCTATTAAATGCTCCATTGAGTCCTTGAAATATCACCTGATGTGTCATAAATTTAGATTAGCCGTAGAAAATCAATCTTCACCATATGCAAATTAAAGATGAAATGAGATGGTCCTTGTGAGCCACTGCTGTCCCTCAGCACACCGGGCACTCCAACTTTATTTAACTGGCCTGGATTTTTCTTCCAATTTGCTTCATTCGTGACTTGAAGCCCATTAGTTCTTAGACAGTTTATGATCGAAGAGCTCTGATTCCAAAGACAGCCTTCAGAGGGATTCTGCTGGAAGCTGTTGGCTGTGTTTCTTCATCTCCCCTGTAGACTCAGTTGCCACTGAGAGTGAATCTAGCTATGTTGACCTTGGCCCTGAGACCATCTCCTGAAAATTGAATGTTGATCTTGGTAATGATGCATATGGAGCATGGATGTATGTGCTTGTGCATATAAATATGTATTCTAGGACGATATTCAGGAAGCTAAATTTTTCATTTAAAAAAAAAAAACACAATATTTATTCATCAGTCTTCCTGATTCCATGGAGCAGTGAAGACTTAGGATCAGACTTCTCAGAGCTGGATTGAATCTTTGGGTTCGGGATGGCAGAAAACAGGCATGTTTTCTACCATTCCCAAACTGCTCTATTCCTGCTCACACGAATCACTGTAGCATATAACTACAGGCAGGGAAGTGAAGCAAAAGCATAGACAACTTCTCAAGGGAATAAAATGCTAGCTTTAAGTCCTAGCGACCGCTGGCTACTTGGGAATTTATGAATGTTTTGCCTTTGTGTTTGGCTAGCTTGTGATAGGATGCAGCTAATTAACCTGCCTGGGAACCAACTGGCATGGATTGGATTGGGATGGAATAAACTCTGTACACTAGTTTGCTAAAAACGTGCAATACATTATCTCACTTGATCCTCTCAACAGTCATGATGAGATTGGTATTATTATTTTCCCATTTTACAATGTGGAAACTGACATGTAGAGAGATTAAATTAACATAAGAAGAACCTTAAAAATATTCATGCCTTCTGAGCAGTAATTCCATTTCTAGGAATTTACTTTGAAAAAACATTAATAAATCCAAGAATAAAGAGATTTATTGATACAAGGAAGTTATTTGTAATAGTGAACAATTGAAAACAACCTACATGTCCAAAAAAAAACCCTAAAGACTCCATGAAAAAAAAGACATTAGAAACGATAAACAAATACAGTAAAGTTGCAGGACACAAAACCAACATACAAAAATTCATTGTGCTCCTATATACCAACAATAAAATTTTACAGAAGAAATTTTAAAAAAAATATTCTTTTGCAATTGCAATAAAAAGAATAAAATGCCTAGGAATAAACTTAGCAAAGGATGTAAAGGGCTTACACACTGAAAACTATAAAACATTATTAAAAGATATTGAAGAAGACACAAAGAAATGGAAAGACATTCCGTGTTCATGGGCTGGAAGAATCAACATAGATAAAATGGCCTTATTACCCAAAGCAATCCCTATCAAAATCCTGATTCCATGGAGCAGTGAAGACTTAGGATCAGACTTTTTAGGCATCTTTTAAAGAAATAGAATAGAAAAAAAATCGGATTTGTATGGAATCACAAAAGACCCCAAATAGCCAAAGCAATCTTGAGAAAAAAGAACAAGGTCAGAGTATCATTTTGCCTGACTTCAAATTATACTACAAAGTGACCATAATCAAAACAGCATGGTGCTGGCAGATAAACAGACACACAGACCAATGGAATAGAATTGAGAATCCAGAAATAAACCCACATATATATCGGCAAATAATTTTTGACAAAGGGGTCAAAACCTACGATGGAGAAAAGAAAACCTCTTCAATAAATGGTGCTGAGAAAATTGAAAAGCCACATGCAAAAGAATGAAACTAGACTGGTCTCTGTCACTATACACCAAAATTAACTCAGAATGGATCAAAGATCTGAATATAAGACCTGAAACAAATTGCATGAAAGAAAACATAGGTACTAAACTCATGGACCTTGATTTTAGAGAGAATTTTATGAATTTGACCTCAAAGGCAAGTGAAGTAAAAGCGAAATTAATGAATGGGACTATATCAAACCAAAAAGCTTCTGCACAGCAAAAAGACTATCAATGAAACGAAGAGGTGACCAATTGAATGAGAGAAAATATTTGCAAACAACGCCTCTGATAAGGGGCTAGTATCCAAAATATATAAAGAACGCATACAATTTGACAACAAAAAAACCAAACAATCCAATTAAAAAAATGGGCAGAGGACCTGAAGAGACACTTCTCCCAAGAAGACATACAATTAGCCAATGGACACATGAAAAGATGCTCAACTTCACTAGCTACTAGGGAAATGCAAATCAAAACCACAATGAGATATCGCCTCACACCTGTTAGAATGGCTGTTATCAACAAAACAAGTAATAACAAGTGCTGGAGAGGTTGTGGGTAAAAAGGAACCCTCATACACTGCTGGTGGGAATGTAAATTGGTACAGCCACTATGGAAAACAGTAAGATGTTTCCTCAAAAAATCAAGAATAGAATTACCATATGACCCAGCAATCTCTCTTTTGGGTATCCACTCAAAAAATCTGAAAACATTTATCCATAAAGATATATGCACCCTGATATTCATGGCAGTATCATTCACGGTGGCCAAGACCTTCAATAGACAATTGGGTAAAAAAGATGTGGTACGTATTTATCCTGGAATATTACTCAGCCATAAGAAAAGATGAAATACTGCCATCTGCAACAACATGGATGGATCTTGAGATTATCATGCTGAGTGAAACAACTCAGACAGAAAACGTTGAGAACCATACGATTTTTCTCATATGTGGGGTACAAAACTGAAAGCAACAAACAAACAAGACAAACAAACAAAAACTCATAGACACAGACAACTGTTTAGTGGTTACCAGAGGGAAAAGAGGGAGGTAGGTAAGGGTAGAGGGGGTCAAATATATGGTGACGGAAAGAAATGTAACTGGGTGGCGTATTATTGAATTGTACATTTGAGACCTACATAATTTTATTAATCAATGTCACTCCAATAAATTTAATTTTTAAAAAAGGAATCGCCTGGGCAATAATTCAGTATAAGGGTATACTTAATAATCTCTAAAAAATCAGGTTCCTGAATATAATTTAAGGAAACAAGTTTACTTTATAACCTTAAATTTTAGAAAGAAGGATGCCTCCTCTTTATGTGGTATTATGCCAGTTTCGCTCTTTCTCTGGGTATATGCAAGGAAAACAAGATGAAAGAAATATCCTAAAATATTAGTAATAGTTATGTGTGTTCCATGAGATTACTATTGACCTTCCCCCTCTTTTTGCCTCTTCTATATTTTCATAATTCTCTGTAATGTACAAGTATCATAATTGAAAAGCGATAAATAATAAACTAATAAAACAAGAGCAACATACAAAATTCTTTTTAATGTTATTTTTTCTCATGAAGAGCTAGCGAAAACCAGAAAACTAAGGCATGTGAGATACTTGGAGTGCTTTTGAAGGTCAGAGTAAACATATGCCAAATACAGTTATTTTATCAAAACCGTTTTGCCCATTTCTAACTAATTTATCTTTAACAAGATAAACAAGATTTCACGAGGGTCTGGCAATGATCTGTCAGTGAAGTCACTGGATGTTTGGTTTATCCCCGCTATTTTCTATACTTATCTTACTTATCCTGCACAAAGCACTGTCAGTGTTTGGGAAAATGGTTTTGCGAAACTTGGTAAATTGCTAGGTAAAATATTTCCTCGGATAATGGTGTGTCTGGCACTTCAAACACCTGAAAATTCTCCAAGTTATTAGATTTCAGGTGGAAGAGGTCGGATAATGTCTCTGGAGATGGCTCCTATTAGGGAAGCTTTTGGGAGATGGAGAATGAGAGGCAGGGGCGAAGGAAAAATGGCAGGCTGCCACTGCGGAATTCTAAACAGATATTTAGAAGGAATTTCCAAACAAGAGGCATAGTCCCTGCTTCTGTCGGAGGGAGGGAAGCAAATTGATTCTGCAAGGGAAAAGTCTGGCCTCCGTGAGGAGACTTCTAATGACGCCCAAATTCCATTTCTTAACTTTTTGTCGTTGTCGTTAAATTGCATTTCAAGCTGTACTTTTATAGCATTTTTGTTTTGGGGACATTTAAACATCAACCTATGGGTTTTTCAAAATTATCCAACTCATTTGAAATGTAATGATACTTTTTGACATATAATTTTTTAAATTCATCTAGAATGTATTTTCTCTTTGTAACATAAAATCTTTAATCCACCGAGAGGGAATATCGGTGATTTTGTTAATAATCATCCCTAGCACCATTTATCAGTACTCGTGATCTGCTGTGAATGGTATAAGTCCTTTTACACACATTAGCATAAATCTCTTGGTTTAAATCTCGTAGCACTATGCAGATCTGGGAACTGAACCTCAGAGAGGTTGAGTAGGGACATACCCAGCAACCTTGACTTTCTGACTCTCAAATAATTTATTCCCTTAGACAACCTGCTGTGATGCCACAGACCAAATTGTTTCACTGGGCATGGTCCCTTCCTGCAAGTTTTGTTTGTCTCTGTGGTTCTGCCTGTCCAGTCTTGCATCTTATCATTTAAGTAGCTGATAAGACAAGTTCCCCTGATGACTCTACATAACCAAATTTAATCTTGACTATGCTTACCTATACATTCTTCCAAAAGAATTTAAAAATAATTTTTGTGTTTTAGTTATCCAAGTAATACATATTCGTTACTGAATGCTTAGCAAGTACGCACAAACAAGAATAAGAAAAATTAAAATCACTTAACAAACTTACCCACCCAGAGATGATGACTGATAGCATTTCTGTGTTCGTCCTGTTTATTTATGATCTGTCTCCCTTCATTAGCTATAATGTCCATGACATGGGGGGTTTGACTTTTTTCATCACTGGTGCATCTCTGGGATCTACGTAATGGATGACACGGTCTGCTGCCCAGACTGCAAGTTCAGGACGGAGGTACTCATTACCCAATCTGCTCAGAGCGCTGGCTCACAGATTAGGCTTTCTCTAGGAATTGCCCTTCAGCCAAGGGAAGTGTCTCTTCCAAGGTTACACCTCTTTCACAGAAGTAACCCACATCAATGACTTGTAGGTTTGGGGGTACAAAGGCCCAGCCCACTTGCACCAACCTGGAACAACTCCAAAGGGCCATTCCAAATCTAGAGTTCCCTGTGGAACCGGCTGAGAGCTATAATGTGACTGGCTCACAGTTCACCTTCCTCTACCCGGTTCTGCTTCCTGAACTCCCCTACTGATACTATTTCTGAGAATACTCTGAAGTAAACTTCCTGCAGGCTAACTGCTGCCACACAGCCTGTTTCCAGGGAGCATGGCCTGGTGCCTCTCACGCCCCTGCAATGAAGAAGAAGCTCTTTCTTTTGGCCCCCATGAAGTCAGAAGGAGCCAGTCATCCATGTGCAGCCATCAACACTATGGCAGCTTCTTCCCATTGTTGCCTCCTCCCTCTTGGTGATGCCAGGGGCCCCATCCACTGTTTGTAAACAGCCCAGCAGTGCTCAGAGACGAGATTCCAACTTAGCTGCCAGTTCTGGGTGTGTCCGGACCCAGCCGCCACTCGTCTCCATATATCCTGAGGCTTATTACCACTGCTTACCGAAGTCAGGGAATCTACACAGAGATCTCAGTTCTGCTGAGCCTGCCTTTCCAGTTTTCTGCCTAGGCTCCGGGGGTAGGGGATCGTGGTGGGCGGGGGCGGTGGAAAGGATATTCCCACCTCAGTGTTTTGTTCAGATAAGAGTACCCCACAGTGGAGGTGGCCTGGTCTTTCAACTTTCAGATCTTGGGTTCATTCATATGGCCACTTCCTGAGAGCATGATCCAACCAGGATGACTGTGCTGGGACAAGGAGCACGGACCCAGAAGCCAACACATGCTCCAACTCTTGATCAAGTTGTCCCCTACTCTCCTGATGAAATTTCTCTCTGGTTCTATCTGAGGTCAGGCTACCTAGAAATAGAGCCTGAGACTGGGGATTCTTGACCAATTAATTTATTGAGGAGTACTCTCGAGAGAGGGGAGGGAAGCAGCCCAGGGCAGGGAAAGGAGCTAAATAAGGATGTGATCTCTGCCGAGTCAGTGGCAGGTCGATTCCCACGGGGAGCTCTGGATCGAGAATTAGACCACGGAGTTGTCCCACCTTGGAGGGAAGTGGTCCAGACTTTTATACCTCATGCTAGATGGTTATTAGCTATAGGCTGTCTCCAGGGTAGGAATGGGGAGCATAACCTTCTATGCAAGGCAGCTTCTGGTCCGCCAAGGGCAATTCTCTGGAGAAGGGAGCAGCTGTGAGCCATAGCAGCCCACATTCTCAGCACCTGGGAATGGGGTGTTAACAGTGTTTGCTACACGGATGGTGCTCCCTTTCCTGGCAGGTGGCCTCCATCAGAGTGATCCCTGTCCCGAAGTATAGTTTAATACCTTCGCCTGAAAAGAAAAAATGTTAGACCTCTTCATGTTACATTTCCCCAGACAGCTTCTCTACTCCTGTGTACATTCGTGGGTACAAATACATGAGCAGATGGAGGTGCTCCGCCCACCTTCCTTCCCATCCCCTCCCCCACCCCCACAGAACCCGAGGTCCTAATACTCATGCCACATACGCTTGGAAAGCCTGGGCTTCTAACAAGGGATGAGCTGGTGAAATTGTAACAACTGGCTCTCCAAGACAAATCTCCCAATTTGTAGCATCTGCTGATTTCCTTGGTGTAAAGGTTTCCACCAGGGCCAATTTTCAGCTACCATGGTGATGTCACCAAACACTGAGTTGGAAAGAGATATGCAATAGCAGGCCCTTATATAGCATTTGCACCATTAGATACAATATATATAAGTAACCTTAAGAGCACTGAAGTAATAAAGCATAGTAAAATAAAAAGTGATTAATAGTGAGTATATCTTACCTTTTATTCTGCTTTCTTTTTTAAATTGATATACCATGAAATTGGCCGTTTTGTGAATTTTAACACGTATATAGATAGGTGTAACCATCACCACAATCGAGATTGAGAATAACTGGTAAGAGCCAGCTCTAGGATCCCACTGCCTATGCCATAATTCACTGAAAATTGTCCTATAATTTGTGCTCGTACGTGTATGTTTTCTCAAAACATTTCTATTCATTCCTTCAAGAATATGCTAGATGCTAGGGTATAATAATAAATACAAATAGACTAATCTCTGTCCTTATAGACATAGACATCCCATAACCACACAAATAAATATATAATTAAAAACTAATTTTTAAAAAACCTGAGGGAAGTGCTCTAAAGAAAAGACACAAGGAAAAATTCCTAGAAGCGGAATTACTAAGTCAAAGAATATGCATACTTGTAAGGCATTTGGCGTATGTTGCTAAATTGCTTCCAGGAAAAATCGTTCCAATTTACATTTCTACAAACATTGCATGAGCAATGCACATTTCCCCCCATCCTTGCCAAGTCTAGGTAGGATTCTTTTTCTTTCCCTCTTTTTATTCTGATAGGTTAAAGGTATCTTTTAGTTTTTATTTTGCTTTTTAAATTACATTTTTATCATCTTTTTTGACTTGTCTTCTTGTTTTTGTTGGTTTGCTTGTTTGTTTAGAAATTTTCTATCAGGTTATCCACCTTCATTTTATAAAATTGGGAAAGCTTTGTGTATTTGAGACAGAGATCGTTTTTTAATTATTTGCATAACATGCTTTTGCAAAAGGTAGATGTACTTCTCTCAAAGAGAGGGGTCAAAAAATGGGCATGCATGGACCTGGCTTGCATCAGCCCACATTGTCCCATTCAGCATCACACCCTCCTGCTTTGTGCTCTTTGCTCTCTGCACTGTCCCCATGCTGGCTGCCTTTTAACTCTTCAAAAACTCCATTGAATTTTTCAGCTTTATAATTTGCGTACATCAATTATTTAGCTTTATCTCCATTTAAACGGGTTTCATACTTGAACTCTCCCTTTTTTTGTCTTCTCTTGTTTGGTTGAACAAATAATTTCCACAGGCAAAATACATGGATTTGGATCTACTTTGCAGGTTTTATTTATCTGGTAAATAACTTTGTACATGAACGACACTTTATGGAGTATAACATCTTTGGGTCAGTGTTTTTCAAAGCCTCTAGACATGATGCTCCAGAATTTAACACTTAGCCTTGAAAAGATGAGCCCTTCTGGAGTTTTATTATTCTGCAGGATCCTTTATAGGATTTTTTTTAAAAACTCTGGTAATTTGAAAATGTTGTCTGTATCTAGTCGTTACAGTTCTATCTTCATTGATTTTGCCTGACAAAACATGGGCACTTTTAAGTCTATACTGAGGTCTCTCTTTAATTCACTGAAGTTTTCTTTTGTTATATTATTATTGTTTTTGCTTTCTTCTATAATACTTACTGCAATCTGAACATATATATTTATTTGTGGATTTGCTTCTATAGTACCTAAGTAGACTGAAACATAAATGATGGAAGCAATCACCTTTATTCTATCCGTCACAGTTTATGCAGCACCTAGAACAGTACATAGCAAATGATAGATTGCTTAGTGTATATATATATATATATATATATATATATATATATATATATATATATATATTGAATAAATGAGTGAATCAATATAGGTTTGTTCCATTAGTTCTTATAACTTCTTAAAGAAAATAAAATTATCTTCATATTCATTATTCTATATTTATCATCCTTTCTTTCCTTTGGTGTCACATTTTTTTTTTCCTCTCCATTTCTTTGCATTCTCGAGTAGTATCTGTTACTTAGATTTGGTTCCCATGCAAACTTTCCTTCTTGTTCATTTCTCTTTTATTATTTTTTTCCTTTTTTTTCCTTCACTTATTGCCTTAGCCTGTTCTCTGTACTTAGCGTTCCATTGAGTATGCTAAGTAATTTCTCATTTTTTTTTTCTGGGTCCTATGATAGATCATTATTAGAGGATGCTCTTTCTCCGAAACTTCTAGATACAATTTGCATTTCCCTATTCTTCAGTATTTTTTGTTTCAAAAGCCCACATATTGGTATTTTTCTCTCTTCTCCGCAAACAGGGTAGATCCATCAGTTGGAGGTGAACAGATGCCGCGTTTTCTCGCAAAGCTTTTCTCAAATCTCTGTCTGAAGGGCCGGTTAATATCAAAACCAGCCTGTACATTTTCCAGCTTTCAATAGCCTTTCATGCTTTGCTCTACCTGGCTGGTGATTTGCGTTCTAAATCATGTACCGCATGGAAAACCGTACTTCTCCGTGTGGAATTCTATTCGGTTATTTTCTTCTGTTCTCCATGCAGTCGGTGGCATTTCTCTGGTGGGCATTACACCTCTCGGAGTTGATTCCATCATTTTCATGATGAACTTCGTCACCAGTGCCGTCACTTCGACCATCGCCACTCCAGGTGCCACTGGCGTATGGGATTTGCAGTCCCTGCCTAGATGTGAAAAGATGGGGCTGCAGAAGCAAGGTGGAGATGGAAGAGAGGGATTGGAAGATAAAGATACAAAAAGGAGAGGACTCTTTTGCTTCATGAAGAAATGCACAAGCAAACCAATGGGCAATGGCCCTCGAACCCTGCCAGAAGTAGATGGTATATTCATATTGTTTATTTAAATGGTTACTTACCCTTTCTCAGCCTGTCTTCATTTCATGGGAAACGTAGGGGAAATAGCTTTATGGCAATGAAGTCAAGAAGGATTTCTTTAACAAGATCCAACCCCCAAAAAACCATATACACAGAAACTAGAGAGAGAAAATTAGAAAAAAATAGCAATCAATTTCATGATCACATAAAAGGTTAAACGTTTGTATAATTATAACCACTATAATTAAACTGAAAGGATAAGCCACAGACTAGGAAAATAAATTTGCAATGCACACATCTTTCATGTATAAAGAAATTCTGCATGTCATTTTGAAAGAGATTGTCAACTCAAAAAAAAATGAGCAGACAGTATAAGAAGGCAATTCACAAACGTGCGCGCACATGCGTGCGCGCGCACACACACACACACGCTAAAAAATGGTCCAAAAGCCTAGTATAAAGTGCTTTACTTTACTAGTTAGAGAAATGCAAGCTAAAACAACGAAAGTACTATGTCACACCTATGGGTTTGACATTTTAAAAGTCTTATAATACCAAGTGTTTGTAAGACTATAGAGGACCAAAATTTCTTTTACACTGCTAATGACAGCATAAATTTGCATAGCCCTTGGGAGAGTTTATTAGTAATATCTTATAAAAACAAAGCTGCACTTACTCTACAATCCAACAATTCCACTTCTAAGTACAGTATACACCCTAGAACAGTGCTTTCCAAACTAGAGTATCATCAGACTCACCTGGACGGCTTGTTAAAACACAGATTGCTGCGACCCACCCTTAGAGTTTCTGATTCAGGAGGTCCGGAGTGGGGCCTGAGAACCTGCGTTGCTAACTCGTTCCCAAATGATGCTGATGCTACTGGTCCAAAGAGCACACTTTGAGAATTACTACCCTAGCAGAACTCTTATATGCATACACAAGGTATATATACAACGGTGTTCATTGTAATGTTCTTTGTTGCAGCAAAAAAATGGGAAACAATGTAAATATCCATGAGGAGAACAGATTAACATACTATAGTAAATTTACATGCTGGAGAAAAAAGAATTCTGCAGTTTAAATGAATGAACTAGATCTCCATGTAGATTTAGAGCCACAAGCCTTCCTCACCAGTTTTAGAATCATTTTTGTCAAATGTTGCTTTGTTGCATCCTTTAGTCATTCATAATTTCACGAACTTGTGCTTTCTCTCTTTCGTCTTTGTGGTCCAAATAGTTTCTATTTTATTGTTCTTTTCTCAGAGAAGCAGCTTTTAGAGGTATTTATCAGCTCTACTGCTTTTCTGCTTACTAATTAATTAATTTCTGTACTTTATCATCATGAATGTATTTTCTCCATTTGATGTACTTTGTACAACTTATTGAATGGAATCAGAAGCTCATTTATTTTCATTCTGTCTGTTTATTAATGAGAGAATTTAAGGCTATCGATTTCCCATTTGGTAAAGCTTCGGGACCCAGTCCACAAACGTTGCTACATTATATAATTATAATTTTGATTTTCTCTTTAACCCAAGAGTTATTTAGAATAGCATTTTTAAAAATTCCCAGGTGTTCAAAAGCTTTTGTTATTACTTTCAACTCTTATGTTATTGTGAGCAAAGAGTATGGAATGTTGTATGTGTGTGTGTGTGCATTTTCTATAGACAATAAAAAAGAATATATATATGTTTAGAGAACACTCAGTTCTTTGGATACTTACTAAATAAACTTTTTTGATTTTATTATTCAAATCCTCTCTATCATAATTAATGGTTTGCTTAATTATTTAAAGACTAGGAAAAACTTATTAAAGTTTCTCACTATGGAGCAAAGAGATAGATACATACATACTCTATTTGACTGTACCTTGCATGATTACATTTATTAAATTAGCCCATTGGTCTTTTTCAGTGTTTTCTTCATCTACAATTATATTTTTTCTGAGGTCAGTATTTAGAACCCTGATGTCTTTTTATATGCACTTGGGTAGCCATTCCTTTAATTTTTAAAAACTTTTCCTTGCACATATTTTTTTACACACATGTAGGTAGCATATAGCTGGGTTTTATTTGTGGGTTCCATCTGAGAGTTTGTAAAATTAAATGAGGGTAACTAGTGACGCTTATCGAAGTGGTCTCATTTCTTGTTTGAACTCATTTCTCTTTTCTGGTCTGTAGGATCTGCTAGCCTATGCGTGCTTATGAAAGTCCCTGTTATGGATTCAATTGTGTCCTCCTAAAATTCATATGTTGAAGCTTTAACCCCCAATATAACTATAAAACTATATTTGGAGATAGAACCTTTAAGGAGGAAATTAAGCTTATAAGGGTGTGGCTTTAATCCCATAGGACCAGTGCCCATACAAGAAGAGAAAGAGACACTAGCGCTTTCTCTCTCCCTGTGCATTCAAAGAGGGAAGGTCATGTGGGCGCACAGGGAGAAGGTGGCCATTTGAAAGCCAAGGAAAAAAGCCTCGGGAGAAATCAATCCTGCTAGCACCTTGATCTTTAACTTTCAACCTCCAGAGCTGAGAGAAATTAATTTCTGTTGTTTAAGCTCCCCAGTCTGTGGTATTGGTATGTCAACGCAAGCGGGCTAATACAGTCACACTAAATTGATAATCCCAGTTCACTAGGGCTTGACCATACATGTTTATGAAAGACCATAAATTCTCCTCTAAAGGCCTCCTACCCACTCGATATTGCTGAAAGTCACCAGGAAGCAGCACATGGGCTCATTTCCTGTAGGTACTGGGCTTTTGTGTGGTTTGTATATATTAACCATTTTGTAGTGAACCAATTCAGGACACAGACCTATGAAATTAAATATAATAATAATATAGTACATAATAAATAATAATACATGTTTTCTACTTTCCTATGAAAAATAAATGTTTATTCAAAATTATATATTATCCTATATTATTAACTTTCCTGTTACACATTAATGAACAAAAGATCAATTGGACTAGCTACCAGGGCAATTAGTAGCAATTACTAGAACTAACAAAATAAATGTGTGGGAGAACAATATAACTATTTTTATAATGTTTCTTTCTGTTCTCTGATAGATCAATTCACTCAATGTTTGTTGGGTTTTTTTTTTTGTCCCATGATACAGTAGGATATTTTTATTCTTTGTGTTTCCTTTTCCAATAACATTTTTCTAAACTGCCTGCGACACTGAGGACATCTTTCTTTTCTTTATGTGGTGATAAAACTGATACAGTTATATGTAAAATTTACTTTGACTTGCGCATTGCATTGATTCCTGGTATCCGTCCAATGTGATGACATCAAGCTAAACACACTCTCAAGCCTTAACATAAGTGTTCATGTTAGCATGGAGTACATAACAATTTTACTTACCAGCAACGGCAAGGTTTTCAACCTAGAGGAACTAACTTCTAGTTCTCCCAAACAAGTCTGTGTTACAAAATAGATGAACATTTCTGAAGAGCTGGAAACTAATTCCTACACGTTACTGTCATTGTCGTATCTTCCTGATAAGATACATCGCTTGATTCACTGTGGAAATCATGATTGTTGATAAGATCTGACAGAATCCACACTACACTAAGGGGCCAATACATTCCTTATAAAAATGTTCTCTTTAGTTCACCCACAGGACACATTCGTTACATCCTCTGCATCAAGAAATGAAACTTCACTTCATTTCGTAGAGCAATTGGGGAACTACGATGTAATGATACATGTTTTTTGTGTGGTATGCCAAGTTTACTCAGCAGGTGTTATTTTCAAGTAAGCTGTTATATTGTTTGGAGGTAAAACAAAACAAAACAAAACAAAACAAAAACACTAGGCCAATTTATTTAGAACTATTTGTTTGTCTCATCCAGACTCAGGAAATTTGGTCACTCTCTGTGTTTGCACATCTCTTTCTTCAACCATGCTCAATCCGAAATTCTCTCTACGTATCGTGTGATACGCTATGCTTTGATTTTTTTTACCTCTTTGATCCAGTTATATGTGTCTTTACATCTGTCCTTAAAAGTACACAGTCAATTAGCCTTCTTTTCAGATGATATATGAGTTATACTGAAATTCATATCGTAATTGTTCTCATTTTAATTACCTGAACTCTTAGAAAACATGGCCACACTATTCACAGTGTTTACAATTGAACTAGGTGGGACTTCTAGACTGCCAGAGTAAGGACCTTCATAAATCTGTTCTTCATAAAACAAAACGGTGGCAAAATAATGTTAAAATCAAAATTTTCAGAACTTTGTAGATTAATCAAAGCCTTGAAACAAATTCCTAGATAGGCACAAACTACCAAAACAGGCTCAAGAAGAATTAAAAAATCTGAATATAGCTATAACAAGTATAGAGATTGCATCGCTAATTTAAAAATTTGCCACAAAGAAAAGCCCAGGTCTAAATGGCTCTGTTGATGAATTTTACCAAATGTTTGAAGAAGAATTAATACCAATATTTTATTCTTCCAAAAAATATAGAAGAGGAGGGAACACTTCCCAAGTCATTCTACGGGACAGTATTATACCAATATCAAAACTAGGCAAAGACATCATAAGAAAATAAAACTACAGACCAATGGCTTTCATAAATATAGATGCAAAATTTCTCAAAAACAAAACAAAACAAAACAATCCAACAACATACAAAAATGACGAAGTGGAATTTATCTCAAGAACGCATAGTTAATCTAACTTATAAAAATTAAACAATGTAATCGATTTATGTATACATTAATAAAATGAAGGACAAAAAGCACATGATCATTTCAATAAATATAGAAAAACCATTTGACAAAATCCAATACCTCTTCATGATAAAATTATAACATCCAAAAACCTCCTAATAGAAAAGAATTTCTATCCACCTGATAAAAGGCATCTTTGAAAAACCACAGTTAACATCATATTTTATGGTAAAAGACTGAATGATCCCCCCCAAGATCAGGAGCAAGACAAGGACATCCACTCTCACCACTTCTATTCAACATGGCACTGGAAGTTCCAGCCAGGGCAATTAGGCAAGAAAAATGAAACAAAAGATATCCAGATTGGAAAGAAATAAACTAAATTATTTCATTCGTAAGTGATATTATGTTGTACGTAGAAGATCTCAAGGACCTCATTAAGAAAACACTCCTAGAACCAATATATAAGTTCAGCAAGATTGCAGGATATGAGATCAATATAAAAAAATCAACTATATTCTTATACACAATCAGTATACTTGCAATAAGTTATCTGAAAATGAAATTAAAAATACAACTTCATTTGTAAAAATACTTTGTAATAAATTAAATGAAAGTCTAAGACTTATATGAAATCTGTAAAATATTGTTTAAAGAAATTAAAGATCTAAATAAAGGGAAATTCATGTTCATGCATCAGAGGACTTAATGTTGTTCACATGACAATACTCCCCAAGTTCATCTACAGATTTAGTGTAATCCCTATCAAAATTCCAAGTGACTTTTTTTGAAGAAATTGATAAGCTGATTCTAAAATTTGTATGAAAATGCAAAGGATTCATAATAGCTAAAACTATCTCAAGTAGGAAGAACAAATTTGGAGAACTCACACATTCTGATTTCAAAACATTATGAAACTACAGCAATTAAGACAGATTGGTACTGGTATAAAAATACAATATATATAAACCAATGGAATAGAATTGAGCATCTATAAATACACCTTACTTGTACAGTCAATTAATTTTAAACAAGGGTGCCAAGACAATTTGATAGGGGGAAACATAGTCTTTTCAACAAATGGTACTGGGTCAACAGGGATCCACCTGTGAAAAATGAAATTGGGCTTCTACTTCACACCATTCTCAAAATTAACTCAAAATATACCATAGACCTCAATGGAAGAGTTAAAACTATAAAACTCTTACAAGAAAAATGGGAATAAATCTTTATGACCTGAATTAGATAATGATTTCTTAGATATGACACCAAAAGCAGAAAGCAACAGAAGAAAAAATAAATTGGACTTTATCAAAATTAAAAACTAATTTTTAAAAGGTATCATCAAGAAGTAAAAAAAGACAACCTACTGAATAAGATAAAAATGTTTGCAAATCATACATCTGATAAGGTACTTGTATCCAAAATACATAAAGAGTTTTTACAATGCAATAATAAAAAGACAAAGACCCAATTTAAAAAAAATGGGCAAAAGATCTGGATAGACATTTCTCCAAAAATATACAAATGACCAATAAACCTGTGAAAAGATGTACAACATCATTAGGCATCAGGGAAATGCAAAGCAAAACCACAATGAGATACTACTTTACACGAACTGGGAGAGCTATCAAAAAGTCAGAAAATAACAAGTGTTGGCAAAGATACAGAAAAATTGGAACCTTCATACCATACTGATGAAATGTAAAATGTTGCAGCTGCTTTGAAAAATAGCCTGGCATTCCCTTAAAAAGTTAAACATTGTGTCCCAGCAATTCCACTCCTAGGTATATACCCAAAAGAAATGAAAATATCTGTCCACACAAATATCTGTGCACAAACATCAGCAGTCACAGCAGCATTTTTCATTATAGCCAAAAATAGAAACAACTCAAATGTCCACAACTAATGAATGGTTAAATAAAATGTGGTGTATCCATACAGTGAAATATTATTCAGAGTAAAAAGAAATGAAGTATTGATAAATATTAGAAAACAAATGAACTTTGAAAACAGTATGCTAAGTAAGAGAAGGCAATCACACAAAAGACCACATGTTATATGATTCTATCTATGGAAAATGTCCAGAAAGTAGATGAGTGGTTGCCTGGGTGTATGGGAGGCGGGGGCAGTGACTCTTAATGAGTAAGTGTTATCTTTTGGGGTGATAATAGTGTTACGAAATTATATTGTGGTTACAGTCGCTTAGCTCTAAGAATGTACCCAGAACACTGAATTGTACACTTTAGACCAGTCAATTTTATGGTACGTGAATTAGATCTCCATAAAGTTTTAAAAAATAAAACTAGCATCTCCACACAAAGCCCAGAAGTTAATCCACAATCAAATTAAAGACAAATGGTTAACACAATTATAGCACACATAAGTTGCATAAAATCCCATCACTTGAAGTGATGCAACAATAAATTTTCCATTACGGTGAATGGCAAATCATGACTACCAACAGCAGCACTTGGGGGAAAAACACAGGTGGCAAATGCAGAGACGAGTATCCATTTGACAGCAAATAGAGATGGCATTGTTTTCAATCTCTATGTGGTGTGGGGAGAGGCTGCCTTATAGGTTTTGTATTTTTTCTCATATCTCACATCTATTGACAAAATCAGGACATTTTGTGTCTTAGGGAGGGGTTTTCTGTTAACCCAGAACAGTCCTAGGGAAACCGGGAAGGCTGATCAATCTATCTGTGGATGAGTGAAGTGGAAAAAGGTCTTTCCTTTCCTATGTCATGCCCCATGTGAGGGCATCAAACTGGACTATTTGAACCCCAAGTCTTTTTTGATTAAATTTATAGGGGTGGTAAAATTATATAGGTTAATAAAATTATATAGGTTTCAAGTGTATAATTCAATAAGACGTCACCGGTATATTGCACTGTATGTTCACCATCCAGTTACATTTCTTTCTGTCACCATATATTTAACCCTCTTTGCCCTTATTTACCTCCCCTCTCTCCCTTTTCCCTCTGGGAACTACTAAACTGTTGTCTGTGTCTATAAGTTTTTGTTTGTCTTGTTTATTTGTTGCTTTCGCTTTTGTATCCCACATATGAATAAAATCATATGGTTCTCAACTTTTTCTGTCCGATTTATTTCGTTAGCATGATAATCTCAAGATCCATCCATGTTGTCACAAATAGCAGTATTTCATCTTTTCTTGTGGCTGAGTAATATTCCATTATATATGTACCACAGTTTCTTTACCCAATCATCTATCAGTAATTTCCATGTCTCGGCCACCATGAATAATGCTACAATAAACATCGGGGTGCATAGATCTTTATGGATAAATGCTTTCAAATTTGGGGGGTAGATGCCCAGAAGAGGGATTACTGGGTTATATGGTAATTCTATTCTTAATTTTTTGAGGAACTCCACGCTGTTTTCCATAGTGGCTGTACCAATTTGCAGTCTCATCAGCAGTGTATGAGAGTTTCTTTTTCCCCACAATTTCTCCAACACTTGTTATTACTTATCTTTAAACCTCAAGTCTTACAGAATTTTTATTCCTAAGGTATCTCATCTTCTTTGTTGCTCTAATAAATTAGTCATTTTCTTTTATATCATCTGTTTATCTGGCTATTGACTTCATATACTAATTTTCTAAGTAACTTACTGAATTTTCTTTTTGTCTCTAAAAGTTTTTCAGCTGATTTTTTCCAGATTGTTCAAAGTTTACAATCATGTCATCAGGAAATAATTATATGTTGCTTCCCTCCACCCATCCATTATTGAAATTCCTTACTTTCATTTATTTTTATTTATTTATTTATTTTAGGCGAGGCAACGCATGGTTGACCTCACAGATTGTAAAGACCTTGTCAGCTTAAAATCTCTTATTTTTTGTTTTTTATGCCTACAACACCTGGTCTTCCTAGGTGGTCTCCCATCCAAGTACTAACCAGGCCCGACCCTGCTTAGCAGCCAAGATCAGAGGGGATCAGGCTTGTTCAGGGTAGCATGGCTGTAGATTGAAATTCCTTACTTTTAAACAACTTTATTGGTAAAGGATAAAACTTCCAGAAAGCCACAACAGTCACTTCAGAAGGCACATCTTGTCACTTACTTCAAAGATAATATTAAGAGAAATATTAAGTATTTCACTATTAACCTGACTTTTGGGTGGGGAAAGCCTCCTGTCAAAGAGTATCTATATATTTCTATTTTATCAAGAATGGCTATCGAACTTTCTTCAAATGACTTTTCTGAGTCTTTGAGATAAACATTCAGTTTTTTCCTTTGATCTACTATTAGGGTGAATTATACTGATGGTTTCGCAATATTGAACCACCCCTGGTTTTACTGAAAATGCATCTTACTGAGCCGTGGTTCATAATTTTGCTAATATACTACTCAGTTCTAGTTGCTCACTTTTTTACATTTTTTTACATCAATATTCATTCATGAGCTTGGAGGTCTTCCTTGCGCTCTGTTAGCAGAGTGCTGATGTTATTTTTGGCTTCCTGTGGAAGCACATCTTAATTTGCTGTGCTCGCAGACACTGTAAGTGTTGGATTTCTCTGTTCCTTGAACATTTAAAATTATTTACTTGAGAAACCATCTGGGCTCGGTGATTAGGGGATGTTGCAGTCTCAATTTGTTCTCTGATTATTGGTCTGTTTAGGCTTCTTATCTCTTCTAAAGTAAATTTCGGTAAGTTCTATATTTTCTAAACAGTTCATCATTTTATCCATGTTTCAATCTAACGTGTACCTAGGTTTGCCAATCATTTCCTGAACCTTCTCTCAACGTCCTCTGTATCTCTCATTAATTCTCTTTTCTAATTTTTAATTTTATTCATTTCTAATGAAAGTGGTTTTGTCAAAGAAACAGCAATCGGATTTTTAATTTATCCGTTCCTCTTTTTCTGCTTTGTAATTTATTAATTTTTGCTTTCTATTTATTACTCTTTTTGTTTCCTAGCTCCCTGAATGCATTTTTTGGTAATTTTCATTTGCAGTTTCTAAGATATACATTTATAGCTTTATTTCTCTGTGAAACCTTCTTTGGCCATCTTCCATTAATTTTTAAATGCTATCTTTTATTGTTGCTAATTGTAGAGTTTGCAATTTCAACTTCAATTATCTCATTGACCCAAAATTTGTTTAAGAGGAAAATTAAGGAGTTTTTTTCCATGTTATACATTAGTAAATAATTTAATTACACTAATAAATATGTTGCTTATTGGTTTATAATAAGTATGATTCATTATGCTAAATGTACTAGTCAAGACCCTGGCAGAAAGCAGATGACACATGGAAAAGAATTTAACTAAACAGAATTGAAGGAGGAAACTAAGTATAGAGCCGTGGGCTGGAATGTGGGAACTGACAAAAGATGGTGAGGTGCCCAGGAGCTAGAAACAGTGGGAATCCATAACTACTATGTCTGGGCCTGAAGAGGCAAGGGCAGAGAAAACCTCACCGGAGCTGTGGAAGAACACGGCCACTGCCAAGACTACAAGGAGTGGAGAAATGCAGGAAATAATTACTCCGACTCCGATTACTCCTTCTTCCAGGCTCCTATCCACACTCAATGGCTGAACAGAGTCTGAAGGCAGAAAACAGGGTGGGGTGGGCCGGGCCATGGTCCATAGCAGTCAGCCAGAAAAGGACACAGAACGCCATAGAAAAAGGAAGAGAAAAATGTCTGGGTATAAAAACTGGGAATAACCATCACCTCAAGCAAACATCATCCTACTCTTATTTAAACATCAGGGACAGGTGTTTAAATGCTCTGCGGACTACTGACGTGATGTTTTATTTATTGTTTATCCGATTTCAAAGCATCCTTGCATTCCTAGAACCCTTGAAGCATAGTCTTTTCATTATACTTTTAAGTTGTTGTAACCTATTTATTTAGAACTTTTACATCTAACCTTATAAATGAGATCAGTCCATGATTTTCATTTTGGAATGATAATTGTCAAAGTTTAGCATCAGGGTTTGCTTGCCTTGTGAAATCAATCAGAGGGTCTTTTTCACATTTTTAAGTTCTAGGATAATTTATATAGCAATACACACACACACACACACACACAACACATACATATTCTTTAAAAGTTAAAAACGCTATTTAATTATGTTCCTACCAGGAATTGGTGGTTTTTCTTTCAGGTGGATAACTTTTTAGAGTTTTCCATAATTATTGGTCTGCATAGGTTTTCTGCTTTTTGAATCAATTTTGCTCATTTATAATTTCCGAAGAAATGGCTGCTTTCCTGGAGTTTCACTCTCCCCTCGTAGGCCCCTTCTCCCCAAACTCGGGAGTTAAATGGTCTCGGTAAAAGGCTTTTGCATCCCCCACGGCAGCCCACAGGGTTGGTTAAAACAGTTCAGACTCTTAAGAGAGGCTTATCTGGCAGACAGGATTGTTGAAGCGTCTCTGTAGCTATTGACAAATACCACACCGCATGGAGCCGACCACGGGAGGACGTGCTGGAGGTGACCTTCCAGAGCGATGCGGCATGTGGTTGTGTCACCTCAGCATCTGCCTGCCCTGGGAACTGAACTCTGGGGACTGTGGCTGTGATCGAGACCTCTTTAGCAAAAGCAACCAGCAAGTGCATGCTAGGAGGACAAAGAGAGGGAGGGAGGGAGCCCGGGCACAGGTGGCCCTGCTCTGATAATGATGTGACTTCCTTCCCCGTGCTTTCCTTCTGGCTTTGGCTCTGCCACTCTGGATGTGTCATTGTGACTAACCTCCCTGGGCTTCAGCTGCCTGACCAATAAAACGAGAGGCCGTGAGGCCTTTGCAGATGTATGATTCTATTAGGAGATCCCCCCAGGAGTCAGCTCATCACAAACAGGTTCACCTTCAGCTCTCTCTCTAAGAAGAAATGATGCTTCTGCTTAAGTAGCAGTGTCTAAGATCTGCTTAAGGAAGGACCTAAAGACCCTTCTTTTCCCCAGCGTCCCTTCCCCTCCAGCCTTCCTTAGACTCAGAGGTCTCACGTGCTGGCATCAATAGCCCCGGCGAGAACCTTGTCCTGGAGAAACACCTTTTGAGTATCTAACACCCTCAGATGCACTGATGCATCCAAGTGGGACAACGGGTCGTGCTGACGGCAAGGGAGAGGTCTAGTGCATGCAGTGCCTCAGGGGAAGGCCAGTCTGGAATGATAGCCACAGTTGCGAGGGATAGGGGAAGGGCGCACTTGGCAGACAGGGAACCACGTGGTGGCTTCGGGGTCCCTGGAAGAGAAGGTGGGATGCAACACAAATGAGCCTGCCGGAGTCTGAGGAATGCCAAGCATTGGAAGATTCTAGCAACATAGCGTGAACAACATGGTCTTTGGAAGCCGCCCAAGCTGGGTTCCATCCCGTCACTCGTTACTGAGTTTACTAAACGTCTGTGAGCCTCTTTCCTCATCTGCAAAATGGGAATAATAATGCCCGTCTTCAGGGCTGATGAGAGAGTTAGGTGAGATAACGTTTAAAAGCACTGAAGGATTTCGTCCATACACCTATTATTATAATAATTTCCAGTTTTTTCACCATCCTTCTCCGGAAGCCATTTTTAATTAATTAAGTACAAGTATTTTTGCACTCCTGCCAAGCACTGTGCTGGTCGCTCTCAGGTGACAAGGGAGAAGGCGCATATTCCCTGCCCTCCGACAGCTTCCAATCCAGTGGAGTAGACGGATTGGTACGCAGCCAAGTGTAGCACGGCAGGGCCCTGGTCGATTATGTTCCCTGAAGTTAGAGATCTGTGAGGCTAGACCCACAGCCACCTTCATGTGAGTCCAGATGCATGGCTCCTGGCCAACTCCACCGTCCCCGGCCCTGGTCAGCCCCTTCCATTCTCCGGAGGATTCTGCGGACCCCCCATGGGTCTCCCTGCTGCTAATCTTTATCTCTCCAAGTTTTTTTCCACACCACACTCAGAAAGACCTTTCTAAAACACGAATCTAACGTGTCAATCGTCCGCTTAGAGCCTTCAATGATGATTTTACCAATTCCTTTGAAATGGAGTTCTTGCTTTGAATGAGAGATTGAACATTTCATCAAACAAGATGTCCTCAGACCTCTGGGTGAGGTAAGACTCCACGCAGACTAAAAATACAATTTAACTGAGACACTGAAGCATTAACTTTACTGAAAGCCAGTGAGTCTCTTGTTGGGGAATTTAAATCTTTGTAAAATGTGATTTTGCTAAGCTTATAGACAGCTGGATTATTAATGATATTACAGCAAAAACACAATCAAAGTCAAGAAACTACATCGGGAGTTTTTCTTTTAGAATTCTGCTGACCTTGGGATTTTTCCAAAATTTTATGAACGCCCTGCCATCTAGGATTCAGGGGTGATACCATCTTTTGGAAATGTTATTAACTGATCCCGCTCAATCATGAGGTAACCCAACAATTAGGCATGGAAAGATGGGAGGGAATTCTTGCCACGAAACGTGAGAATGACGTAGAGTCTATTACTTATTTCTTAGAAACATGATGAGAATCTTTGCTCCCATCTCAGAAGTGTAACAACGTCTATAACTGCTGAGACGACTGAACTATTGCAGGTAGCACTAATCACAAGCTTTTATCCAAAGCTGGGACCGTAATTTTGGTCTTTACTCCCACCTTTACAATGCTGAGATCTTTGGACATAGCAAGCTACCTAGAGGACAAACACCTGATGTGAAAATCGGAATGCCATAGCAGGTTCCAAATTTGGACAGTCTCAGGCTGACCATTTTGCATAGTTAATTTTGCGAAATCTGAAACTGGTTCATAATGTAAACTGAATATTGTTCCTAATGCAAAGGAATCCGAATCACCCTTGAATAACAAGACCAGCTCATATCTGCCTGAGAAGCAACATTATTTCTCCAAAAGACACTCATCACATTAGTTGAGCCATCATATAAATGGCCCTTCTAACTGTCCACATGAAAGCTTGAAAAAATCCTAGGTGCGATGGATTTTTAATCCCAATATCGCAAATACTTACAAGGAAGATATCGTATGCCAGCACACCATGGCATTGGCTTCCAATATTTTCTATGATCAAGAACTCATAACAATCATTTCGGGTAAATGACTTCTTGATTGTAGTAGAATTTCTAAAATGCCTTCAAAGGCATTTAAGAATGAGGATCAGAGGACCAAGATTCTAAATCCCACACCCTTGGACACCTGCCTGCACCTTTGGCAGGCTCCTAGAGGAGAGATAAGGAAAAGGCCTGGGTGAGAAAAATAGATTTTCTCTTGTTTGGCCTCAGAACTGCATTGGAACTGCCCAGCCTTGGTAGCTGAGCTGTGCACAAGAGGGTGACAACCTCTGTGTCTCTGGCCAAAGACTACACTAAAAGTCGTCTGTGACAGTTTTATGTGTCAATCTGGCTGGGCCATGGTGCCCAGATATTGGGTCAAACATTATTCTGAATGTTTCTGCGAGGTGTTTTTAGATGAGATGAACATTTTAATTGGTAGACGCAGTAAAGCATTACTCCTCCATTATGTAGGTGGGGTTCATCCAATCAGCTGAAGTCTTCAATAGAACAAAAGACTGACCTCTCCTGAGCAAGAGGAAGTCTGCCAATAGACTGCTTAGGGCTTGAACTGAAACATTAGCTGCTCCCCGGTCTCTGGGCTGATGACCTTTCAACGTGAATTAGAGCATAAGCTTTTCTCTGGATCTCCAGCCTGCCAGTCCATCCTGCAGATTTAAGATTTGTCAGACTCTATAACTGTTGTGTAAGATAATTCCTTAAAATCAATCTCTCTCTAGATAAATAGGTGATAGATGATAGATAGATAGATGATAAAGATGATGATGATGATGTTAGATAGATAGATAGATAGATAGATAGATAGATAGATAGATAGATAGATGATAGATAGATAGATGATAGATAGATAGATGATAGATGGATAGATAGATAGATAGAGGATAGATAGATAGATAATAGATAGATAGATGATAGGTAGTAGATAGATAGATAGACAGACAGACACAGACACATACACACACACACACACATACACACATCCTATTGGTTCTATTTCTTTAAAGAACTCTGATTAAAACAGTTCAAGAGGATTCCTTGAACTTGCTCTCAGGCCCACCACAGCGGCTGAGAAGAAAGGAAAGGCAAACCCAGGAAAAACAGACCCACAGCAGGGTCTCAAGGGCCCATAGCTGATCTGCTGAGCTCACCCAGGGAGGCTGTCCCAGGACAGAGGGAGCTTTCCCAAGCAGGCACTTGACAGTGAAATGTTTCCACCCCACAGTGCTGTAGCCTATTGAATCTAGATCCACATCACCTGGATGCCCAGAGTCACCAAGATGTCCTGGATGTTTTCCATTTGCCCCTTTAGATCCACTCTTCTCCTGTCTGCACCAGCCCCAAAGCCCCAAGAAGCACATCATTGCGAGCCGCCTCGACAGGTGTTCTCACCTCCAGGCTGCCAGGTGGGCTCAGCCTCCCAGACAAGGTCATTGCTCTGGTCAGGCAGCCCCCTCCATGGACCTCTCTGTCCCTGGGTTCTAAAGCCTCTTCCTCTCCTAGTTCTTTTAGGGGTAGTAAGTGTATCCTATTATTCTAAATCCAGGGGATCCCCCAAAAAATCATCATTTGTGGTCTCCTGGAACTGACTGTCCATGCCTTTGTAAATTATCTCTTTTTGAAATTCTTCTCAAATTGCACAATTTAGGTGTGTCATCTCTTTTCTAACCCTGACCGAGACACTACTTCCATTACAGGTGCCAGACTTAACAAAAGAAAAATATAGACGCCCAGCTGAAATTGAATTTTCAGACAAATAACACACACAAAAAAAAATTTGGTATAATCAGGTGCCAAGATTCATCGCTTATCTAAAATTCAAATTTAACCAAGCAAAGTTAACATATTAACTGACAACTCTAGCTTTCACCATCAACTATAAAAATATTTTGGGCATCTTGGAGAACTGTAGCTGATCCCTAAAACAAACAAGATAAGTGACAGGCTCAGAATATTAATACTCATGAGGCAGATATCATCCTAATTGTGGGACTGTTCTCTGAATTGCATACGTGTGTGTGAGAGAGAGAGAGAGAGAGAAAGAGAGAGAGAGAGAGAGAGAGACTGAGAGAGAGAGAGAGAGAGATACAGAGAGAGAGAAAAAGGAAGGATGTGAGGAAAAGTAAGAGAAGAAGAAAATAATGAGAAATAAGCCTAGAAGTGAAGAATGGGGCTGGTTGATCAAGAACGTAAGTTTAATGAAGAAACCTGAGGCCCCTTTGCTCTCTCTGACTTTCTCAAACTCTTACAGACACAATAACAGTGCCCACTCTCCTCTGCATTATCCAGATTTCCTTATGTATCTTTTATGGTTGATTCTGATGAATTTGTCTCTCCGAGTTTGCTTTGTCTTTATTTTTTTTAAAGTAAAATCTCCTAAGATTTATATTAAAAGATAAAATTGGACTCTGGGAATCCTGCTAGTCTGACTAATTTTAAGCCACATTTGGACATTATTTCATGGTCAATTTGTAGAACAGATTTTTCATAATAAGATGAAATAAGAAGATAATTTAATTCCCTTTTTCTTATATTTTTCTGGCAAAGACAAAGAAAGAATAAGAAGGTGAGTTAAAGAGTTTTGATAGCTCAGATCGAGTGTACTAGTAAAAAATGGAAAAACTGTGGCTCTCGTCATTATAATGAAAAAAAGGAAACATTATACCATCACGAAATAAGTTATTATTTTTCACAGCCTCCAGCTATTATAATCTCACCGGGTACCTTATAAGTAATGATTGTTCTGGGAAATACTCCAAGGCTTGGTCCAGGATTTCACAAAGAAAAATTTGCCACAAGTCTAAAAACTTTTTGATGAAGTATTATTATCATAACTGCCTTTCCAGTCTTTGACCAGGGAGGGCAGCTGTGTGGGTGTGCGAAAAACAGGGCAGTGGCTGTTACGTGGCAATGAACGTGAACAGCTCTGGTGCCTTTTGAATTAGGATTGAGAAACATGATAATTTTTCTGTATTCCGTGACTCAAACAGAGACTTCAGCATAGCGTTTGGACAGTGACTTCCGGTTTCAGTGTGGCTGGCCGCAGACACCACAGTCGGCCCCTCTGAAGCCAAAGCCTAGAAACGATAGTAAATGTGAAAACAATATGTTGCATATCTACGTAAACACACTCAAAAATAAGAAGGGGGCCTCTCGGTGGACAAAAAACACACGAAACCCATGAATGGCGGAAAGCAGAGAGGATCCTGTCCAACAGGAAGACAGGCCTGTGCAAGATGGCGTGGCCCTGGAAACGGAACATAGCGATGAGAACCGGCAAGGTGGAATCTAAGCTAGAGGGGGCCCAGAGCAACCAATAGCATGATTAGTTGGGGTACTGTAATGGAGCAACCGTGTGGTGAACCCCAGGCATTCTTCACCACCAACCAGACCTATGTAACCAGAGATGGGAGCTCAGAGCTGATCATCAGACCACCAGGCCTTCACCAGATGTGGCCACACCACTTGCCAGCTCAGGCGAAGTTTGTGATTATCTGGCCTCCATCACAGACCACCCCAGGAATTTCCCCAGATGGCCTTTCAACCTTTGCATGGACACTGGTTTGTCTAAGTCCAACTCTTCATAATAATTTTGAATCTTAATCGAAATTCCTTCTATGTGCTTCCTGGCTTTATGCAATCTGCACCAGGGACATTTATAAAAATGTTAAGCAAATCGTGCTAAAGGCAGAGCCTACTGGAAATCCATGGGAAACCTTCCTCCAGGTGAATGTGGAGGCATGAGCCAGAGCTTCTGAGCGGGGCTTGAACTAGCTGCAAGTCCACCTCACTTGTAAACATTTTTGCTGAACCCACCGACTAGCGGTATGAACTTGAACAAGTCACTTAGTCACTCTGAGCCTCAGTTTCCTCTTCTTACCCCATAAGATTGATATGAGGATCAAATAGGATAATATGCTTTGCCGTGATTGGAATAGAGAAGGCAATTAATAAATGCTCAGTTTTGTTTCATCTTCAGCAGCAGAGATAGTGAAGGGTTTTCCTGGGATTTAGTCTTCCTGAAATCCTCTTGGCCCTTATCTGAGTTTTATCGTAGTCCTTGGCTGTGCCCCCTCTTTATCTTTTCTTTATATCCTCTAGAGGAAGAATTTATCTGAGAGCCTCATTACGGGCACATTTCCGAAGGAAGCAGAGATGCCTTCTTCTCCGATTATGATCATTTCACTGTTAAAGTCTCCATTTTATCTTATGTCATATCACCATTCGGATCCCATAGCCACAGGACTGTACCTCTTTTGTGAGCATTTTAGAATGCCTTCTAAGGTTTAGAATCTATTTTCTTACCATCCCCAATATTTCACTGATGCCTCCCAGAGTTAAATGGTTACTTTAGACAAAGCTTTTCTCTCTTCCATTTGCCAACGAGGTTTTTGTTGTTGGTCAGAGTTATTCCTGAATCATTGTTCTCCATTCGTGGCTTTCCCTGCCTCGTTGGGAGCTGGAGTTGTCAGCAGGGCACATTAGGCATGTGCTGTTTGCAGCAGGAGATTGTAGTTCCCACCTTCTGGCCTCACTGGAATATTCTCTGCCTTGTTTTTTCATTCGGCTCCATGAGTTTCTGGGTCACCTTATTCTGGAGTGTGATTCTGTTTGCTGTTCTTTTGAACATGGCACCCTCTTACCCATTTTTCAGATGAATTAGCTACCAGACCTGAGTGTACTTTATGAGACTAGTGCTCCCTTTTCATGTTGAAACTTTGGTCACTCTGATTTAGTTCCTCTCTCCCTCTGTCAAGATTCATCTAACTCCCTCTCCATTAAGGAAACAAGTCCTCAGGAAACACCTCTCTCCTTTTCTTTATAAAATGTCTTCCATCCCTCGCCAAGAACCCTCCGCCTTGCCATCCAAGGCCACAGTCTGGGAAAAATTACCTTCTCCTTGATGGTGTTCACACTTCACTTACTCTTTAGGTCCAATAAGTAAAAGAAGAAATGAAAACGCTGAGTCTCCAAACATTCCAATTCTTTCCCCTGAAGTTTCAGACTCCAAGGCCCATCCCAGGTCAACCCTGAGAGGATCCACACAAACCTGCAGAATGGAGAGCAGCCTCCCTCCCGCCCTAGCACACACCCTGTCGGGCCCGTTACGTTGCCCCAGCACTCATCACCCCCTCACATGCCAATGGCTGCCGACTGGGAGCACCTGCAACTCTCTCCCTGAGGACTTTGATCGGTCCATGTGGCAACAGACTAGAAGGGCTGAGGGCCCCCAAGAGCAGCCATCGACCAATAACAGAACTCAGCTTCCCTGCTCCTTAGCTGGAACATTCCACACAGTGTCCCAAAGTTCCCAAGATAGACTCATCACCAATTGCCCCGAGCGATAACTTATTCAGAAAGAATAACTTTCTTTGCCTCCCTGTCTTACTTCACCGCTTCTCTGCATTCCCACATAAATGCATGGCATTCAAATCAGTTTCGGGGGCTGCTTCTGGGGAATGCAGCCAAAGGCACAAGCCCACATATGACACCTGCTCACATATGCCTCGGTACACACCAAGTGAGTCTGGACCACAGTTGTATACTGTTTTAGTTTCCTGTTGCTGCAGTAACAAATTATCATAAAGTTACCGGCTTAAAACAACAGAGATTTAATATTTTAGAGTTTTGTAGGTCAGCAGTCTCACTGGGCTACACTCAAGGTGTTGGCAGGGCTGTGTTCCTTCTGGAGGCTCTGGGAAAGAATCCATTTCCTTGCCTTTTCCAGCTTCTAGAGGCCACCTGCATACTTAGACTCATGGCCCCTTCCTCTATAGCAAAGCCAGCAGAATAGAACATTCAAGTCTCTCAATCTCTCTCTCTCTCTCTCTTTCCTTCTCTCTCTCTCCCATTCTCTCCTCCTTTTTATATGGACCCTTGTGATTGTAGTGAGTCCACCCAGATAAGGCAGGATAATTTTTCATCTCAAGATCCTTTATTTAATCATATCTGCAAAGTCCCTTTGCCATATAAGGTAATATATTCATGGATTTAAGGGATTAAAACATGGATATCTTTGGGGGCCATTGTTTTGCCTATCACAGATATTCAAAGGCCCAAATGACAACTGTGAATCAAGAATATTACCATCATTTACCCTGCATGGTCCATGTAGAATGTTGGGTAGATGAATGATTTGAGACAAAAAGGGTTTCAGTTAGACCTTCCTAGATAGACAAGCTTCCTTCTACTTGGAAAGATTTAATAAACAAACCGAAAATATTGTCTCTATACATTTTCAGAGATGAAAGCCTACTTGGAAATGGTGAGATTCAAGCCCCTGGTTTTGATAATGAGTTCTCAAGGTGCTAATGAGTTATCTACAGACTCAGGATGATAGCCCATGCCTCCTGACATTGGAGCATGAGACTTTAAAAGCCTGTGGACACAACCACCTGTGGATGTATGAGTTCCTGGGGGAGGCTTCAGCATCTGAGCCTGGACACCTTCACAATTCTCCATGAACCAACTTAGGTGGCGATTGATCCAGAGCTAGGTCAGGACCCTCCTCCCCTTCTCACGATACCTTCTCAGGGATCACAGACGAGCACAGGAGAAGCCTGTATCCATGCATTAGGCCTCTGGGGATTGGGAACGAGGGCCTTCTCCATGCCTTTCACAGAGAGAGAGAGAGTTGGGGAGCGGGTGTTAGGCAGGAGGGATTGTTTCTTCCCAGCTCTGAGCCAGGCAGTGGTGTGAACAAGCCCCTATTTACAGCTTGAAAAGAGAGGAAGAGCTGACAGTCTGGGGGAGGGAGGCAGGCAGTCTCATAAGGGAAGGAGTGGTGCTGAAAACCTGCTTGGTCTCCGATAGTTCGAATTCTCCTGCATTCCCTCTTCTCAGGAGCTAGCGGTGTTTAATCCTGTGCTGGTGTTTCAGGAGCAGCCTTTCACTCCAGGCTTCTTTGTCTCCCTCCCAGTTCAGTTATGCAATGGTTTCTGCCTTTATCTCCAGCTGTGGTCCCTGGCAACAAAGGTAGAGGCCAAGTGTTCTGCTGCCTCTCCTGCAACACCTGATCATAAAGAACCCCACCTCCTGCCTCTGAGGCTCTGCTCTTGCCCAGTTCACACCAACCGGAAACATATATGTCCATGTGCATTAGTGCCCGAATTCAGGTCTCCTCCTAGATCTCCCTCCACAAGTGGCAGATGGCGCTGTGTTCCAACTTGCCTGGAATATAAAGCTGGCCTGGCTTTGGGAAAAGTAGGTTGACCACCTAAGCTTTCTGAGGCTCAATTTTTCTCACCTATACAATGTAAATTATCCAATCTATCTTGCAAGGTTGTTAGGTTTAAACAAAATAATGTAGTCAAAATCCCTTAGTAAGTTATTTTCATCTCTTGAGACTATGTTTATTTTGACTAAGTCTGTACTTATAAAGTAATGCAGGAACAAAAAAATAACATTAAGTGTATAATTTAGGCTCAGGAAGTTAACCTTTGCCTCAGTTAGGCTTTGGAGAAGCTGGGATAACCTAATTACTACCTCCTCTATCTTTTGCAGCTGCCCTCTCCCCTCCCCCCAGAGGATTCAAAAATAATTCTCTCTTCCTGGATGATGACTCCCTGTATCCTCCCAGGGGAGAATTAACTTAATTATCTGAGTCAGGAGCTTAGAGCGCTGGGACTTGGGCACAGCTGGTCACGTGGCAAGGCAGTGGAGGATTCGATCAGAATCTTCAAGTACATAAAGGGATGTCACCCAGAACATGAAAAAGATTGCTCCACGTTAGCATCTCGGGTCTTTTTGAGTGACTGCGTGATAGGGGACACAGATTTGCCCCTCCCTCTGGCCCAGGGAACAGAACTGAGACCTACAGGTAAAAATTGCAGGAAGGTAGGTTTTGTTCGGGCCCATGGAAGGATTTTTCTAGCATCTGGAGATGTCTTATAATGAAGTACTTCCTTCAGAAAGTAGAAGCTGGCCTTCCACATTGCTAGAACTGTTCATTCAACAGTAGCTTGAACATTAAAGTCTTTTGTGCTCCCCACAACCTGATGCTATTCTACCCAGCTCCACTACATTTTGATTGTCGTTTTAAGCCACTAAATTTTGAGGTTATTTGCTACACAGTAGCAAAGCTAGCCGATAGGGTCTCCAAACCATAATTCCAGCAACCTTTACCCACAGCCAGGTTAGCAACATAATCCCTGTCCACATTCAGGACTTGATAAATTTTAAACTTGATTATACCCATCTCGGAGTTCAACCCCTCTAAGCTTTTGAATTCACCTGGAATTATACCTGTTCTTTTTTGGTATTGAGATTTCATGTCTTCCTATCCTTTCTTTCTCTCCCCAGGCATGACCCGGCTTCCTTCCCTCTGCAGATCTGAGGCTCATTCATTGCTCATTGCACTTTCTTGACAGCATCCTCAGTATGCTTCCTATCTCCCTGATCTGCCAACCCCTGTCTTGAATTAACTCATCGTCCATGCTCTCTGTGCCCACAGGGCGCAGGACCATGCTGATTGGAGTCATGGGAGAATAACACAGTGTCCACTGTCAATGCCATTTAGTAGTTTTATACTCCTTTTTGAATTTCTGGCAGTGGCGTTCTTCTCTCAGCAGAAAAGAAAAATTTTTAATAATAATCTTGAAGTTATCTGACTTTAACTTCCTCAACTTCCTTCACTCATTACTGACCTTATCTGTGACAACCTGAAGACCATGAAGAAGAGATTTCCCGTCCCCTTTGCTGCCCAAGGATAATCCCTACACTTGGGCTCTCATAAAATATAACATTTTTTGTTCTAATTACAAAAGAAACACACATTCTTGTAGCTATAACTCTGCTGCTCCTCAAAAAAGCATATCAGAACGCATGGCAAAGAGCCTTGATGTTTTAGGAAGAGCATGAATCCATTCTAATTTGGACCCAAAAGTAAATTACTTACAAATTGAAAAATTTTAATTATCCATAATAATTACTTGTGATGTTAGATTGGAGGATTAATTGTTTATGTGTATTCGGAACAGCCCCACTGTGACTGCCAGTTGGAGAGGGGTGGTGACTACAATCCCACATTCCCCTGGTGCTCACATCCTCTGCTGCTGAGAATGTACATGAGCACACGCTTCTGACAGAGCATCTGGCAGCATATACACACAAAACCTTTTTCGACCTGGGTTCTACTTTTGGCAATTTATTCGAAGGAAATCTTCAGATGTGCACAAGACTTATGTACAAGAACATTCAACACTGGCTTGTGATAATGGTGAAATACTGAAAACAATATTAATGCCCATCAATCGGGACTTGAATAACAATAACAACAATTATAGTAATAGATAACTTTTGAGCCCTTACCATGTGCCAAGCACTATGCTCTAACTCCTTTCCAAACTCACTAACTCCCTACCTGTATCTATCTATCTATCTAGTCATCTATCCATTGGTATAGAGAGAGAAAACATTCATAATTCCAAAGGTGAATATGCATATACGCATGCATCATCTCATGTCATGTCAAATGGTTATATAATATATAGAGCATTTACCCAAGAAAATACATTACTTTCCTGATCAGAAATTAAAATTTAAGCAAAGCTCATTTTTTTTCTTGGTAGTGTAGCCTTGTCAGAGCTCATAGGTTGATGGACTTTGGTCTCAGCAGGTCCCAGGTGGACTCCCTGGCTGAGCTTCTCACCATATTCTTGTGCTGAGCACCTGTGTGGAGATCAGGGTACATTCCCAACAGCCTGACACCCAGGAACTCCATATCTCACCACAGGGTCAAAAAGGTCGTTGTAGCCAACACTTACCAAGGTAGAAGCCAGGTACTATGGAATGAGAAACCAACTATGGTAGGCAGAATTCTAAGATGTCCCCCAAACTTCCACCCCACGGTGTACATTCTCTGTGTTAATGAGATTGGATGTCATTCTTATGATTAGGTTATGTTAATTGGCAGAGCTGATTTTAAAAAAGGGAGATTATCCAAGTAGGCCTGGCCTAATCACATGAACCCTTTAAATCTGGATTTACAGAAATCAGGGACAAAGGAAGGAGGAGAGCTGAAGTAGAAAAGGCCATCAACTCGAGGGAGAGTATTATGAACTTGAAGATGGAGGGGGGCCACATGGCAGGGGAGAGCAACTGGCTTCTAGCTAACCGAGAACAAAACCCAGTCAAGAGCTAGCAAGAAGACAAAGATCTCGGTCCTACAGTTGCAAGGAACTGGATTCTGCCAACAACATGAATGAACTTAAATCTTCCCCCTACAGAAACCTCCAAATAAGAACACCTTGAACATGAGACTCTGAGCAGAGAATCCAGTCCCGACGCACCAGGACTTCAGACCTACAGAACTGTGAGCCAACAAATAGATATTGTTTTCAGCCACTCGGTTTGCGGCAATTTGTCAAATGGCCATAGAAAACGAATACACCCTCCCACAAAGCAATTCTAGACTGATTTGTTCTTGCTCTTGCCAATGGCCTTCGGTAACGATCAAGAGCCACTGCCGTCATGAGGAGAGCAAGGTAAGAGAGAAAGCCTCGAGTGTGAGGCAGGACCGGGGAACTAAAGCGAGGGGGAAGGGAGGCAGAGCAAGGCTGCGTGGCCAACTGGAGGGATGCCCGGAGAAGTAGGGGGACAGCCCAGGACACAAAGTGCTCGTGGAAACTCCGAGCTGCAGCACGGCAGCTGAGTCAAGGAGCAGGGGCTTCTTTCTTAAGAGCAGGATCTATGCTTGAGGTCATCGTTCGAAGGATGAGAAATGAATGCAAAGCTCTCTGGAGAAGATACACACACTGGAGCGACTCGAGGAGCTGAAATTTTGAGACGAGTATCTCATTGAGAAGGCAACAGTGAACATGAAGGAGAGAAAGAGAAGAGAAGAAATGCTAAAAGAAAAAGAATAAAGGAAAATCCAAGATAGAAATGGCTGCACTTTAAGCAATTTCTATTAATTTGTGTGTTTGGGAAGCAATTCAAAATAACGCAAACGTGTTCTTTTTTTTTTCTCACTCGGTTGTTAAAGTACAGATTTTTATTAGTACCTAATTAATTAAAACCTCTCTTGACACCAGAAAAGATGATCTTCCTGGTTTAAGTGAATTAACCTTGTAGAGCGATGGCTATGTTGATTCTTTATATTTTTAAAATTTATTTTATAGTTTATTTTATTTATTTTAAATTAATTTATTTTTTATGGTGACATCGGTTAACGAAATCCAATAAGTTTCAGCTGTACATTTTAACAGTAAGGCACATATATATTTACATTGTGCGTTTACCTCCCATAGTTAAATTTCTTCCTGTCACCACATATTTGACCCCTTTTACCCCATCTACCTCCTCCTACTGTTATTTCTTAAGAGTCTGAATAAATTCACCATGCTGAATCCCCCTTGTTGGAATGAAAAATCCCAAAGCCATGTCCCCAGAGAATCTCTAAGGCCCTTCCCAAGTATTAATCAACAAAATGTTACTAAAGAGGTACCCCTAGAAGCAGAGCCTGAGCAGGAATTCGAAAGCACATGATGTCTTGAAGGACAATCTCGGGAGAAGGAACAGAGAGGGAGAAATTTGGGGTGATGAAGGAGCTAAGCACGGCTGTGGTCCCCACTGGAGACAAGCTTCAGCCTGATCCCACAGGTGTTCTGGAGAGTTAATAGCAACATACAGTTGGTCCCACTTTAAAGCCAGGAGCTGGCCCTTTGTACCCCTGTACCAGTTAATCATGGGCTGCCTCCGGAGGGTGAGATGCGTAACTTCAGGTTCTGCCAAGGGCAATCCTCTGGAGGACAGAAAAGCTAGGAGCTGTGAGCAGCCAACACTCACAGCAGCTGGGGCCTGGAGGCACTAACAGGTAAAAGGAATCTGGGAAGCCTAACTCCACCTGTGGACAGGATTTGAACTTCCCTAGAAGTATATCAAAGAATAGAGATAGGGCACACCAACTCCATATGTCATATCCAGCCCCACCTGGACACCCTGAGACACCTATTTTAGCCCTGGTCTTTGACAGGCAGCTCTGCTCACTGCTATACCACCAATGCACACGTGCCCTGGTCTTTGGCCCCCCTTCCAGGGATCACAGTCAACAAAGTCCCGGCCCCTGATTTTTCTGCATTCCTGTTGACTCCCAGCCCTCTCTACCTCCTTGTCCCGGCACAGGGTCTCCTGACTACCAGCCTGCCCAGAGGCTCCATCTTGGTGAGTCCTCACCTCTGCTGGGATCTTGTCTGAGAAACAGTAGGAATCTTTAGGCTTAGGAAAAAATAGAACATTAGAGCCTGAAGGGCCGTCAGAGACATGCAATCCACACACAGATCGCAGGATCCGTGGTGGGGAAGCATCTTGCCATGTGACTGGTCAGTCCAGTCTCTCATCGTGGCACCCAGGAGTTTTACAAGCACTGACCAGCTCAGATGTTTACTTCTAGTCCAAGTACCTATGGTCAGAGTTTTAAGGTACATGCACCAACCTCTTCTAGGCAGAAACTGTGGGTAAAGCAGGCAATGAACACATTCTCACCTGACCCCAAATCGGCCTATCTACAGGCTGGCCAAGAGCCAATATTTTCTTCCTCAAAAACTGGGACTGAGATAGATGGTTAGGAAGGATGGATAACCCTGCCTCCTAAAAAAAAAAAAAAAAACATGGTGTAGAAAGAGACCAGTGGAGATCATGTGGAATTTCAGCAATATTTACAAGTCAGGCGCATTCATGGGTTAAGAGGTAGTCGTACAAGGACATGTATAATTATGAAGGCAGACATGAAAAATTTATGCAAGTTCTGTTTGCTCTTACTTGTCTAGACAGCAGAGAACACGTCCTTGGGCCCCCAGACGAGCAGTTTGGTAAGGGGGTTTTAAATTCTGCTACTTCCAAATGACAATTAACCAGTTTCTCAATTTCAAAAACTCTAGCCTGCCTGTGAATTGAGTGAGGAATAGTGAAATTTGTCTAAGGAGCTCGACAGTTTAATGCATTTTGCCATGGAGATTACAGCTATGGCGGCAAGGGGACAGAGGCTGGCTTGGAAAAGGACAAGCGCTCATTGAGCATTCCGTTCAGGCAACTGTCCATTATCCAGGGGGTGGATGATCCAGTTTGGGGATTTTTCATGCCTCTGGCTTCTCCTCCCTTCTACTGTCTGCCCTTTGGCCACATTACAGATCAAATTAGCATGTCTTTGAGAGGATAGGAGGGAAGGGACAGGTAGAATTCAAATTGGTCAATTTTGCAGCTTCTCCGCTGTTCTAATACATGAGATCAAAACCAAGAGCTAACGCGGGGTTTTGGATTATCAGTGGATTATATTGAATCTATACCAGACCTCCCCTCCATTACTAGAGAAATTGGAGTCTGATGAGGACTCACTGTATTTCACATGGACGCCAGGGCTCAGCACGCGGAGGCTTGTCCAGAATCCCAAACACATTCGTGTTAGAAGTTTAGAGCTGGAAGGGGCCTTTGAGACGATCCACTCTTGGAAAATGGAGGCTCAGAGATCTGAAGCGAACGGCCCAAGGTCACACCATGAGATGATTGCCGGTCGCTAGTGGACGACTTGACAGGGGAACTGAAACCAGTAAAAGTTACATGACTGTGGCTGGTTATGTATGTAAAATAGTAATTAACTGTGCCCTCTTTTGACTCCCCCATGGGTTCTTGTTGGGACTCCCCCAAAACCGCAAACTAAAATCAAGACCATCCATTGTGGTAGAGATGTCCCCAGCACTGGGAGCGAAAACCCTCCCCCTAAAACTGCTACCAAACACAGCTCTGAGTTTGAGACGGCACACACCGAGGCAAAGAGGTACCAGGCGACAAAATCAGGTTCTCTTTCTGCCTGACGGAAGGAGAGCGGAATTTAAAGGTCAAGAATGAGAAGCCATGTGTTTCATTCGACACACACCATCCTCATCATCGGAGGAGGAAGAGAAGGAGCAAGAAACACAAGAAGATTCTTCATGAGGCATGGGGAGAGCCCAGAGAGAAGAGAAAGGCCTTTTGCTTCTCTTCTGGAAGTTTCCAAAGGTGGCAGTCTGACCCAGGTACCGAGCAGGAGCCAGCAGGGTGTAGGAAGGCTGGTGTAGGGGCGAGGAAGGAGGTGGGCAGCTCAGTGGTGTGGAGGAGACTTGGATGGTCCCATATCCTCCGGTGGAAAGAGAGAGCATGCTCCGTGGAAGCCGCCAGGTGAGCGAGGTAACTCAAGGAGACACACACTCAAAGGGGCCACAGTTTATACAGTGAGAGCCGAAGAGAGGCATAGCTGATTTAGTTCCAAGAGAGCTTTTTGGAGACCAGACCATCCCCTGGCCATAGCCAGAGTATAAACCCCATGAGCAACAAGCCTCAGCCGGGCTGCCCAGATCCTGTCCACCTGTATGGAGAAGCCAGCCCCCGCCTTCCACGCGGGCCCCCAGAGCAGAAGAACAAGATGGCTGCTCCTTCCCAGCCCCCCGGCCAGTCACCGCAGACCCCCATTCTGGCCCACTTTTAATTTCTTAGGAGTTTATTCAGAACCAGGAGGAGAGGCAAGAAAGCCCGTAGTGTCATTTGGGGCTGTACTATGGCCACGTTGCAAATTGCAGATCCTCAGTTGACCCTGGAAATGACTGGAATCATTCTAGTGAACTGGATGACGTTTCTCGCTGCCCACTGGAACCAGGGCTTATTCCACGGAGAGAAAAAAAAGGAATTCCACGGCCGCACTTGGCATCTGGAGGACTGTTTGGACGGTGAAATTCCATATCCAAAACATTCTCAATTGAGGGGACAGCTGTCCTCTGTCTTCTGAAAGCAAAGTCAGAGGATTTGGCCTCAAAACAGAAGCCGAAGACCCAGAACCACCCACGAGGACTTCAAGGACAAAGTGGTGAGAGAGAACTGGCATTCAGTGAGCACCTGTGGTGTCCCCATCGTGTGGCGAGCACCTCCAGCATCCTCTGCAAGGAGGGAACTCTCATCCTCGATTCAGAGAAACACAGCTAGTACCTAGCGACAAGGGGATTTACGTCGCATATCCAAGATGCCAAAGCCCTTTTTCCTTCGGCCAAGCTGCCTCTCTGCAGAGTTTATTAGAGAAGCTGAGAACCACCTGGGCTCCTTCCTCCATCCGACACCCGCTCCCACCGGGTACTTTAAGAGAAGGGCAGTCAGCAGCTGAGCACACAAATGTGGCCCTGTCTGGGAATCCGAGGGAATACAGCGGTGGCCTTTGGAGGGGTCAATGACAAGTGTGTAATCGGGGAAGCGCCTTGTCCAATTGGAAACCCACCCTCCCTTTGAACTCTGCACAATTCCCCGCCCCACCCCCCCACCCCCCCTGCCGAGGGTCTGGGTCGTGTTTTTCTCTTGGCAAATCGCACCATCCCGTTGGGAGGGCAGCTCGCTGAGTGTGGCAGTGTTGACACAGCAGTCGCTGGACACGTTCCGGGAAAAGCAGGCCCCAGCATGTGAGATGAATTTTCTCTGAACTGTGTGGTTTCCAATGTGTCAGAAAAACAAACTTAGAGAAGTCTGTTTGGCTTGTGTGCATGTGTAGACCACCCCACCCCCTCACCCCGCTCCAGAATCGAAAACTGCAGTCGGCCTTAGCCAGCCCCTGTTGCTTTAAAACAAAATAAAACAAACAAACAAAAAAAAAGAGGTCAGTCCTCCCGGCATCTGGTTTCCTGAAACCTGAGGCCTGGACAATGGCAGCTCTTTCAAGTGGCAGCCCCAGCGGCCACGTGACCACGTCTTTGTGCCCAGCGGAGGCCAGTGGAGTTGCCTCTGCTCTGGGCACTGGGGCCATCTCAGGGTCGCTGAGCTGCTAGCTCTCTCCTCTGGCCCACCTGCCTCTAAGCCCTTGGCTACCCCGCTTCCACCCAAACATCCACGTTCCTGTTTCCAAAACAGCTGCGTGGAGGAAACGGCCAAGATCGGGGCCTCTGCAGTGGGGAATTCTCAGTCCCAGTAAAGATGCCAAGAGCAGGCAGGGCTGGAGTGGAGGGAGCAAAGGGAGTGACAGCCGTCGCTACTGCAATTCACAAGCGCCCCTCTCAGGGCTGCAGCTCTCCAGCTCCGGGATGCCAGGAGGACCAGCCACACGCTCCTCATGCTCCTCCCACCGTGACTTCTGTTTTTCCTGTAAGAGCAAGGCAGGCAGCAGCCGGAGTCTAAGTCCTTTCATTGCTTTTCCATCCTTCAGGAAAGGCACGTAGAAGGGCCTTCGACCTTCAGATGAACTGGCCAGTTAACTCCTCCTTTCTCGCCAGAGGCTGTGGCTACTAGGCCACAGGACCATGGAAGCACCCCAGCTGGAAATTCCTGCTCCCCGCCTCCCACCTTCCCATGAAACGATGCCAGAGAAGCCCCCTTTGTTGTAAAGAGAGTGGTCTCTGCTCTTTCCTGCCAGGGAGCAAGATGGAGGGAGCAAGATTGAGTCAGAGTCCAGGGGGAAAGGGAGAGTCACCTCAGGCGACAGCGAGTGGGTCACTTCTCTCAGTTTCATTCCTGTTCATGAAAAGCGGGTATCATCCAATTCTCTCAGCCAGTGGTTCTCAGCCCCAGCTGCATATTGGGGTCACCTAGGGACCCCCAGACCAAGCAAATCAGAATCTTGGGGAGGTGGGATCAGGCAGGCATTAGCACTTTTAAAGACTCCCTACGAGGTTCCAGGGTGTAGCCCAGTTTGAGAAGCACCAGTTTAGCAGCTCTCTTCAAACTCTGATGTATGTACGAGCCACCTGGAATCTTGTTAAAAAGTAGGTCTGGTTCGGCAGATCTGATCAGATCCTGAAGATCTCACAAGGGATGCGGACACCACCGGCCCGTGGGCCGCAGTTTGAGTGGTCATGCTTTAAGGGACCTCAAGAGTCTCTAATGATACCTTATACTTCTCCTCACATGAACTGACAGAAGCAACGAGATGAGATGGGCAGTGGGGGTGGGGCTGAGGGGTGGTCAGCAGAGGACTTTCAGAGTTCTAGATCTCAAAGGGAGTGTGGGCTGGAGCCACATCCACGTGTCTGGGGAATCTCTTCAATAGAGGAGAGATTTGACTGTCAGTGTGACTGTGACCGAATTTGGGATGGAGGGAAATATAAAGGTAAATCTCAACCTTCGAAACTGGGACGAGAGAGATGGCAGGCCACGGGGTCATCTCCTACGTACCAGCTCTGAACCTGGCATTAACGGTGGCGACAGTCTTCTTAATGTTGACGCAGCCAAGTGACATAAAGCTCTGTTTGGAGCTGTCAAAAGTCATCTGGCTGAACAGGGTGATGGGATCCCAGCTTGTTTAATAAGGGAGATGAGGCAGAGGTGTTGACTCAGGGGTTTCAGTGTCTCAAATAAGCCCGATATGCTCTGCCTGCAGCAGAGAAAGCCTTTCTCATTCAGAGCCAGTCGTTGCCTTAGGGAGTAAAAGCATCAGAACCTCACACAGGTTCCCAGCGCTCCAGAGCCACAGACAGCATCCAGAGCCTTCGAGTCACGATGACCAAGCATTCCTCGGCTCGACTCTGAGGCAGAAGGGTCGGAGCAATAAGGCATGGGCACAGGTGGGATCTGGGACTTACCGCTCTCCGCAAACCTCGCTTTCCTCGTTGGTCAAATGGAAGTAACGAAAGTTCCTATCTCATTGGATTATTGTGCAAATTAAACGAGATAGTGTGTGTAAAGCACATAGCAGAACTCCTGGTGCACAGTAAATGCTTGATGAATGCTAGCTGCAATTTTAATTACGATTACAGCTGACCCTCAAATAATGTGGAGATTGGGGTGCCGATCCCCTGTGCAGTCAAAAATCCATATATAACTTTTGACTCTCCAAAAACTTAACTACTACTCGCCCGCTGTTATCGAAAGCCTTATAGATAACATAAACAGTTGATTCACACATATTTTGGATGTTATATGTACTATATACCGTTTTTTACAATAAAGTAGAGAAAATGTTATTAAGAAAATCATAAGAAAAATAGATTTAAAGTATTATTGTATTTATTGAAAAAAGTCTCCATGTAGGTGGACCTGTATAGTTCAAACTCATATAGTTCAAAGATCTACAGTATAATAATAATTATTATTAAAATAATATTCACCTTACAAGATGTGAAAACACCTAGCTAGCATAATGCTTAACATATAGTAGATGTGCAATAAACACCTACTACATCTAAGCAAAAGGTTGCTTACATTTTTCTTCTCTGCCCCTCTTTCTTTTTAGGGTAATCCATTTTAGTTGGTTTCCAACTACTCCTCAGTCAGGCTTCTTGGCCTCGGCCCTAAACCACTGTCGAATTCCATCAAAATGCATAGAGAAGGTACAGAATTCCCCTGGGAGAAGTGTGGTCAGCGGATCTGGCTCCTTTACTGAGGAGATCTTCCTGGTGAGTGCGGGGGGAAGGCATGGACTCGGGAAGGGAGCAGTTCTTTATAGAGACCCCAGAAGTGAAGGGCTCAGTACCGGGCACTGTACAGGTGCTCCCTCCATCATAAGCAGCCTCCTCCCTCCACGAAAATATCAGAAGATGTCTCTAAATGATCAGGATTCTGTAAAAACCATAACCACAATCCCATTAAGACGCTCAAAAGAGCTAGCAGTAATTCCTCAATATGATCCAACATCAAGTCAATGTTCAAATTTTCCCAATTATGTTGTTAATTTATTTTAGTTTATTCATTCAAATCAGCAGCTAAACTATGATCCATACAAGTGTTCTGTTAATAAATGTCTTAACTTTTAAACTACAGTCGACAAGTATTTGGGGGTTGACCGCCTCTATCTTCCTGTCCAGGCAACTACCCCACCCCCTGCCAGAGAATTGGGGGAGCCCTGCACACACCCTTGACTGAAGGTGTGTGCAGTCAGGTCTGAAGGAGGAAGCAGACCCTTGGCTGGAGTGTTAGTGCAGCTTTCCCTAAGCACTCCTGCTTTTTCCTGCTATGCCCATTCTGCTGGCTTTGCTGAGACTCTCTGGCTACTGGGGCCCCCTTCATAGTCTACACGCTCGGGGCAGCGAGGACCAAAACACATTAACCAACGTGAAGGCGGAGAAGTGCTGCACAGATGTCCGCGGCATTTGTTACTTTATCTGTTGTTCCAAAGAAAATTTCTGAGGGCTCACCCATCGATGAATTTCTAAACCGGTTCTGTAAAGAGAGCTGTGGAAAGCTCACCGACCAAATGCTACTTTGCATCAACCATAGGCATTGTGCTCAGTTTTGAAAGAAATCTTTTATGAAGTCTTAAATTGTTTCTTAGAGCTGGACCGGAGGCAACGACCCTAGTGGTTTTCTGTTTTGTTTTGTTTTGTTTTTCCCATTCTTTTTAGCAGCGGAATTCTCTTTTGAATAAAATTTTACATAAAACCCAAATATATCAAGTGAATGAAAACAGAATTTGATATGTTTGTGTGGGGGGTAGAGGGCGAATGCTATAGAAAATAACTTTTAAAAAAAAAGAAAGAAAGAATTGTTAGTGGGATTGCAAAGTGGTACAGCCACTATGGAAAATGGTCTGGAGGTTTCTGAAAAAATTAAAAATGGGTCTTCTTTTTGACTCAGCAATTGCACTTCTAGGTATTTATCCGAAGAAAACCAAAACAATAATTCGTAAAGATCTATGCACTCCAATATTCATGGCAGCACAATTTACAATAGCCAAAATATAGAGGCAACCTAAATGCCCATCGACAGATGATTGGATAAAGAAGTTATGGTTCATATACACAATAGAATATTACTCAGCCATTAAAAAAAAAAAATGAAATCCTACCATTTGCAATGACATGGATAGACCTAGAGGTTATTATGCTGAGTTATTATGCAGACAGAGAAAGATAAATACCATATGATTTCACTCACATGTGGAATTTAAGGAACAAAAAGAACAAACTAATAAAAAACAGACTCACAAATATAGTGGTGATGGACAGAGGGGAGGGGGAGTTGGAGGCTGAGAGAATGGGGTGAAGAGTTAAAGAAATACAAACTAGTAGTTGATAGATGGTCACGAGGATGGGGAGCATGGCACAGGGGATGCAGTCAGCATTAACATACTGGCTAGGTGGAAAATGGGGGCGAGAAGGAACAATTAGGAGGATCATTTTATAAACTATATAAGTGTCTAACCAATGTACTGTAAACTTAATTTTGATTAAACTAAAAATTGAAGTTAAAAAAAAGAAGAACTGACCTAACCAAATTTATTTTCAAAGGAGTAAACTTCATCCCAGAGATGGGAAGTGGCCACATAAGGCCTTAGTTGTAGAACCAACAGCGACTCCAGCTCGCCAATAAGGACCCCCATACCTTACATCTTAAAGGCAAGTTCAGAGTTGCAGGGAGGCCCTGGATCTGGGGCTTTTCATTTTCCTCAGGTGATCATTTAGGCAAATGTCCCAAACTGAGTCATAGATTTGGAGGTTTCCATCCCAGACATCACTTGAGCCATAGCTCCTTTGTTTCCTGGAACAGAACCTGTTGGTTGACTCTTTGGCAGATGACTAAGGGCAGAATGACTTTAGAGTCGGATTACCAAGGTCAGAATTGTAGAAAGCAAAGTGAGTCTGTCTCCTGGGGGAGGGGCCCTGTGCTTGCAGGAAGGTGAGTCCTGAGTGTGTGGCTAACAGAGGCGGAGGGTGGAAGATGGACACAGTGACCCTCCTCGGTTAAGGACAGTTTCTGTGAACCAGTTTGAAATGGAAGTGCTGAGTGAGAGGAAGGAGCATGTCGAATGAGAGGTGCCTTAGATACCTGGGCTACAGATACACACCTTGGAACTCAGTGAAGCCAAAGACAGCATAACTCTGAATCTAGAAGAGTCTCGAAGTCCTTGTCAGCTGCGGGTGAAAGTTACTAAGGTGGCTCTTGGTTCAAATGAAGGTTCATTATAGAATTACCTTATTCTATGCAGCCCGGAGACTTGAAAGAGTACCTCGGCTCAATATTGGACTCATTTCTGGGGAACAGTGGGGCATTCTAGAAAACACCCAACCTTCAGGACCAGAAAGACTATGTAAATTCCTGTTCCATCACTTTCTAGCTGAGCAACACTGGCAACATTATCTTACCCGCTAAGCTTCAGTTTCCTCATCTATGAATCATTGGATTCTACCTACCAAGCTCACAGCGTGTTTTCACATCAGTTATCTCTTGGCAACCATGCAAAGTCGATATCGCGATGCTCACTTTATCAACGAAGATGCTGAGCCCCAGGAGGGGTCACCTGCCCAGTCCCACACACCTGGCTAGTGTCTCAGTTGAGCAGATCTTTACTGGGCTCCTGGCACTTGCTTTTCCCACCACCCAGTGCTGCCTCTTACCTCGTCTCTGACCGGGCAAATGAGAACACAGAGGCAGAGAAATATTGCATTCTAGAACAGCCAAAATCCAAATGTACAGAGAAGGAAAGTAGACTAGTAGCTGCCTGGGGCCGAGGTGGGAATGGAGATTAACTGTAAATTAGCACAAGAGATCTTATTGAGGGATGAAAATGTTATAAAACTGATTCATGGTGATGGCCGCACAGCTCTGTAAATTTGCTATAAAGCATTGAATTGTATACTTGAAGTAGGTGAATTTTATGGTACGTATTAAATATACCTTAGCAAAACTGTTAAGAAAAAAACCAAGATTATAAAGTACTCATTATCTTAGAAAGCATTGTCTTATTCGCCAATCGTATTTGGAAACAATAAGTATGAGCTTATTTCCTTTAAAACGTGTTCCTTGCGATTATTGATTTAGAAAAAAATAGAAGGATCCACTGTCCTCCATAGTAACCATTAGCAACATGGTTAATATCTGCTTCATGTTGTTCTCACTCTGAGACCACAGGTTGGCAATGGTGAGATTGGTCGATATGAGAAGTAACACATGTGAACAGCTGGCACGGAGGTAACACATTGCGAGCTCTCACAAATGGCAGGGTCGGAGACCTGGAAAGTCCTACATACCCTGCCATTAGAGGATGAGTAATTAGCAGTGGGCACGGCTGTTGTGAAATTAGCAATATCGTACAAAAGCACCTATACTCCTCCTGGCACTCAATAAATCAAGGCCATTACCATTTTTATTCCCACAGGGTCCGCTGAGTCCACTGGGTCTCGGTGGTGCAGCAGAAACTCTCCTCCTCAGGGGACCCCACCGCACCCCCAGGTCCCCAGTCTGGCTGGACAAATCCTGTCCACTGTGCTATCGGTGGCATGTGGCAGTGCCCCATTGCTAATTCTTGCATATGAAGGACAAGGAGGGGAAAATGCCAACAAGGTTGTATTTTAAGAAAGGGCAGTGCCTGCGGGGCTGCCCGTGTGGAGTTTATACTTGGTATTTTGTGGTGGCTGATTCTACCGCTCCATCCAATTAGAGCTGGAAAGTTGAAAGAGCAGCTCCTCATGGCTGTTGTTTAAAAGAGTAACACTGATACATTTTTGAAAGTGGAGTGGCCGCACATTGGCTCCAGTTGGTGCCTGGGTAGGAACAGAAAGTTTACATGTTGGTTCTTACCAAGGGTTCACATAGCCCCCACGTTGTCTCCAGAACCAACTGTGGTTATAAGAAAGAGAAAAGTCACCTCAGAGGTGCTTGAGGCCTTCGTACCACTTGTCTTAACTGGGTTCCTGCAGAAGCCGGGGTACGAGGGTTTGAATGCAAGTAGCTCATTTGGGAGATGACCTCCAAAAGCATCAGCGGAGGAGCGGGCAGTAAGACAGAGAAGTGCGGAGAGCCCCAGCAGGGCACTTACCTCTGGAGCTACGGGGACTGTGAGGAAGGAAGCTCTAGGAGACTCTCAAAGTTGAGTGAGCATGTATCAGAATCACCCAGCAGGTGCGTGAAAACAGTTTCTGATTCAGTAGCTCTGAAGTGGCTGGGGCCTGAGAATATGCATTTCTGTCAAGTTCCCGGGTGATGCTGATGCTGCCGGCCCTGGGAACCACACTTTGCGAATAACAGCAAAGAGCATGCTTCATGCTTTGGAGGGTGAGACCCAGGGGTGAGGAGTTGGGGTATTTATCTACCAATTCCCTCCTCTCATTGGCTGAAGGCTGCTCCTGGGGTGGTTAAGTCTTTGGTGCTCTGTGTACCAGTCGTGCAAGGCCCTGCAGCCAGAGAAAGCCCTCAGGCTGAGAGTAACAGGGCTTGCTGTAAGGAGCCACAGGGCTGTATGGAAGCAGAGTGCTGAGGCCCCCAGGGGCTTGCCACACCACCTCTAGGAACAGTGTCTCTAGGGAAAAATCACACACCCTTGAGTTAGATGAAAGAGCACTACAACACAGTAGCATTAAAAAAAAAAAGGGTCACTGCCCCAGCCACTCTTGGACTCACAGCTGTGTGACTAAGAACAAATTTTTCACCCTCTCTAGGCCCCAAGCTGGAAGATTTCCAAGACCCGATCTGTCTCGAAAAGTCCGCAGTTCTATGACAACTAGATCCGAGTTACCATCCTCAGCCACAGCCCATGAAACATTCAGCACACAGCAAGCAAAGCTCCAAGAAAGAACCTGCATGTACATTTGTTGCCTCTGCCCAGTTCTTCCCCCAGGATGCGATCGTTGCCCACGCAAGTCCTGCCCCCAGAGTGCCAGGCAGTGCACTCCGAAGCCCTCCGACTCCCCAGGGTGGGTGTCCTGGGTGGGCCCCTCAGGCCCTTGTCACAGGCACCAGGCTCACTGCCTTCCCTTCGTGTCCTTGGCAGACGTATCAAGCATTAATGGGGTACTTAGTCTCAATCAAGGACTGTAAAACTATGCATTTTCTTTTAATGGGCTAGGCAGTTAAAATAATAAGCTGCTTAATCTTTGCATTTAGGGTAGAATGATGTATTATGGCAGTCTCGATTGTTCCCCCACCTCCTGCCCTTTCCCCGGGCAGCCTGGCAATGATCACTGCCTGGTGACTGAACTTTCTGGCATCTGGGTGTAAAGGCCAGCCTGGGATTCCTCAGGGTACAAGAAAGGGCAGTCTGGGCTTTCCGGTGTCCATGGGGCTCAAGGCTCCTGCAGCCGATGTACAGGAAACATACGAGACTCAGTTTCAGACAGACTGACAGAATGGGCATCCATGGCCTTTGTCTCCCAAGGAGCCAGACCTCCTTTTTGTCAGAAAAGCTCTCCATACCTCCCCATCCTTTATCTCAATGGTTTGGGATGACAAGATCCACCTGTCCCCAGGTGAGCCTAATAGTATATTTCATAACTCTGGCCCAGTGGTAACCAGTGAGGATGCCAGTCTGCTAAGGGATTCCAAGTGGCAGAAAATCCCAGGACCAAGATTCTGGGTCCAGTCCCAATCCCCTGAGTTAGATGGAAACAGCACTAAAACATAGGGGCGCAAAACATTGTGAGTGCCCAGCTGCGCTTGCACGCACAGCTGTGTGACCTCAGACAAATCTCTCACCCTCTCTGGGCCCCCAGCTGGAAGATTCACCGATTCTCTGTCCAGAACAGTCCTTCAACTTGACCACTCAAGCCAAGCTGCTGTGTTCAATCAGAGCTTATGAAACATTCACTTGGACCAGCCCCTGTCTCTGGGAGAGCCACGTCATCACCATGCCCGACTCCCGAAAACTCAGAGGTGCTTTGGAAAATCTCATAGCAACCTTTTCCATCATCAAGATTCCCTTGCTCCCCTGGTAGGAAACCTTCTGCTGTCATAAATACCTGTTACTTGTTTGACTTGGTTTTAAATCCTGGGATGGAGAGCCAGGACAGTAGCAAAACCTGAGAAAATAGTTCAGTGAATCACTAGGAGGCTCAGACTTTTACTGACCATCGCTGGGGGAGAAGGGCAGGAGGAGACTGGAGGCCTTTGCCATGCCCATCTCTCCTACTCCCCCAAGCAGTAATAGCTTCTCTTCCTTCAAGGCTTACTCCCAGGTAGCCCCCTTTCTGAAGCTCCTGCAGGTGCTCCTAGGCACAGAAATTCAGAGAGTAGGAGGTAAATGCCCAAGCCTTCATGGTCACCCATGACCCAGCCTGCCATCTTTTGTTTCCTTGGTCTAGAGGAAGACCTGGCTTACTCCAGAGGAGGCCAAATGCCTGTGCCCAGGCAAGCACATATCTGGCTGTGGTTCCTGTTGCTAGGAGACCTGAGCACACTGTCTCAGAGTTAGGGAAGAGGAATAAGTTGGGACCATGCTTATAATAAAAGTGTCGACTGTTTATGGGGTCACTGCTGTTTGCTACTGTGATGGGACGTTCCTTTGCTCCTTTGCTCCTCCTGCCCCATAGGGGTGGCTGGAAGCTTCTTGCCTGATACCAGACTTTCTGCTAAAGCTCTCTTGGGCCTCTAAATTGTTTGATGACTGATCTCAGAGCCAGATCACCCTGCCATTTCCTCTCTTTTCAAAGAAGTGTGGGAGAAAGTGTAGGCCACACTTTCTTTTTCAAAATATGCAATAACCTAATCATAGAAAACATTCATGCGTACCAGGGCCAATCCCAGTTTTTACATTCAAGTTATCACTGGTTTCAAATCTTAATTAAAGAAAAATGTATGGACACTTGAGGATCCTCGAAATCACTCTTTTCCTTCTTGGTAACTCCTTCAGTCTCTTTTCTCTAAGCCTTGAGATCTGAAAAGTTCATGTTAAGTTAATTTAGCCTATTAAGTGACAATACGCCCTCCATTTTTTCGTTTGGTTGCCCACTAACCCAACCTCATTTTCCCATGTTTAGGGTCTTCTCCATCCATCTTGTCTCCTATCATAGAAGCCAAATAAACTATGCAGGTAGGGCATAGCTAGGTGATCTAGCCTTAGTCTTTTACACTCTCCCTCCCCAGACTTTTGATTGGAAATTAGTGACCCAAAGAAGCAGAGACAATGGAGAATTCCTCCTGGTGATGGTGGGGACAACGTAGCCATAGCATCCAGAGTCCAGGGGTCAGCTAACAGCAGCAGAGACATCCCCCCCAGTTTCTTTCTGCAGCACAGCGTTGGCCGTGGGTCTGTCAGTGCAGGCTTCCTCTGTCCACATTCAACCTCCGGGCCTCACTGTTTCGTCATCCCAGGCATTCTTTGAGCTGCCCAATATACTTTCAATGAATTTTTTTTCCCCTGATTGCATCATCCGGAGTCAATTTCATAAGCAATAAAGAACCCCAGGATCAAGTCTGCTTGCTACCTGCCCTCTCTTCTTGTCTCCCTAAGCTGAAGACCCTTTCCATCTGTTGCTGGCATAGCCCTCGATGACCTGGCTCGTCTCTCCTAAGACAGAGCATGTGTTCTAAGCATCTCCTCCAGGCTCCTACTGCATCCGGATAGATCTTGCATCACACTGAATTAGGAGCACTTAGCTGCCTGGGTTAATTTTTTTGTTTTTGCCACAAGTATCACCCAAGCAGGTCACTGACAGAGAGAAGAACTGATGCTTCTTACCCCATGCTAACCCACAGACTTGCCCTTCAAGACTTTCCCTGTGGGACTGGCCCAGGGGTAGCTGGGCATTTGTCTCAAGGTCCATGGAATCACCTGCACTTTATAGAAACCCAAAGAAAAGTAGCGGTGGCTTGGCTTACAGACCTGGAAACTTTGCCTGGAGGCCTTGCATCCTGAGATGGGTCCAACTTACAATTCAGCAATCTTAGAGCCTAAAGGGTCCCAAGAGACCCTATCATTATATTTTGGGCAAAGAGAGGCCTACGAAGAAAGTGATTTATTCTGAGTCACATGTCAAATTAGCAACTGTTAATACTAGATCCTTAGTAACCTTCAGCCCAACCAGTTAAGATTTGGAACTGCCTATCGGCCTTTCTTCCATTTCAAGCCTTTCTTTTCCTCCATTTAAGCAGTGCTGTCAATTAAGTTTTCTTCTTCAGGGGCCAACCATAAAAAATATTTTTTAATTAAAAAAATGTATGTCAGGGGTGATTACACATGATTTTCTTTCTTTTCAGCCTTTTCTTATTTTTTCAGGGTCTGATTAAAAGTTTCAAATTTTCAGTAGAAGGAGTAAAGATAGGTTTGTGTATTAGTCAAGATCTTCAGAGAAACAGAGCCAATTGGATAAATGGATAAACACATGTTAGATGATGATGATAGATGATAGATAGATGATAGATAGATAGATAGATAGATAGATAGATAGATAGATAGATAGATAGATGATAGATGATGATAGATACATACATACATACATACATACATACATACATACATAGATACATAGATACATAGATACATAGATAGATATTATAGAAATTGGCTCACACAGTTATGAGACCAAAAAGTCCCATAACCTGCTGCCTGCAAGCTGGACAACCAGGAAAGCCAGTGCTGTAATTCAGTTTGAGTCTAAAGGACTAGGAACCAGGGAAAACGATGCTATAACTCCCGGACCAAGGTCAAAGCCCTGAGAACCAGCGGCCCTCTGGTGTAAGTCCTGAAGTCCTGGAGCTTTGAGGTGTGAGGGCAGGAGAATATAGACGTCCCAGCTCAAAAAGAAAGCGGGAATTCGCTCTTTCTTAGCCTTTTTGTTCCTTTTAGGCCCCAACGAACTGGATGATGCCTACCCATAATAGCGAAAATGGATCTCTTCACTCAGTCTACTGAATCAAATGCTAATCTCTTCCAGAAATACCCTCACAGATACACCTCAAAATAAAATAGTTTTACTAGCTATCTGGGCATTGCTTAAACTGCCCAAGTTGACACACGAAATTAACCATCAAGAGTTCCCCTTATCAATTTAACACCTATACACATCTTAAATGATACTCGCTATCCAAATAAAGACAATAACAAGGTTCTAATTCCACCTAATATGATATAACTACACTGCATGCACTGAAAACTCCTTCCCCAGAAGAGGCGGTCAAGTCACTGAATGATATTTACTCTTCTCCTTGACATCCTGTACTTTCAATACTATAATATAAAGTCGACACATCTTATGTTACATGATAAGGGAATAATAGAGGAAAGAAAACAAAGATCTTGTATCAATATATTTGCTATGCTCACAAACATAACAAAATGACAAAATAAGGAGGAAATACTCATCACAGTTACAGCCTTTGTTTCTGTAACTGGTCCCATGGTCATGGCTGGAATTTATTACAACCTTCCATTTCTCATTCTGTATTCCCTTTGCTTTCAGCAAGCTTCTCAGCTGGTTATGCTTTTTTACCTGGTGAGTGACCCAAATCTCCATTACTGAAGAATATGGGCCATTGCTAATTCTGCCTGGATTGAGTTGTTGTAGTTTTCCATTGACCTTAATCACAGGGAACAGTAATACTGAGATGCCCTATGAGACCTCCTTGTATCCAAGACATGCTCTTCCTTAGCTCTATTGTGGAGTAGCAGTCCAATTTCCCCTTGGTGGTCAGAATCAATTACCCAGCCAGCATAGTAACTCCTTTCTTTCTCTATTGATTCAGAGGCATGAGAAGCCCAGAGTGGCTGGTGGCAGTCTTAATTTCTAGTTCAATGGAATCATTGTATCTCCTGGTAGAAGCATTCCTCTCCCTGGAACCAAGACCTCTAGGCCAGTAAAGCATAAAGTCACTGGGATGAGAAGCAAAAAATTTGCTGGTGAGTCATTAGGGGTAACAGTGAGTAGTGCCTCTCCCATTTTTTTCTCTGGACTGAATTCTGGTGAATTCTGGCTATGGAAGAAATAACACCATATATTGAATACTAATTCAGAGCATATATAGCCTTCTGGAGAACCTTGTCCCAGCCCTGCAAGGTATGATCACCTAGCTGGCCCTGTAACTGAGTCTTCAAAAGGTCACCCCACCATTCTGTCAAGCCTGCTCCTCCATGATAAGACCTGTGAATTCCTGGAGCATGGGCCCATTGCCACACTTGTTTTGTTGTGGTGCAAGTTCCTTGGTCTGAAGCAATGCTATGTGGAACGCCATGATGGTGGATAAGGCATGCTGTAAGTCCATGGCTGGCAGTTTAGGCAGAAGCATTGAAGGCAAGGAAGGCAAATCTGAATCCAGAGTAAGCGTCTATCTAGAAAGGACAAAATGCTGCCACTTCCATGATGGAAGCAGCCAATGTAATCGAACCACCTATTATGCAGTCTTCCAGCTCAACTGCCTTAGGCCTGGGAATGGCGTTCACCAGCCAGGATCAGTAATCTTTAGGTTGTTTCCAGTTTTGTTTTTATTTCCTTTTGGACCACTATGAGCAATACATCAATATCCACAAGACATTTCTAAGTGAGAAGAGCTAAAAGCAGAGACATTTATTGACTCTATTTTTAAACAAAGACACACACACACGCACACACAAAAATCACATATATTTTTACATGTTTGTGTGATCTGGAAAAATATGAGGAAGGAAACACTAAGTTTGCCAATTTTTATTATTATGTAGAATTAGGCTTGATTGCAAGTAACAGAGTTGGGTGGGGGGAAGGTGTCTTAAACCAGACAGAAGCTCATTTCTTCTATATCTACCTATCTATCATCTATCTATCTATATCTATATCTATATCTATATCTATATCTATATCTATATCTATATCTATATCTATATCTATATCTATATCTACATCTATATCTATATCTATCTATATCTATATCTATCTATCTTTCTATCTATGTATAAAAGCCTAGAGCTAAGCAGTCCAACACGACAGTTCTACAGAGTCACCAGAGACAGAGATTTCTTCTAGGTTATCCCTCTACTGTCCCATAATATGGCCCTTGTCTTCATGGTCCAAAACGATTGCTGGAGCTCCAGCCATCATATCAACATTCAAGATAGAAAGAAAGAGAAAGGAAAGAGGAAAAGAAAGGCTTGCTTTTAAAGAAGGCTTCTGAGAAGTCTGATGTGACAATTCCATTTACACCTCATTGGCTAGAATTTAGAAACATGACCACACATAGTTGCAAAGGAAGCTAGGAAGTGTAGTCTTTTATCTCAGAAGACATTTAACATCTAAAAACTGCCATTAGTTAAACTAAGATGAAGAGGTGGAATGCTACAGAGAAGCCTTCAGCAGTCTCTGGAACAGCTAACTTGAAGATGAAGGAGTGAGGTTGTCAAGGAAAGAAAGAATGGAGGGAAAAGCAGGTAGAAATGGTTCAACTTTATATATATGTTACTTTGTGTTATTTCATTAGTTGTAGTAAATTCTTTAGGGTAAATTTTGGAAAAGTTTAAAAACATTTTTAATATGTATGACAAAGGGAATTCCCCATAGATCTTTCCGTAAAATTTCATGGAACAGCCTAATAAACCAACAAGTTTATCAGGTTAGAAAGGCAGGGACAGAATGAGGGGCTGCGGTGGAGCCGTGCCCTGTGGGGACCTTCCGTTGAGCACAAACACAGGCTGGCTAGAGAGGTGGGTTTGAAGGGAGCAGGAGGCTGGAGCAGGCGGCTGGAGCGGAGGAGGGAGGGGAAGACAGCTGCTCAGAATCCAACTCACGACTTCTCGGGCCCCATCTGCCGCTGCCCGCATCGGGTCGCATGGGGCTGGACCAGGGCAGGAGCAGTTCGGTAAGAACCTCACTCGAGAATACGAGGTGGTCCTTCTCAGGCTTGGAAAAGGATGGTACCAAGTGCAGAGTCCATGGCCAAACTCAGCGGTGTCCCAGAGAAACCAAGTTAGAACTGGGACCAGTCTACAGCCATACCACTCTGAACACGCCCGATCCCGTCTGATCTCGGAAGCTAAGCAGGGTCGGGCCTGGTTAGCACTTGGATGGGAGACCTGGTCCCGCCCGAATCCTAGACGGAGCCCTCCTCCCTGCTTCACCCCACAGCCCTTTTCCCTCCCAGCCTACGCCTTTCCCGTGTGGTGAAGGAAGAACTTCATCCTCTCTTGGGTTCTCATTCTTGGAATTCAGATTCCCACCTGGGAGCTGGGGGTCCAAAGTAGGGCCAACAGGACCGGGAAGGGGAGGGGCCGAACTTATCTGGTTTCAAGTAAGTTTAGCCTTGGTCTGAGCCCTGTGAGAGCTCTGGGGCAGAAATCTCAGTACAGAGATGTCCCCCGGTTATCAGTAAGTCAGTCTCTGCGGGCTGCCTGGGGAAGGCGTGTTCATACTTTCTGAGTGAGGTAGGCTCCAAGAACAAGTCTCCAGAGAAGGGGAGTCCCTCATGGCAGCGGGGGGATAGGTGAACCACAGCCATCACTGCCCAGGAAATGCAAACATTTCCCTCTCAGTGATCCATTCTGCAGCTGAATTCGTAGTGTTCTTCAACCCACCCACCGAGAGCTCTGTTTTAAAAATGATATTTTTCACGCCCATTATCTCTAACTAGTTGTCTTCGTAAACGTTCGTTCCTGCTTCCCGATCTCCCTGAGGATATTTGTGGTGCTTCTTCTGGATGCTTGTTCTGTTTGTTCCACTAGTTCTGCTCCTCCTGCACAAGTCGCTCACTTTGCTGGGCTTTTTAATAGCACGTGCACGCCTTAGATGTCTTCGGATTTGTCCCTACGAGTGCTCATCCCACCCCCCGGGGGTTATCAGCCGACAGAGCAGTACTGTCCACTTGGTTGGGGATGGAGAGCCCCCTGCTGCGCTCACTCAGGGGCACCTGTCCGGGCCCAGCCCCTAGGGAGCTCTCTGGGTTGGTTTGAGGGAGGAAGACCGCCAAAGCACCGGAACATTCGTGCCATTTATGGCTCTAATGGCACTCCTGGACGTCCCAGCATGCTTCCTGGTACATAAAAGACCGACCTAGTGGGCGACCATTCACCCCGAGGCAATGAAGGAGAGAAAGGCACATCTTTTAGAAGGCCACTTGAGGCCCCAGCCTTGCCACTGTGACCTCACAACTGGGACACTACTTCTCCCCACGTCATTGTCCCAGGATTTTCTCCAAGTTTCTACAGCAATTTTTCTTTTGCATTTGTAGCATTTCTAGGTTTGGAAACAAAGACCCAACGGCCCATGCCAGTTGCGACCCTGTTCAGATACCTCCTCCCATTTCTGAGTCTCCACTCCCTCCCACCAGTCCCTTCTCAGGGAACATGCCTCCCAACTGCCAGCCGCTGCCTAACCCAAGGACCCTTCAGAACAAGAGACATTTATGGAGGCAAGCCAGAATTTCTTCAGGGCTTCTGACATCTTTGAATGAAGCCAGGCCACCAGAAGGCTGGTCTTGCCTCCACCACCCACTGGCCACCAGAGAATGCCCTAGGGAACGACTGTCCACCTAAACAGGATGTGACACCTCTGGAATCTGGTACCTGAGAGATTTCTTAGAGTCAAGTACTAAAACTTTTACTTCCCCTGAGAAACAGATACATCGTGTCCTCTCTGGTGGTAAGAAATATATAACAGTCTCCTTCCCCCTTTCTACCTTGGCTGTTATGAAGTTCAGAGCTGAGATTAAGGTGAGATCTTAGCACATACGTGGAGAGGCCCGTGGCCTACATATCCTTTCTCTCTTGCCCCTGACTCACTGGCAGGTCTTGTTGACCTTTATGCTGATCTATTTAGACCCTGATTGAAAATAAAGGAAAAGAAGCGAAGGAAGTGATTGTTTATACTTCCCTGGACTTCAATTTTTATTATAAGCTATATTTTACCATTTTATTGTATGTCTTCCTATTGTATGTCCACTCAATCCTAGAGTAGAATGAAGTTGAGTATATAGAAACACACACAACAAAAGAATACATAAAGCCTATGGACCATGATTTTTACCAGCCATCCTATAAAACGAGACATTCTACATGTGGCCATTTACTACATTCATCCTTAGTGAAAGTTAAGATACATCAACTGACCACAAAGCTCATGTAAGAAAAACAATGATGCTCCCGCAGCCTTGTCTGGTGCTTAGGCAGATTCATTCACAGGAGGGAAGATGCCTCTGTCCACACATCCACCCCTACCGTAATCTTTCTTATTCGATGCAGATGCCACCAAGCCTTCGTGAGCAAGGTGAATGCTTGTTAGGGGGTAGGTTTGCATTATATCTCACACTCTTTTAGCCATCCACACAATAGCAGGGGCTACGGAGGGTACAGGGTGTCAGCAAGGATATGGTCCATGGAGGGGTCCTTGGCCACTCCAGCATTTGATGGGGAGTAGCTTTCAAAGCCTCGTGAAAATTCTGGCCACCAGCTGATTTTCCAAGCATGGGCAGATATGTTCCTGGCCGGCCCACAACTGGCCTGGAAAGGCCCCATGGAAGGTACCAATGGGATGCCTGGGGGCAGCTTACCAAGGCTCTGTAGAAATGCAAGGAGGTGAAAGGCTGTGTGAAAATGAGTAAGGTACAAACACACTTTGGCCACTGGAAAAATCACTCTTCAGAGAGCTTAAGAGGACCAGGCAGCTGCTCCACACTGGCTGTGTGGACTCTCCAAGAACTTTATCTAATGAAATGTCTTCCTCCTGAAGGCTCAGGTTAGTGAAGACACCACAAAGAGGCCATGGATGTTCAGGCAGGAGTCTGTGTGTTCTCAGCCCAGGTGTGCCCACATCCGATGCTCGTGGTCTGACCCTTTCATCTCTTGGTAACTTTATTCTCCCATCTGTGAAATAAGGTTTGTAACCCCTGACTGCAAGGTCACAGGATGTGGGGAGAGATGGTGAAGGATCTGTGCTTCTTAGTGAAGATCCCAAAATATAAATCACCCTTATTGCTTTTAATGAGTAATAGGGGGGTATGAATAAAATCCCAAAGAGGGCTCCCTGCTGTGGGGATTACGTCATAAACTGAGCATCCTTTGGAAATAGAACCACTCACTCTTTATGCTCTGTTAGGTTAGTTCACAATTTGGCACTCCGCTTCTCCTTGAAGACGGGTTGTACATCGTGTGAAGACTTGAATCTACAGTTACCACGGAAACACTACATGCTGTGGGTCTGTGCGCTTTGATGGTTGTGCTCTGAATCTGACAGCAGATGAGCTCGGTTCAAACCCCAGTTCTGTCTCCTTCTAGCTGATCCTCAGTCTTCATATCTGTGAAATGGGAACGCTATCCAGCACATAGGGTTGTTGCGAGGATTAAGAAAACAATGCAAGGAAAGTACTTCGGTGTCAGGCCTGTAGTAGAGGCTCCGCAGATGATAGCGGTAAGTATTATTGTTAAAGCATGAAGGCCCTGCCACCCTCTTTTCTCTCTCTCTCCTTCTCCTCCCTTCTCTTCTCTCACACACACACACACACACACACACACCACACACACACACCCCCTCAGGGACTAGGAGAGGCAAGTTGAGAGTCTAGGGTGCAAAATTTAAGGAGTAACTCACTGCAGCCTTCCCAGCAAATGAGAGGGTGTTTTAAATTCTGCCACCGAGTCACCTCTCTTGCCTTACTCTAGTCTTGACTGACACACACACACACACTGATTCACACACACCGATTTACACACACGCACATCGAATGAGAAAACCGAAGAGGCCTAAGGACATTTAAGGAACCTGGATCTCACAGCTGGTGCGTGAAAGCACTGGGGTCGATAGCTCTATCCTCCTCCTCCCTCCGTGCTCTGGAATTCTGGAGAATTCCAGAAAGAGAGCAACGACTTCAGATCATTTTGCCACATTTAAGCAATTGGGCTTTTAACTTACAGAGGGAAGAGGTAGCAACTTCCTGTGTGCCTAGAAGGCTTTATTCCACCTAAATTTTTCTCCCACTGCCCATGAACAGTGCTGATTTTACTTTGGGGACTGATCCCATTTTACTGTGAGAAGGACTGGCACCCAAAGAGGACACACTAGGAAAGCCTCTGGCCACTTACACACACAAGGGCCACTTTGATTGGTCAGTGTTCGTGTCTCACCAAACCCTTGACAGCCCCACTCCCTGCCTGGTTTCCGCCTGTGACACTCCCACACCCAGGCGAGGATTGGCTTCAGTTTTGAGCACCCTGTGTCCCTAGCTCCTTCCTCCCCACCAGGCACACGCACAGCCCTGACAGCTTTTTTTTCCCTCCAGGCTGGACCTCGAGTTCAGACTCTGGCTGGGTCTACTCCGAACCGGATGTCTTGCTTTGGCTTCTGCCAAAAGCTGACTCTGAGACGAAGCCCTGGGTGAAGGTAGCTTGCTTGGGAGACCATCTGAGGCAACGGAGAAAGGGAGTAAGGAAGGGAGGCAAAAAAAGGAGGGAGAAAAGTCTAGAAAGGTTGGGCTAATGAGCAGGTTACAACTATGGGAACCTGGAACTCAGTCCAGCCAGGAACCCTCTGGGAGACAGTGTAGAACACAAACCTCAAATCTGACCCGAGAAGGGGTAAAAAGAGTTAACTTTCCAGCACCTGCACCCTTTCTGTGTGCCAGCTGAGAAGGTCCTGGAGCAGAGAGGCGCAGGCGTGTGAAGGGGAAGGCCCCAGGGTGCTCAGACCTGGCAGGGGGGAAAGCTGAGGAAAGGCATAATCTGAGAGGGGCTCTCAGCCTGATCCCACGGCAGTGGGGGGTGCTCTGGAGTGTAAGTTACTCCTCAGAGTTGTTCCAGGCTCTCATCTTCCTGTACTGATTAATTACTGGTAAGGGTCACTCCAGAAAGTTATAGATTTCGAGAACCTTCAGGCTTTCCACCAGTGTGGACAAAGTGGGCTTTGCTAGCCAGCTTCAGTGGCTGCCTTTGGAATCGAAAGCACAGCTCAGCCATGGGAAGGGGATCTGCGGGGCTCTGGATGGGGCACTCACATTATGTGCTACAGAGTCCATATAAACTTGCACTTGAACAAGCTCTGCTGCTGGATCCCCGGAGAGGTTTTTGTTTGGTTTTTGTTTACCTCTCAGCTCGAAAAGTCCATAATTCTTCAACACAGAGCAGCAGACAGCGTGGTTTTAGGGGCTGGGTGCAAATTAGCCCATTAGGTTCGGAAATCGTTCTTAAATTACACCCCAAGAGTGCCCGAAGCAAAGGCCCAAACATAGCTTGTGGCAGCGGTTTTCAGGTCGAAAAAATCTAGTCACAGAGATTTAAAAATTACTGAATCTTACCCATCTTTACACACAGTAAGGAAGGCATCACAGCTGCCTCCCACCCCCATTCCTCTCTTTTCCCCTTATCTAGAGGTTTTGACTAATAATAGGAATTGAGTAGGCGTTGGTTCCCATGTTGCAAATTTTTCTTCATTGATGGTATATAATTGCATTTCATTTTGATTCAATAATTCTTCAGAATAAACATTAAGACATGCAAAACGAGAAATAAAAATGAAATTGTGAGATATAGAAAGTGTCTTGGAAAAGATATGTCTCATCCTCTGCGTACCACTTTGAAGTTGGGTAAATTTTCTCGATTTTTAAAAAGATAATTTAGAAAAAGAATATGTGAGAGAATCTTCGAAACCGTCAAAATATTTAGCTTAAAATTTTAAATATTTTGTGAGTTCACCATCCCATACATATTTATTCCTAAGGTACTGTCATAACCCATGACATGGTTATATTTCCTTAAAAAAAGAGAGAGAAAGACTTTGGAGCCTACATTGGAAATATCCATTTTTCACTCTCGGGAAATATTTCATCACGGGCAAACAGAATATTAGAGGAGTTTGTTCATTTTGACTGTACATATAAAGGTAAACCTGTTCTTTCTTAATTGCCAACAGGAGAAAATATATAAAATATATAATAGAATGTCAAAACCAATTAAATTCTTGCCTCTACTCGTAAGTACTTTATATAAGCAATGGCTAAAACTTGTGACGAGTGGGATCTTAGTGATACTAATTCCACTCATTCGTTCAACAAGTAATTACCGAGTGTTTTCTATGCTCTAGCATTGTCCCTGGTTCTCGGGACACCACAGTGAACGAATCTGCAAGACGCCTTCAAACGCTGAAATATTAGGCCCATCCTTTTCTGAATTGGGTATATGTATTGGAGAAATGTTTCCATTTTAAAATCTCTGTCTGCTGCTCTGATAAAAAATGTTCTCCCAGGTTCCCAAAAGGAGAATTAATTTGGCGAAACAAATCAGTTGCTGGTTCACTCATTGTTATGGTAATAGAGAAATTAGGTTTTTAATTAAGGCTGAGGAAGGATGGAAGAGCAGTAGGCAAATAAACACCCACATGGTTTGATGCTAGAGGGACATGACAAGTCTTTTTGCTGCAGTGTCTAGAATTCTCTCCATGACCGTAACTCTATAGGTTAAGGCAGGCGTCCCCAACCTCTGGGCTGTGGACCGGTGCCAGCCTATGGCCTGTTAGGAACCGGGCCGCACAGCAGGAGGTGAGCAGCCGGCAGGGAAGCTTCATCTGGATTGGCAGCCGCTCCCCAGCGCTAGCATCACCACCTCAGCTCCACCTCAGATCATCGGGCATTAATTAGATTCTCACAAGAGCACCTGTCCCTGGTGCCATCAAGGTTGGGGACCACTGCGTAAGGCAATTTATCCAGAAGGCACAGCTACATGCATTTCCCGCCTTGGAAATATGTTAGCATCCACCAATGTGGCATGAATGGAGTTTAATATCAGCCACCTTTAGAGAGGGACACCGCAGGTACCCTTGTTCTGAAAATGAGTAAGCCGAAGCTTCGAGAAGGGAAGCAACATGCTCCATGTCACACCCATATGAGATGGTGTCAGGGCTCAAATTCAGGCAGCTTGATTCTGGATGCTCCGACCTTTAAACCTATATCGACTTTCAATCCATAAAGGAGGGGTCTGGACCTGTCTGGTATATTTACCACCCATCTTTATTTTTCAAAATCACTACTATATCTTAAATGTTACAAAGAATGCATGTTCGTTGGAAGAAGAAAAGGAAGCATGAGGAGGAAAAAGAAACAAAACAAAATAAGGGGGGAAAGTAAAGAACAGTCAAGGAAAATAAAAACCAAGCACAAAGAAAAATCTGCTATATTTCCACTATCCACAGACCATGCATTCTCATGCGAACAAGGCTATGTAAAAAAACTTGACAAGTTCAGGGGGCCACAAGCAGGCCTTACAAACCTGGGGGGCCAACAGTAACCACACCAGATAGTCTGATCATCAATTCCTAACCGGGCAGGTCATGGCTGATAGCTTTCTTAGCCAAGGTCAATCTTTACCTTAAGTGAGCTCTGCCCATTGTTCTTATGCATCTAGGATAACATATCTTTGAAATGGCAGAGTAATTGTCTTTTCCAGGCCCCTCAAAGGTACAACAACTGGCACCAGAACACAAGACCACCAGAGCACATTGTCACCCTGTTACCTTGTTCCCCGCATACCACCTCTATGTATTATAAAGGTTAAATATTAACTATCCTGTACCCACCAATATAAAGACGGCATATCGCTCTTCATTTCACTTGTTTTCCAATCCTAGATATTTCCCTGCTTTACTTTCTCCACCTCCTTAATCACATAACCTTCCTGACATTTTCTCCTTTGGTTCTCAATGTATAAAATAAGCTGCAAAACTGTCATTTTCCGGAGCAATTTCTCAGCCCTTTTGGGATCTTGCTTCTGAGAATGTCCTCAAATCTTGGCTCAAATAAATTCTTATAAAACTTTCTACAGGTTTGAACGCTCTTTCATTGCCACTCAACAGGGGCAATATAGCCCTGAAGGGGGCAAAAATTGGTCCTCATAATGAGAGAAACTTACTCTTTACACATATAAAGCACAGATATTTATACAATACATGAAGCGATAGATAGATATACAATATATCTGTAGTATTAAAATTTCACTAGGGAACAAAATTAGAAAAAAAACACAGTTTAAAAAGGCTCTGGAGGTAGAGGGGTAATAGTTTTTTAAAAATTGAGAAATAGTATCATAGATATCAATTTTAACATATTGATAGCCACCTGCACAAATTTTCTATGCGTGCTATGTTTTCTTTCACAAAAATGAGATTATGTGTGCTGCTATACCTTTCAATATCGATAACATTCTTTATAATAACATTTTATACAATTAACAAAGCATTTCACAACAGTATCTCATGTGATCTTTAGAATAACTGTAAAATGAAGGATATTATTATGATTACATCCATTTTACAGTTGAAGACACTGAGGTTTAGAGAGTCGAATAAACTTGCCTCAAAGTCTCTGAGCCCATACAAATAGCAGAGCCAAGATCAGAACCCACTGCTTAAGATCTCTGGCTTTATCTTGCTATTTTTTCTACCTCCTGGAGTGGAAAGATTCGTTCATTTATTTTAAATCGTTTTCTAATAAAAGCTTTAAATTTCCCTCAGCTATCGCTTAAGCGTCACCCCACAATTTGTATGTTTCTCTATCAGACAGACACAAGCTCTTCCCTGCATCGGCAAACTTGTTACCTGTTTCCATGAGATACTGTTGAGGGAAAGGAACTTGCAAAGCCTGAAAATCTCTCCGGATCACACGACTTTGTAGCTTCTTACATGGTATTGACTACCTGTCCCTAAAAAGGCCTTCAATAGGTTTCTGGCCCTTAGTCTGGCAGCAAGGGGCCGTGGAAGGCACGACCTCCCAAGAGAACTCCTTTAGCTTTACCTCCTTCTAGACCCCATGCCCAGTCCCCACCCTCGGGGTCCTATTCACGTAATGAGTGTGGTGGGAATTGAGGAGCAGTGGCTGTTGGTTTAAATTAACAACAGGCCATCAGCAGCAAATAGGCCTTGAGAGAAAATGACAACAAGGAACATTGGTCAAGTTTTTGCCATGAATTTTATTAGATTTTTTGCTTTTTTTTTTTTTTAAGGGGAGAGGGACAATTTCTGTCCAGCTCATGTCCTGCCGGCCTTAAGGTAGAAAGGGAGAACGTGTTCGTAGGCAGAGAACTGGGTACCAGCAGCTGAGGCTCTGCACAGAGCCGTCCTCGCCTCCCAGACGCTGAGTCTTGCAGAGTGTCCAGAGGGAGGTTCCGCGTGTAATCTAACCCTTCCCTGACAAGTCACTCTAAATATGTGGGCGATCTTCCTGCGCCGTAGCTACACCTGGAGTTGGTCTGGTGTCTTCTCAGAGCCTTTTTCCCACTGTGCTCACTGCAGGCCACTCTTTGAGGCATCTTAGCCCAATTCAGGCTCTGCTCTTCCCATGAGAGCGCTTCAGGAAATTGTTCTGGTGTCTTGCGAAACTTGTTCAGCTGGGAACCTGGCTACCAGGGTTGCTATGGCAACACGAACAGCCGATTGCGGGGGTGGGGGGGGGGGGAAGCTGTGCTCTGCGGGAGTGTGAGATGTGTGTTTGTGTGTGCCCATGGGTGTGTGTAGCACAGAGGAAAGGAATGATGTCGCTAATAGGGGAGGCAGAGCTACTCCACGTAAGACCCCAGGATGGCCCCCTAAGCCACATCCTTCGTTCCCAGTTGAGTGGACCCCAGACAGGATTGCAATTGCAATTTCAAGACAGCACGAAGTCAATCCTCTTCAAATTATCTAGATTAGTTCTGTGCTTCTGGAGATCTTCTCCTCAACGTGTGTTTCCATCAATTTTTATGAGAGTAGAGTTTCTTCTTAATCTCTCAATCCAGTGGACCTGCAGGTATCCATAGTGGGATAGACGTCATGCCTGTCAACTTAGAAATGTTGTTAATGGCAGGTGACAGGTATATCGAGACTGCTTATGAGAATCGGATGCATCTTTAAATGTTAATTCCTACAAGGTGTATCACCAGACATGACTTACAGATTTTGAATCACACATAGTCTTCTCAGTGTTTGTGAGAATTTCTGCATCCTCGGTACTTATTTACATAAATCAAGAGCTTTACACACTTTGAGTAGTATTTACTTAATCAAATATTTTAAAACTCTCAAATGTAAAACATCTGAATCATATGTAACAAAAAATATGAAAGAAGTACTACCATTTGATTTTTTAAATTAGAGACAAAATGCAACTCTACACAGATCCCTCTCCTTTTATATATTAATAACAAGAGATTTATTGGGTGGTTATTGGGTACCTAGCTCTGTGCTAAGTATTTTATATGTTCTTATTCATTGAATCCTAACAGTAACACAAAGTCGATATTATTATTATCTCCGCCTTACAGAAAGCGAAATGCAGGCACAGAGTGAAGATGCTCAAGCCACAAGGCATCAACAGTGAGATTGGGTTGCAAACTGGGGGACTTGGCTCCACCACGCAGTCTAATAACCCTCCCTGGGGTCTCCCCCAAGCCAGGCACCTGCCCTGGGGTGGGGCCAGCAATGAAAATCCCTGCTCGGAGCCCACCCCAGCACTTTCTTCTATTACCCCCTCCCCAGCTCTCTGACTCCCCCCTCCTCATTCTTCCTACAGACCTTATTCCCCATTGGGTAGGACGACAGACTTTTTTCATCATCACATACTCTCCTTCAGAAACTATTGTTTAGAGTATAAACTTTGGGCTTCTGGCATTCAAGCAACCTAGAATTTTAAAAGTCTTATCTCCCAAAGTTACTGCTTCTGCCATGAGCTTCAAAAGTCAGTTTCAAAACCCCAAGCCGAGCACAGGCTCATTTCTATCTCCACGTTTCAGTCCGCTCCTGGAGAGATAAGCCTCAGCCTCACAGGCTAATTTTAGTGGAGGAAGGACTGCAGATGAAAATGAATTAGCAAGAATGAAGATACTTCAATTAAAATTTCAAAATATTATTCCTCTACGTGTTGTATCTGGGAATAAAAAAAAATTATTAATTGCATTTGTCGGAAATATATGAAAAAGTAAATAGGACATGTTAATATTTTAACTATTCAGATCTGCTACAATGGCTTATGTTATGCAAAGTAAAGCTGGTAGTTCTCTAAGCCCCCTGGGTCGGAGTGCTGTCTGTCAACATCCATTCTTCTTTTTAGAATAAAATCACCCCGAATTTTAGCTAGACAATAAGAAGCTACACTTCCCAGCCTCCCTTGAGCTAGGTGTGGCCATTTGTACAAACTCGGGTTCAGGGCGCTTCTGCTTCTTGGCCTTGTGAGCTTAAACAGGCCATAGAGTCTCAGTCACAGAAGACGAACACCAGAAAGAACCTTGGAGATAAGCCGCATAAAGGCAGGGGAGGGACAAGAGACCAGAGTTAGGGAGTGAGGTTCCCAGCCTCTCCATGAGCCATCGGAAGGTCTGCGACTCGAACCCAGTCATCTGCTGGCTGTACGGGGTCCTTACAGTACCCCACAGCTCCCTTTCCTTCTCTTCCCCAAGTTTCAGCTTTTTCTTCTTCAATGTGAGCAAAATAAGGGCACGGATGTAATGAAGAGAAGGAATGACACCCCAATTCCATTCCACCCCTTCCCCACTGAGTAGTGCAATGTGGTTTGAAAAATCGACCCTTACTCCAGCGGTACACCCTGAACGGTCTCTGCCAACCATAAGTAACTTTGTTCTCTCTGCCAGGGATTGATTCGGCAGCCCAGGCCTCAGCTAATCAGCACTTGGCATTCTTTTGGGACACAGTTATTGGATGAGGCATGGGTACGTGACCTAAGTTGGACCAATCAGAATTAAGGAAAGATTTTTCTTTGTTGGAAAGAAAGAGATGCCCTGTCTACTCCTTCCCTCTCCCTCTCTCCTCCCCTTTCCTCTCTCCACACAGAAAGGAGAAAGCCTGGTGTATGACTGAGATCATTAGCCATACTGCAACCTAAATTACTCTTGTCCTGAGCGGTGGGCTTAAATGAGGCACCATAAATAAAGCACTTAGCACAATGCCAAGCCTATAAGTGCTCAAATAACAACAGCCAGTCACGCAGTGACAGTCTGTTCGCAAGCTAACCTGGCTCATAAGGAAATTACCACAGGGTTCCACTCTGTTCTGTCTCTGTCAAGGTACAGGGTTTCAAGTTTATGGCTCATTCCAAGCAAATAGTTCAAATTCCCCACCCTCTGTTCACAGGGCGTTTAGGGGGTCCGGGTGGATTATCGTCCAACTACGGACGCTTGGGGGTCCATGCTTAAGGAGAAGGGGGTACAGCTCCCTTCCACCCCATTCCTCATCCTAAAGGCAGGAAGGCTTTCTTCTCCCCATCACTCCGAGCGTTCTGGACCCGCCTCCCCAGTCGGCCTTCCCCACCCACCAGCCCCAGTCTGATCCGGTTTGGGAGAGCAGGAACCCCTGCCCTGGGCACACATCCTGACTTCTCTCACGGTCACTGTTTCTTGCAGCTTCCTTAAGTCTTTGATTCTCATTAGGGAAAAATAGTGATTCTCAGGGTACCTGTCAGAGAAAAGGAGGAACGAGAAAAAATTAGGACACATAAAGATAGATTCTCCACCCTTTTGAGGAACAAATGAATTCACCGATTTGAAGCATCTAATCGAAGCATCTGCTGGCTCATTACAAGGACCTAAGTCGTATAGCTGTTACTATGCGTGATAGATGCATTGCAATTGCATGGCCCCAATTTTCTACCTCTTCTCACATCTTTGCCCCTTTGCACTGTGACTTTGTAGCTCCTCCCATTAAGAGGTGGACACTACTTCTCTACCCCTTGAATCTTGGCCAGCTTGTGATTCCCTTTGGCCAATCAGATATGGAGAAAGGGATGGAGAGACAGGCTGAGTAAGGCCTTCAGGGGGCCTTGCATGCTTTTCTCTGCCTCTTAGAACCCTGCCTTGTTACTATGAAAATAAGCCCAAACCAACCTGCTGGAAGATGAGAGCTTGTGTGGAGGAGAGACGAGCCAACCCAGGGGACTGTCCATGAACAAGTGAACCCAGCTAATATCAACACGGCATGGGCAAGATTAGCAGACTTTCCAATGGCCAAGCCACAGATTCATGACGTAGGATACGTATTTATTATTGTATGCCACTGAGGTTTTTCTGGTTATTCTTTCATGCAATATAATTGTGGTAATAGCTAATTGATATGTTATTTGGGGTTTTTATTATTATTATTATTCTTTTCAACGGTCATTTGGCTGAAGAGGAAAGTGTGATTCTGTGGGCAGCCTGGCTGAAGGCTGCTCGGGCAGACAGAATCAAGTTGGTCATGGACTGGGGAGGATGGAACCAGGAAGGAGAAGACAACACCTCTTGTCAAATTTTTGCTTACATGCACATCTCAAAAAATTTTGAAGAATAATGCACCCCAACACATAGTTTTAAGTTCACATGTAAAAATTTCCATCTTAAGTTTAGTGATTGCAAAGGATATAATTTTCTTGTTTCTGCAAATATTGACATTTAAACATAAAACTATTAGTCTTTTAAAATATTAAGGGAATCTGGAGCTCATAATAATTTTATGCTCACCACTCAATTTAAAATAGATGAATAAGCTCTACTGCACCGTTGAGAAAGTTTACTTCTTTCATTTTTCTCCTTGAATTCATATTTCTTTTCTACCTCTTTCACAAATTTTTAATATAATTTAATATGCTTTTAAAATTTGAAAACCTTTTATTGATTACCCTATTATATATTTAAAATACATTAAATATCTTTGAGTACATTAAAAATGTATTTTATTCTTGTGACCTTAAGGCAATCCATGGTTTTAAAAAAATTGCTTCTGGATTAAATTATCATACAACTGATAAAAACAGTAAAAAAATGCTAATTTTGATAATTTTTAAACAAAAGTTAAATATAATTGGAAATGCATTTCTTAATGAGATGAAATATGATCTAATTTTTCATGTATATTTAATGAAAGAGAAAGGTATAGTCTGCCGAAAATTAATCAGTCCAGAAGCTAGAATAATATTATTCTTGTTAATAGAAGGTAGAAAAGATTAAATATTTTATATGGTAAAGTAAAATGAGCATTAACTATCATTGGATTATTTCATGATATGATTTCACAGAGAGGATTTTAAATTATCTTACTGAACGGCATACGCTGTATCCAAAACAAGTCATCTAAAATTTTTATCTGTGGGTTTTATTTGGTGTATCTTGAGAATTATGAAGGTCTTGGCAGGCCTTTCAGCTATATGTAAATGAATCAGTGTCACTAAGCTACATTCTTGGGCTGTGCTATGGTGCTCTCCTTCTCAGCTGAAGACCTGACCTGGGAGTAGCACTGTGTGTAGCTGGAAAGTATTGCTTACATTTAAACACATTTTTTTAAAGCTGAGTTCTTTTTTCTTTAGCACTCGATGCTTCTGACTGATGCTCTCGTTGCTTTGCTGTCATTGGACTCTCTTTCAAGAAGGAAAATTGTTTTGGCTCCCACCACTCCAACTACCATGTGTCTATATTCAGAACATCCTAACGTGTCAGCATACTGTTTCTTAGACCCTCTTTCCCTTTGACATAAAATGTATAAGATGCAGAAATATGAGAGTCCAATGGGTAATGGAATTTTGATTAAACAATAAAGGATTCTTCTCCTTATTTTTCTCCATTCTCTGAGGTTTTCACATCTCGTGGCAATGCACCACAGTCAGATTGGGGGTGAGTGAGAGGTATGCCTTTTTGCTTTTTTTTTTGTTTGTTTAATAATAAAGTAGGAGAACAAATTTTGTAAGTTCAGAGGTACTCCCATGCAAATGAAACTAGAAAAAAATAGTGTGCATGGAAAGTAAGAATCTAGAAAATGATTCCCTTAAAACAACCCAGGCTCAGTGCCCCTTGGGACTTATTCACAGGCCCCTAGAGGCTACTGCCTTCCTTCATTAGGAGCTTTTCAGTCTATACAAAAGGTTCTTGCATCCATTATCTCATTTGATCCTGCCATATCTATTTTACAAATGTGCAGACAGAAGCCCAAAAACATTAGGTGACCGTCTCAGAGTCATGTAGACAGTCAAGGGTAGTATCAGAATCCCAAATCCCGTGCTCAGATATCTCAACTCTTAGATTAGGGTCTCTCCTGGATGCTTTAATGTGTTGGTTGAGTGTCAAGGGTTACCAGCCACTGGGCGAGGCTCGGGGTGTAGCGCCCAGAGTGCCTGACCCGTGGGGCTCCAGCCAAGGCTGAAGTAACATTGATAAGCTATTCCTGAAGAAATGTATCTATATTGATTGACTGATCAATGGATGGATGGATGGATAGCTGATAGAT
>NW_024349803.1:14898785-14982665 GCF_902729225.1 Pteropus medius | reverse complement strand
GAGATGATAGATAGATGATAGGGACAAAGAGAGTAAGTACTTATGTAATTCTTTCCAAGACTAAAGATTTTCAGCATAAGAAAAAAAAGACAAATACAAAATTTTTAAATTTAATAGAAAATCATATAATCCTAAATTTAAATGGGAAATGACTGTATCGACTCATGATTTATTTCTCTTTCTTATGAAATGTCTGTTTCCTACTTCTGCCCATTGGGAGGACCTAGAAGCAACAACGATTCAGCAGCAGGAAAGAGTCCTAGTGCCCCGCTATCTGCCCCGCAGTTTACAGAAAATGCAGAAGATAGAAGAACATGCTAAACATTGCAATGAGGATGCAACTAGCTGAGACCAGAATACGGAAATGCCCTGATTTCTTCAACAGGTAAATGGCCAAAGAAAGTGGGAGAAAGGGTGTTAGAGATGAACAGTCAACCAAATACCATGTGTAGACCTTGTTTGAATCTTGCTTTAAACACAATAAGTCTAAAAAGACAGTTGAGACAATCTGAGAAATCTGAACACAGACTGGATATAGGAGATACTAAAGAAATATAATTTTATTAGGTGTTATAGTGTTATGAAAAATATCCTCAACTATCCAAGACATAAATGTAGGTATTTACAGACAAAATGATGTGACAGTTGGAATCTGCTTTGTAATACTGTGGGCAGGAAGTAGGTAAGGGAAGGATAGGAGAAATAGCAATTAAGTAAACGTCATCTTAAAGTGCTCAGAAGGACCTGCTCTCCAAAGACACCTAACCAAACCAGTACTGGACAGTGTGGGTGACATGCCCAGACCTCCTGCTAGGCAGGTACACCCAGCCCGCAGCTGCTGTGAGTGTTGCCTGCTGTACCTTCTTTGGAAAACCGCCCTTGGCCAACCGAAAAGCAACCATCTTGCCAGAAGCTTAGGCATGATCCCTCTCTCCCGGGCCATCAGCCAGCGACTGAGTTTCTCAGGGTTACAAAAGACAGGTGCCCTTGCCTCCAAAGGAACTAACTCTGGTGCCCTTTGCCCTCCAGTGCTCCACACAGGATCAGGCTGAAGCGGACTCCAGCCCTGACTAGTTCTTTTGAGCTCTGCCCCCAGCTCTGTCCTTCCTTCTGTCCCTTCCTCCTAAGAGTTCACCCCAACAAATCACATGCAGAAATCCCTTCATCTTCCGTTCTCCTTGTGACAGACTTGGTCTGGAGAGGAGGGCAAGGTTGTCCTCCATGGGAAAATAGAGGATAAAGCCAAGGACCAGCCAAGTTGGCTGGGAAGGGTTACAGAAAAATTGCTGGGTGTCCGTGATTGGCGTGTAGTAGGGATTCGTCCATTAAGTAGAAGGACTTGGGAATAAGTATGTCAGCAGCAGCAGGAGACTCTCTGAGCCTTCAAATATGCCTTTAGAGCACCCTATCCAAGCAGAAAAGGAATCGCTACCAGTGAGCTTTTCGTTCCAGGAAGCTGGACAGGTGTGGGCAGCAAAGTCTAGCAGGTTACCTGAGCAGAACCTCCCTTGGGACTCCCAAGACCTGTCTCTTCAGTTCCCAGGAAGTCCCTGGAAGCAACATTAGCCCTGGCCTCTGGGATCCACCTGCCCCTGCTCCCTGGCAAGCATGAACAGGTGCTCAAAACAGCACTCTTCTCCTGGGCAGTGTTCTTCCAACCCTTTTCTGGTGAAGGCTGCCAAAAATAGTGCCTCATCCTAGACACAGTGAGTGATTCAGACACACGGGGCTAGAATTTCAACTTTAAAAAAATCAAAGTATTTGCTGTCCTAACTAGGTAACACATTTATGTAGTTCCAAAATTTTTTTTAAAAGTCTTGTTTTCTCTTTTCTGCGGTTCTCCCATAACCAGGTTCTTCTTCAGGTATCTTTCCATAGTTTCTTTGTGCACATACAAATGGATACAGATTTATTGTCTTACCCTCTTTTTGTTACACAGATGGTGGCATAAAGTACACATTTTCTCTTCCTGGATTTCTTTCTCTAACCTTATATCTTGGTGAAGATCTCTCCATACCAGTATGTAAAGTACTTCCTCGCCTATATTTTTTAATGGTTACAGAGTATTCTGTTGAATATTCACCATACTTTATCAATGCCCTTTCAAAAGACATTTGGGTTATTTCCTATCTGAGCTATTTCAAACAACACCGCAGTGACTACCAACCTCGTATATATATGGTCTTGCATGTCTGAGAATAAAGTTATGATAAATTCCTAGAAATCGGATTGCTTGTGTGGGGGCTAAAAAAAAATAATAATACTTTTCCTTCTGCCTTCTAAGTTCTAGCTGGGCTAATAATCAAATTAATAGAGACATATTAACAGGAGAAAATCAGATTTTAATACACGTGTCCAGGTAATTTGCATAAGCATGAAAATTCCAAAGACAGTGAAGTAAACTTGGGGGAAAGGAGAGAAGGGAGGAATGGGATCTTAGATTTCAAAAATGAGAATGGGCGATTTACAGCTAATTGAGGAAGAGCTGAACATACATGGCAGGTAAATTCTTACTTCAATGGGACCCAGCAGGTGATCTAACCATCAGGTCCCTGTCTGGCAACTTCGATTCTTAATTCAAATTAGGCTAAGGTGAATGTATTAGATTTTTTTTTCCTGGAGCAGTTTTTTCTATTTGAATCTCTTGGGCTGGAAAGGGAATGAGGTCAAACATTCTTTCTGAATCTTTTGTATCTTAATAACCAGCTTAAAATCAACATCCCAAAAGGCAGCTTTTGGTCCCCTTCGCTTGTCTTGCTGTATATGGGCTATAATGTTCCTCTATAAGGGTTTGTGCCAACTGTTCACTCTCACTCGTAATGTATGAAACTGCCCATTTCCCCAAAGCCATGTCAATAGAGAGTGCTATCAAACTTTTATATTATTGCCAATATGGAAAGTTAGGAATGGCATCTTGGGGTAGTTTTAAATTTTAGCATTTTTGTCTTTGGATTGGTAGATACCAAATGCTTGCAGAGCTGAAGGAGGGGACAGGGACTATCAGCCATACCTCAGCCATGCGGAAAACGCCAGTATGGGAAGACTGTCAACCACAGGCAGAGAAAAGCAGAACTGAGAGACAGAAAAGGGATGGAGGGTCCGAGACTCCAGACACCTGCTTCTCCACACTGGACTCCATTAGCCAGTGACTCCCCTCTTTGAATTGAAGCAGTCAAAGCTGGGGTTCTGTTGACCCACATTCACACTGAGGGTGCTCAAACAGCCCCCTCCAGGTTACTATGATCTGGTTGCCAGGTGGCCCTGCCAGCTGCCTGGCCAGGAACCAGAACACTTGTAAGAAGCTGCTGTACATACAGCACAGCCACTGTGGAAACCCTTTTGATGGTTTCTACTGAAGTGAACATACACCTGCCGTACGGACCACCCATTCCACTCCTAGGTGTGTACCCTGGGGAAATGACTGCATATGTCCCCAAAAAGACATAGCTTCTTTGATCATAAGAAACAAACCCTGGAAATTATCCAAATGCCTAGTAATAGGAGAATGAAAAGAAAAACAAAATAAAAAACAAGGTATTTCTTCTGATGAAGTACCACTCAGCAATAAAAATGAATAAACTACCGATCCAAGAGACAGCATGGAAGAATCGCACAGACATAATGTTGAGCAAAAGCCAGACAGAGAAGAATATATTTCATGCGTTTCTACTTTTATGAAGTTCAAAAACAGGCAACACTAATCAATAGTGGTGAGGTTAGAATACTTGTCCCTGCTTGGGGCATTTTCTGGAATGAGGCATGAGGACACTTTCTTGCGTGATGAAATGCTCCATATCTTGATTGGGTGTTTACAACTGTCAAAAGAGATTCATCATGCCAAAGATACTTTTTATTATATCTCAAAAAAAAAAAAGGTAAAAGAACGTTATCAACAACAAAACAAACCACTGTAGGGGACAGAAACAGAAAGTTTGGGGGATCGTTTCCACAGCTGCAGGTACCCCCAAACTGTCCTGGATGGGGTGACAGCCCCTTTGCAGGAGAGGAGACATCTTCCTTCTTAGCAGTTTGCGCTTTGCCGTGGATCCAGGCTCTCCGTGGGCCTCCCCCGGAAGCAGCTTCTCTCACACAGCTTTGCTGCCCATATATTTTCCGTCACCTTCCAGACAGCTGGGGGCCTGCAGGTGGAGCTCGTGTCCAGGCGTCAGAAACCGACATGTCCACCCTGGCTGACCCTCTGAGCCCATGTGACAGGGATGTCAATGGCTCCCTTGCAGGGTCTTTTGGGGGATTTCAGATATCAGGATACGGGGTCTGCCATCATCCGTCTGCACACGTGGTGGCTATTTTATTTGTTAACAGGAGCTGCACTGACTGAGTGTGAGGCCTTGGCTTGCAGGGGTGAGGGAAGGGCTGCGGAGAGGGCAGGGAGGCTTTGTGCTCAGCAAGCTGAGTCCTGGATATTAGACTCCAGAATTAAGTAAAAGCTCTGCAGTTAAGACTGGCTTCCACCCGCTTCCAGCAACTAGAGGCCAATTTGGACTCAGAGATTTGTGTCTGAAGCCTCATTCACGCCTCCCTGCAAATGTCTTTAATCCATTTCCTGACCTGCTAAGGGAGCTGTGCACAGGACCTCAAGGAGAGCTTGGGGAAGCGAAGGCTGGTTCAAGAGGAGACCTCGACCGGGACGACAGCAGCGAGGTGCTGGAAGGGTCACGGAGAGAAGGAAGGAGGTGTAGATGAGAAAGCAGCAGAGACCAGGGTGGCGTCTGGGCCATGGTTCCGCAGCTCGACCGCAAGGCCGCAGCACCCAGGATCCCAGCTACGAGCCCCAGTGGCTAGTCAGCACTTGAAATGTGGCTACTGCGACAGAAAAACTCTATTTTTAATATGATTTAATTTTAATTAAAGCGAAAGGTGAAAACCTGAAGATAAAAATATTTTCCACTGAATATAACTTTATTTAATATTATTACATATGTTGTATTATTAAAATTGCTTTAAAAAAATTTTTTCACCTCTTTTTTTTTTTTAATGTGGCTACCAGAAAATTTTAAATTACATAACAGGCTGGTAACATGGTCCCATTGAACAGCACCATCCTAAGAGGTTGATACACCTGCTGGATTCAGTTCTGGCCCTTGCGGTAGGCGAGGCCGGGCTGAGCAACCTGGCGGTCTTTCTATTGCATGCATCACACTGACCACGTTCATCTAAGCTGGGTCGTTAGACCTTGCTCGTCTAACAAAGTCATCTGGTCTGAAATTTAAGAAAATGATAAACAGGGGCCCTGGCACCCAGCTCTTCTTTGGGATGCTCTCTGTCCCAGACACAGGCCCCAGTTGAGAGGGATGTGCATGAGTCACTTCTGTCATGAATTCCTGTAACTCCATCAGCCTGGGCTTATCAAAGTCTCAGCCTCCTCCTGGCCCAGCCTCTGGTTTTCAGGTGGGACCTGCTCACCTAAGGAGCTCCACTTCAGGATTGTTGTCTGGCTGGATATCTACACAGCCATCAGTAAATAGCAACGCGCATGGCTCTGTCCCCTCACTGGAAGGCAAGAGGACGGTGTATCATAACACGTGTATAATGGTTTCTGCCGTGTAAAACGCTGGTGGGAATTCCTTTTGGCCACCTCAGCCCGCCTCAATGATTCTCACATATGATGTGAGTAAAAACTCCTAGGATGTTTCATAAAATGCACATTCCTAGGAAAGAGATGGCAAAGTCAAATGGCGTCATTAAGGAGTGTTTCGTAAAGGAACTATTTGCAAAGTGTGGGAAAGATGAAGGGACACAGACGAAGGATGGTACAAGAGTGGGACCTGTTGCCGTCCCTAGCTCTCCAGGACCCAGCGGAGGGAACCAGGAGAGAGGAGCCGTTGCAGAGACAGACCTGAAAGCAGCCGTGGCCTTGAGTGGAGAGCAGAACACCAGGACACCGGGCTAGCAGACACCTGGACCTCTCTCTCCACCTCTGGGACCTGCCTCCCAGAGCTCTCGCTGGTGCCCTCCCCTGGGCAGAGAGCAAGGAGCCCATTGATGCCGCCCATGCCGGCCATGCCGGCCATGCAGCCGCCTCTCAGGCTCAGACCAAGGTGGAGAACTTTGGAAAGTGAACAAACAGAAAATATCCAATCTCCGCTGTGTTCGGAACGAGGATGATTACCAACCTGATGAGTCAGTCGGATCACCTGGTAAATTCTAGATGCCACAGCTTAACAACAGGATTGGCAAAACAGAGACGAACAAGATAAAAATGATGAGGGTACTGGGGAGTTAAGTCATTTTAAGGATGTTTTAATAAAAAATAGAAATATTTAGTCTGAAGACAATAAGATTTGGGAGGAATGGCCAGTAGCAATCTAGTTTCACTGGTTTGATCTGATTTGACCTGTTTTGACAGTATTACCTGATTTGAACTGCTCCACAAACGTAGATCAACTCTCTTCCCTCTTTCTAATTATTAATCGAGGACACATAAACCTCATTAACAGTTGATTCACTATATCTCTCCTGAGGCTTCCCACCCACCTAGACTGGATTCTCCAAGGATCCCAGGGGGTACCTCGATCACAAACGGAACTAGAATCTGGGTGTCCCGTGACACCACTATTTCTCACCGCCACAGACCGTGGCTGCTAGAACTTAGACCCACACCATTTCTAGGATGCTCAGGCGCAAAGAGAATCCCTGTGTAGATGTGGTGAGTTACAAGTTCAGGCTCCAAGGGGATAGATAGCCCTTTTAACCCACATTCCCACCGTTAGGGGGAAAAAAGCTGGCCTCAAGAGTGCTCAGGCAGGTCTCAATCTAGCTCTGGCCACAATACAGACTAGAATTAGGTTCAGGACTTGAGGACCTGCAAATTAAACTAACAGGATAGATTAGCAAGAGAAAAGACAGATTTTTGTTCACGTATGTATTAGGAGTTCACAGAAAAATGTGATGCACCGTCAGAATTTGGGGCTTATATACCATCTTAATAGAAGATGAGAAGGGGCTCTTCTGGGAGAACAAATGGCTTCTGAGAGGGGGAACCGAAGGGTACTTATGGAAAAGCAAACAACTTTTTGGAAAGATGAGTAGATAGTTAGAAGAATAGATAGAAATATGATAATATCCTATCCTATTCTGCCTCGGTGACAATATCTGTCTGGGTGTGGTGCCAACATTTTGTCTCTGGGAAAAGATTAGAGTTGCTCCTGGGAAAAAGATTTATGACAATTGAGTTTTGGGGGGAGGTTTTGCTTTTAGGCAGATAAGGGATTTCTGGAAATCAAAGACCTTGAGCTCAAAATACTTTTTATACTAAAGTGGCATATTTTGAGAAGATATACCGTGATCCCCTTGAAGAATCGCCATCTCTGTTTCTTCTTCCCCACCCACCCAACTCCCTATGTGTAAGGTCGATTCATTGTCAAACCTTAAAAAGCAACACATTTTGAAAAATGCTTCTCGCCTGACAATGAGGCTACTGTCCCTACACCTAGCCTTTTGAGAAAGCTGCTCTCAGAGGTACCAAGGTAGCTTTCTAAGCCAGCTGCACTGTGACATAGAATATAACTTCCTGTGCCTAAGAAGGCAACAAGAACAAAGGACAATCCCCAGCAAGGTGCTCTAATGGTGAGCCATCTCTCCACACAGCTACTCAACACATTTTTGACAGAATGACATGATAGGGGTCCTCGTATTAGGGGGCTACAGGGACAAAAGCCTCAAGAAGTAAAAGTTACAAAATGACAGATTTTCAGTTCAATACCGGGAAGAAATTTATAATGATGAAAGCTATTCCAAGAAAACTAGCATGCTTGAGGACTTTGCATATTATAAAGGTAAACTAAGAAGGAGAGGTAGATTATTGAACAAATGGTATTGAGGAAAATGGCCGTTTTTGAGAAGGGAGAAAATATGATCTAACCCAGACTCCACAATAAACAGAAATTCAGGTGTATGAAATATCTACTAAATATTTTTAAAGAATGTAAAAATGTAGATTAAAATATGTGATGTTTAAGGTTTCTTCAGAATGGAGGAGTTTCTATGGTTAAATACAATAAAAGATTTCAGAGAGAAAGCTAAAACGACATAAAATTTAAAATAGCTAGCTATCTGTCATGGGTACTAGACTTATCGGCTGATCACTTCATAACTCATATAAATGTCTAATCACCATATTATACACCTGAAACTAATGTAATATTGTATGTTAACTGTAATTGAAAAAAAAAATTCTAAACCTATCCATCAAAACCAACAATTAAAAAAGGCAAATTATAAATTAGGAAAGAAAAACAAAAAGATTATCTCTTTAAGTCCTAAAAAGTTCTTTTAAGTTACTTTTTAAAATGTTATCACACCAATAAAAAAGAATGAGCAAAGGAAACGTAGAATTAAATCATAAAAGAACAAATATCACTGATTGCTGTAAGCATACCAAAAAAGATAGTTAAGGCCTCTGTATCAAAGGAAACAGAACAACAGCATCTGTGATATTTTAATTATAAAGTCGACAGGTTTTTCTTTTTAATGATAAAGTAGACAAAGTGTCATTGAGAGAGGCTCTCTTATTTAAAAAAAAAAAAATGAGGAGGGAGGAGTTGGTTTGACAAGGGTGAGCTCCCCACTCTAGAAGAGATTCGACAGAAGCTGGACACCAAGCCTTAGGCCGGGGGCTGTGAGAATTCCAGGCCGCAGGTGAGGTTAAGGCCGATAACTGCCAAGCTCCCCACTGCTTCTGTGAGCTTTCAGTGCTGTCACAGGGCTGACTGTCCACACAGCTGACGGGACAGCAGAGAATTTCCAGAAGAACAGGCTCTCCAGGACCTTCCTTTCTACATTTGCATGCTAACGCCTTGAGTGTGGATGGGTAGAAACTAGAGCAAAGAGACTGTCCTCTAAGTCCTAGTAGAGGGACAGGTGCGCTGACATCGTAGTAAGGACCAGCCCAGTTGTCCAAGGTAACGTGATGTATTATGAACCAAAAAAAAAATAGTTTAAGTGTGTCTACGTTCTGTCTGACTAGCCCCTTCGCGAGTGACGAGTCAGCGGATGCAGCCCCGGGCGAGGGCGTTTGGAAGGCCCAGTCCGGCTGGAGTGGAGTGAGGTAGCTCCTTGCAGCCCTCCAGGGAAGTGGCAGCTGTTGCTGCAAACCAGAAACCGGTAACCAGCAGGTTCATTGTAGAAAGTATTGATCCTTAATTATTGATCTCTTCTTAAAAATAAAACGGTCTCTCTCCCTTTCCCTTTCCCTCCCTCTCTCCCTCTCCCTCGTTGCATCTCTGTCTCTCTGTTAGTATACACTGATATCTATCACATAAACAAGTCAGTCTGTCAGGGTGAAAAACATTCAGAACGGGTCAAAACCTCTCGCTCGTTCCCCTCTAGGCCATCACGGAGCCATGGTGACTGCCGTAATTCATTATCATGCTCGTCCCCAGTAATATTAACCTTCTCTCCTCCACCTCAAGGTCAACTTGACTCCCCAACTGCATCTAAAAATATTACCATTTTAAATGTAATTGGCTGCCACCTTTGCCACTGCCCCTGCAGGATCCCCTCAAGAGGAAGGCCACGCTTTTCTTTGAGCTTCATGAGAATCCAAACCCTTAAGACCACTGCAGACCTCGCCCTGGTAAGTGAAGGCTCTGGTTATCCCATCTCTCTCTCTCGCATGCTCAGCCCCCAGGCTCACTTGCGCCGTAAATATGTCAACCAACAGACCCCAGGAGTCCGTACAACAGAGCCAGTCTGCACAGAGCCAGTCTGCACAGAGCCAGTCTGCGATGCTATCTGACTTCTTGCCACAGTCAAGACCTGGCTGAGACCTTTAAGAAGCCCTAAATACTGAAACTATTATGATGTCACATATCTCAATCAAAAATATTAAGCAATAAAATACATGTTAAAAGCTTTAATAAAGTTTTTATTTTTTTCACATAATTTCTCTGATTTTTCGAGGCATAATTGATACATAATTTATGTTAGTTTCAGGTGTACAACATGATATTCAATGTCTGTAGGTACTTTGCAATGATCACCACAGTAAGTCTAGTTAACATCCATCCACGTAAATAGTCACAATTTTTTTTTCTTGCGATGAGGACTTAAGATCTACTCTCTTTGCAATTTTCAAATATGCAATTCAGTATTATTAACTATAGCCACCATGCTGTATATTACATTCCCAGTACTTATTTTGTAATATTTATATTTTGACTCCTTTCACCCATTTTGCCCACCCTCCACGCTTGCCTCTGGCAACCAACAATCTGCTCTCTATCTATGAGCTTGGGTTTTGTTTTGTTGTTTTCTTTAGATGTCATCTATAAGTGAGATCATACATTATTTGTCTTTCTCTGACTTATTTCGCTCAGCATAAATGTCCCCATTCATTCCATACATGTAGTTGCAAATGGCAAAATTTTCCTTCTTTTTTATGGCTGAATAGTATTCCATTGTATGTGTGTCTGTGTGTATGTGTATGCGCATGTGTGTATACGTGTCTATCCATTCATCCACTGACAGACACTTAGGTTTTAATTTTTTAAAAAAAGAACTTTAAACCATCCCATAAGCCATTCCCTATTATTAAATCTTCTGTATGTTTTTGGACTAGACTCCATTGGTTACGGTATATTTTTTTAACAAGTGCTCTTAGATTTATGTAGGCTTTTTTGTATCAGTGTGAGACAATTTTTTTCATGGATCTTTATGGAAATTGGTATCAATATTATGCTTGCTTTATGAAAAAAATTTAAAAGCTATTCTCCTTTTCTTAGTCCTTGAAAACAGTTTGGACGTTGGAATGATTTATTCTTGAAAGATTTGGGAGAATTCTTCCTCAAACCACCTGGATCTGGTGCTTTTTGGGGGAGCAGCTCTTATGCCATTTTTTCCAATTCCTTTATAGGACTTGGTTTATTAAGATTTTCAATCTTCTCCCAAGTCAGTTTTGGTATGGTACGTTTTCCTAGGGCGTTATCCATTTCATCTAAGTGTTCAGATATATTTACACAGAGTTGAGCTAAGCAATCTCTTGTGGTTTATTTTTTTTAAATTCTCTATTTGTTTTATTTTCCTTTTTATGTTTTTTGTGTGTGCGTGTGTGTGTATTTTCGCATTATCTCATTAATTTTTTTCTGGATTAAGATAGCTAATAATGCATCATCTCCTCGGTTTTCTCAAAGAATCAGAACTTAGATATATTTAATTCATTTTACTGTTTGCTGATTTGTCATTCACAATTTCTCCATTGTATTATATATTTCTGCTGGGCCCACTTAATCCCTCCTGGCCTCAGTTTCCCCCATACAAAATGTGAGGACAAGACTAGCCCTTGATTTGGTCTGGGCTCCACCCTGTCTCTGCGCTTCCAGCTGAGGTCCTCTGGCCAACCCAAGAACATGTGAATGTCAGTTCTTTCCATCTTAGGCGTCTCAAGATGAGCCTCTCCTCAGGGTGAGGATCCACCTCACAGCCTCTGAGGGGCTAACAAGGCCCCCAGTCTGTCCTCAGGGAGCAGAATCTTATCTGATGGAGCATTCGGTACATGCAGGTCGGAGACTCAGTGCTGCCTCCAGCTGAGGGCTACCATCTGAAAAACCACTTGAGGATATGGTGCAAAGAACCCTTAAGTTTTTCAGTGTTGGGAAAATAGAATATCTGTTTATCCACTTTAAAAGTGAATAACATGGAAAGAACACAGCTCTCTGTTCAATGTAGAACTTCATTTTATCCATGCTCTGTTTGCAACTTGCCTAAAAAAGGATGAGACTTGAGTCCCAGCCTCTCAAGTCTGCAACAACACAGAGCAGCAGCAAAGGGGAAGATTACATGGCCATTTGGAAAATCTGACCAAGAGGATCTGAGGGCAGCACGAGAATAAAAGGTTGATTTTTCTCTTTCGCTTCTTTCCTGGATCTTTTCCAACTCAGATTAGGGCCTGTGGCATATCTTTCTTGGACCCAGAATGAGATATAGTCCTTCATCCAGACAAATTCAACACCTGAAATGACATTGGTTGCAGAAGCAGCTGGGAAGTTTGTGGGTTTACCCTCTATTGTCTAAAGATCTCAGGGAGCCTTAGGCCCGCTGGCCCATGAACATTGTCCATGGAACCTGGGCTCCAAAACTCATATGGCTGGTCTCAGCAATGAAATATAAAAGCCAATGGAGCACCCTCATTCAAAGGAGGTTCGTCCCACTCTGATGGGTCTTGGCCTGCAGAATACAAGAGTATCTGGCATGGATGAAGCATTCAAGAAAATAATCAGGATTTTTCAGCCAAATAGCAAACATGGACTCTTACCACCCTCAGAATTTAAAGGCCAAAGCACCAACGCCCTAGGAAGGAATGAACGGAGCTCCCAGGAAGCTTCTGTGTGAAGGACTCAACACGCCTAGCTAGGAAAGGACCTGGACCTGGGGAAAGACCTAAGTGAGAACCTCTCAAGGAGCTCATAAGCTACCCAGTAAGGGATCCAGAAGCTGACTGAGGAGGAGGCTGAAAGTAACTTGGAATCTATCAGGATATGGCTCATTAAAAGTTCCAAAGGGACCAGATGACTGGGAAATACCCAAAAGGTACGACTGGATAAGAAGTTGGTGAGGACCAATCAGGATCTTTCTGAATCAGTAGTGAGCTGTTCGTGGTTGGCTGCCTGCCCTACAGTGTCCCCTCCTAAGTCCCATATGGCTCAGAAACCAGAAACTGGGCACCCTTCTGGGTTGAGAACCTAAGTACCTCTTAGGAGGTTTTCTTCCTTGTTCGGCAGCTCAAAAGGTCCTAGATGCTCCTAGTTTATGGTTCTGTCTGTGGCAGAGGCCAAGTCCTCTTCTCAAGGTCCTTGAATCCATTAAAGCATTTAGGTTGAGAAATGTCTGATCCTGGCCTCTTCTCCTGTTTACCTTTCCCTCCTCAGGCGCCCATGTTTCAGGGCAGGACTCCATAGCCAAGGTTGCCAAGCAGTCCACAGGAACAAGGTCATCACCCTCAGTAGTCTTCTTTCTGCCGTAGTACCTGTGAGTGTGGAAGTCCAGACGACCTTCAGATGGTTCCCCTCTAATACTGGTCATGGGATCACACAGGGCCCTCGGACTGGGGAAGATGGCAGACAGACTTTCCAGCCCCTCACACCCAGTAATGTAGATACAATGTGGCACAGTGGCTGAAGCTGGGGTCAATGGATGCAACCCAGAACCAATTTACAGGTGGAGCAGTGACAGGCAATGAGCCAAGGGATAGGGTGACCAAACCATCCCAGCTTGCCTAGGAGTGGAGGCGGGGAGTTCCCTGGGATGGGGAACTTTACATGTTGCAACCAGGGAAATCCAGACAAATGGGGATGAGTTGGCCATCCTACCAATGGATGGAGGGTGGGTGTCATGCTCTAAGAGACTCCATCCATTCATAGAATAGCAATGCCCCCGAGGCAGAGAACAGAGGAAAGAGAAATCTCCGAGGGAAGAAGCTCACCAAAACATAGAGCATCTTTTCTAAGGTGAATTTCTATTTTAAGAAAAGGATGTTGGAACTTAAGAATCCCATAATGGGCTGAAGAATTCAGAGAAATAGTCAAAGTTGAAGAGTCTCCAGCTCCAAAGCCAAAATCAGGAGACAACCTCAGACAGTGAACTGGAAACCCCGCAAAGTTAAATGGAGATCAAGGTAGTCTAAGATCTCCTGTGACTAAGGGATGTCCTTAAGGAACAGATTAAAGCCAGCCTCGGGGACATGTCATTGACAGGTCCTTTGCCTCAGCGTGGCTTCTAAAGTTTCACAGTTCCCTGCCCAAAGCGCTGTATATCCCCCAATCTCAAGTTTCTTCATTTTTTTCTGAAAAGATGTCCTATTTTAAAATATACATTTTTCTTAAAACTCGCTTGAAAATAAAATACAAAATTTTGTCAAGATTTTAAAATCCAGGAACGACCTAACCCTAGGACCTGGCTCAAGTGGTCATTCTCCTGACCCCTTCCTATTTTTACCTTTATACAGGTATAGGGGGAAGATGGTGGTCTACAGGCCTGCAAAAGCCAGAGCTTCCCATGTCACGGAAGCAGGATGGGACCTTCTCTGCTGAAATTACATGAAGCTATGTCAATACCTACCTACTAGAATTGTCCTGAAATGAATGAGAAAGTGCTTTATACCAGGACAGAGTTAGACGCCATGCCAGGAACCCTGCTACAGTTGTTACATGGGCTCAGTGGCTACAGAGAACTCAAAGTTTTGAAAATGTCAGGATTTCTCGAGTCTTCAGCTCCAACTCCCTCTTCAGGATCCTTATCTGGAAGAGGGACTATGCCCACAGTCCCACAGGGAATTCAGATGAGCTGATGATGCCTATGAAGGCCCTGTTCCCCTGCAGTGAGGGGAGTAGAAATGGTTTGGCAGGCCCTCAGGGGATGTCCCATCGCGATGTGGGATCAGTGACTCAAGACAAAGAGTACACACTGGGGGCAGAGGTAGAACCACATTACCCTAACAAGTAGTTTGAGATGATTCATAGACCCAAATATAAAAGCCAGAACTACAGGGAGCATAGCAGTTTATCTTTCTGATATGACATTTATGACCTTGGGTAAGCAAAAATTTCTTAAATGGGACCCAAGTAAGAGTAAAAATAATAAGGGAACTAAACATTCAACAAGCTAGAAAAAGAACAAAATAAAACTAGTCAATATGCAATAAATTAATATAGATGCAATAATTATGAACTAAAAACAACAAAAGCAGAAGTAGCCTTGATTTATAAATAAACCAGTGGCTATTTAAATATACTAATGTGGTTAATAAAAAATCTGTTGACAAAGCATATGGGGAGGTTGATCCATGGTTGATGGAAATCCAGGTACCCTCGTCCTCGCCCCGGCCACACTGCCTTGCCCTTGGGGGCTGTAGTGTGCTGAGGAAGGTCATGGGAAACTCAGAGTCACCTGCCAAGCCAGAAAGAAGTCTTCACTCACAACGATTGTGTGCACATCTCAGCCCTGGCCCAGTGCTTACAAGTCAGACTTTCCAAAATATCAAGTGGGGTCCAACCACACCCAATAAGAGTGTCTTCCCTGGAAGACCAGGCTGGAGCTGACATTAATAACTACTTTTGAAACTGAGGAATGAAAATGGGAAAAGAAGCAGAAGCAACAAGAAGTTACTGCCCGGTTTATAAAATGATGTGAGAATTTCTCAGAATAAAGCTGGTCAAGGAAACTGGAAACATATCCTAGGAAGTGATAACTAGCAGGAGGGTCCTCGGCTGCTGATCAGGGTTCAGGACAGCCACGTGCAAACCACCCAGATGCTAGAAGCCTGGGTGAACCCGGATAGGAATGTTCTAAATTCCCTTCAATCAAATGTATTCTTCATCAGGCCCTTGTGAAAAACCATATTTCGGGGCTCTGGAATATTTTGTTTATATGATTTGAGACAAAGAGGAGGAAGAAATTCCCTGCAGTGTGCCAAGAATCCTTCCACTCCCTCCAAGGACTGTATCTGGATCTTCCTCAAGAGAGAAACACGGGGAAAAAAGCACCAAATATGCAGCTCCTCCTGCTCGGGTCGGAAGAGTCAGACTGTGTCCACGAAACAACCAGGGACTCCAAAAATTTCACCTCAGATGGCAGAAGTAGCAAAATAGCTGAAGGAATTAAAAAGAAAGGTGGCAGGACTGAGGAAGGACACATAGAAAAATGGGAGGAGAAATGGACTGCCCAGAACCCAGCCAGAATGAAGCTGCTAAGAAGACACAGAACTCTGAAATCTCCGATAAATAATACGTAATCTACACATAAGTGGGGAGGAAATTCTGTCTCTGAAACTAGCGACGTTGGAGAAAAATCACAACACCGAAAATCATGGAAATATAAGCACCAGTTTCTCATGATGTTATTCATTACGATGTGCCAAAATATTTGGGTGAATTTGAATAAAGGGGGAAATTACTGTAGAATTTACCCCCAAAGAATAAAATTAGGTCAAATTCTAAAGTGAAGACTCTTTGTGACTTCTGTTGGAAACATTTTGATTTTGTTTGTTTGTTTGTTCTGGACGACAATGTATTTAATATTTAATAAAAGTCCTAAAATGAACGTATTATAAAAGGCTTTAAAAAAAAATCCAGGAACTCTAGGACGGAGTGCAAAGATCAGAGTAGAAAAGGGCCAGATTAGATACTATCCACAATCTGAAAGTCGAAGACTAAAACTCGTGCCTGAGCTCAGGGAAAGGTTGGGACCACAGCGGCAGTGTTCTGAGCCTGGTCCTCCAAACATGACGTGCGAAGGTGGTCCATGTGGTGCAGGAAGAGAATGTTGGATCTTCCATTTCTGCTTGTTTTCCCCCTCTCAAAAGACAGATTAAGATTTTTAGACTATTTAATATATGGATGGACACTGGGGCCCTCCCTCAGTCGCTATGTCAGAGGGTCCCATGTCACGCGAGCTCTATGACTTGAATCCCCTCGATCATTTGCACTGTCCGGCAATGTGGTCAATTAAGTGGATAGACAGCATATTGTCTAGTTTTAAATGTAAAATTGGCAAGTGACTTAAAAACATTTCTATGAAGAGAGGTATTGAAGATAATTCTGACTATGGAAATCCACGTGAACAAAAAAACAGCCTACCGGACACTCCTTGTCCTGTACTATTTTTTTTTTTTAGGCGAGGTAACCCTTGGTTGACCTCACAGATCGCAAGGACCTTGTCAACTTACAATCCCTTATTTATTTATTTATATCTATCTATCTATCTATCTATCTATCTATTTGTTTATTTATTTATTTACTTTATTTTATGCCTTCAGCACCTGGTCTTCCTAGGTGGTCTCCCATCCAAGTACTAACCAGGCCTGACACTACTTAGCTTTCAAGATCACACGGGATCGGGCTTGTTCAGGGTGGCGTGGCCGTAGACAGTACTGTTCTATTTCACAGAGACAAACTCTGTGTGGCTACCGAGCACTTGAAATGTTGCTTAGTGTGACTCAGGAACTGAAGTTTAAATTTTATTTAATTGTAATTAATTTAAGTTTGCATTTAAAACTGATACTCTATTCCATTCCTGGAAAACGTCTAAGTATATTTAGCATGACTTGAGGATGTGGATCTATTCTGGCAACTATAAAATTTCTGAAATCTAAATACAGATCAAGAATTTCCAATAATTTTTAGCAATGGAATCGAGCATCTGTAAATGGAAAATACGCATAGGACTTCAAAGACTGGGTATGAAAAAAAGAATATAAAGTATCACGTTAATAATTTTTCGATTATGTGGTGAAATGTTAATATTTTTAATACGTGTGGGTTAAAATATATATTACTAAATTTCATTTCACCTTTTAAAAACTTTTCCAACGTAGCTACAAGAAAAGTTAAAATTCCATGAGTGACTCCTATGAAATTTCTCCTGACAGCACTGATAGAAATGATTCGTTTTCCTAAACCAGATCGCCCACCTTTGATGGCCCTCGAAGGTCTTAGAAAATGTTAGTATTGTCTACCTCCCTTCAAGCTCTTTGTTTCATAGCCAAGTTCACCAGAGAAAGAAAAGACATGCACCACACGGGCACGGACCCCGCTGGGGTCATTTTCTCTGTGCCAGACGTGGGGCTGCCAATACCATCATTTCCATTGGCAAAGCTCTTGCAACTTTAAAAGTGTAATTACTCTTCCTACCTCACGGAGCTATTAGGAAGCGAAAGCAAGAAACTCTATGTGAAAATGCTGCGGCTTCTGCACAAGGACCGATTGAAATAACAGCCAGGTCAGCACTTTTCCACATTCTCTCCTCTAATCTTCACAACACTTATTGGATCGACGACATCTCATCTCAGAGAAGAGGAAACTGGCACAGAGAGTCTAAGTCACTTGCCTAAGTCCTGGAGCTGGTATAGGGTGGAGCTGGTATATGGCGGAGCTGGTGTCTGAACTGCCAGGGAGAGATGGACAAGGGACCTCACCATCTGGCAACAATTTTCAAATGAGAAACTGAAACTGCAGGTCTCTCTGCTCCTCTGCTCTGCAGGCTGCCCTTTCAGCCCTTGGAGAGAGAAAAACTTCCTGAATGTACTCATTTTATTTCCAGAGTTTTCTGGTAGGAGGGCTGGTTCTTGAGAAATGAAACCTTATTCTTGAGCTGGCTCCGTGCATTCGGGGATGCACCCAGGTGGCATCAGTGTGGCCAATACTAACTACTGCTTTGTCCAAAGCAACAGTTGATGCTCCGAGGCTGCTTGTACCTATGGCCATGAGGCCACCCTCATTCCTGCTGCCCACAGTCCTCCAGCCTTGTCCTACCACCTCCGGCCCTGAATGCCTGTTTCCTCCCTCCCCAGCCATGACCAGCAGCAGGCCTGGCATGGGTGATGGAGAAGGACGCTTCCAGCCCTCCGTGGCTGTACACAGGGCCTGCCCCAAGCTGTGGATTCCAGGCCCAGCCTTCTCTTCTGAAAGGTGGTAGTTTGACTTGGAATGAGATGCTCCCGCACCTGCCAAGTTCAACACACAGTGGAGACAAACACAGCTCTATCCCCAAAAGGCCCTGCCTAAGGCAAGGCACAGACAGGGCAGTTCATCAGGCGAACAAGGCGAGGGAGGGACCAGGCCAGGGCAGCTGGGTGGAGGTGGGGAGAGGGCGGGTGGAGGGCCTGAGGGCCTGCAAACCGAGGCTCTGTGAGAGGAGGCGCGGGTCAAGTTTCCACTGCTGCCCACCTCTTTTTTCTAGCTAGATGCTTTCCCTTTTCCCTTAAAATCACCCCAGAAGGTTTGATTGATGTCTCTTCTTGTTGTTGTAACTGGTGCTCCTCAGGGAGTGTGTTCAGCATTTCCAAGAGCTGGCACAGCCTCAGAGAGAAGCAAACTCCCCCAACACAGCTCCCCTAATCGAGCTCCTGGTCAGCCCCTGGGCCTCCCCACGACCTGGCTTTCCACTCTTTCTCTACCACCATTTCACTCAGGTGGGGAAATCACCACCTTTAAGAGATTCACTCCAAACCAGTGACGTCCCTGGAATATAGAAGAAGCCTCACTAGGATGTCCAGCAGCTTAGAGTATGTGACCCGGGAAGGAGGAGGCTAGAACAGACAAACCACTTCTGCATGGTTCCTACCGGGCCCTACCCTTGCCCCCCCCCCACCCCCAGTATAATCAAGGCTTCGGCCTCCTTGAACAGCTGTTTAAAATTAGTCTCCAAACTAGCCGATTTGAGTTTTAGGTGCTGTCTTCCAACAGAAATGAACGAAAGACCCCATCCCGGGTAATCGCCCACCTGAATAGCAGGCACCTTCATAACAGAAAAGGTCTGTAGGGTCCATTTCTAGATTGGGCTAAAGCTGATCTGAGGCACTAAGTTACTTTATAGTTACCGTTGAATTTCATCAATTATTACAAAATTACTAGCTATATCAGTTCTGACACTTCTAATAGCAACTTAATAGTTGTTTATTAAACTTTCCACAATTATGACTGCTTAGCATATCAAAAGGCTGGGAAAATACCTCCTAGATAACCTTGGGAAGAGAAAACAGGCACAAGTATAATGGGTGACCTTGTTGGGCTTAACACAGATCTCAGGATGGCAGCAAATTCAAATGAAGGTGAAAGCCAACCTTCAAAGAAACAGACCAAGGATTGAAAAAAGTGCTAGGATACCAGAAGTACGGATGAACCTATTGTACAATTTTTAACAACTTCCTCTTCTAAGTAATTTAAAAGATTCTATCATATGTTTTGCACTTTGACTCAGCATTATATAATTCCCATTGTGGTGACAAATTCTCACGTGCACATCTTATTTACAAGGTTATGAATGCAAAACCTTGTGTCCCATGCTCTCTGGACAAGTTAAGTGATTTTAATCCCTAATATTCACCAAGCTTGATTTGCACCTGTGCTGTCTTTAGAATATAATACAGGTGAATAAAAATGGGATCTCATTGTGCTACTGGTAATATCTGCATTGAGGTTTTACTGTGTGTCAGGCATTTTATATACATATTCGTTCAATCCTTAGAACAGCTCTTGGATTTTGCTATTATCCCTATTTAACAGATGAGGCACTGAGGTTCAGAAAGGCTTATGTAACATACCAAGGTAATAATGCTAAAAGTGGCAAAAGCCAAGATTTAACCAATGGATAGCAAATTTCAGATCCCATGACTTAATTGCTATGCCACACTTCCCTAGTTTGATAGTCAACTAATCTGTTGACTATTGATTTAAAGTACTAGCACTCTGATTTAGTTTTCTGATTTGGTGGGAGCAGATATTGTTGGGGCACCCTCAGGTCCCCCTCAGATCCATTTTACTGTTTCTGTGTTCTCTTCCCCCAGCTTCCATTGCCACAAACTTTGTGGTTTAAAACAACATACATTTATTATCTTACAGTTCTAGAAGTCAGAAGTACAAAATAGGTCTCATGGGGCTAAAATCAAGGTGTCACAGAGCTATCTATCATCCTTCTGGAGGCTCTAGGGAAGAATCTATTCCTTGCCTTTTCTAGTTTCTAGAGGCCACCTGCATTCCTTGGTTTGCGGCTCCCTCCATCTGCAAAGCCAGCAATCACATCATGCTGAGCTCTGCCTCTGTCGTCATATGGCCTCTCTGACTCTCCTAGCTTCCTCTTTTACTTATAAAAATCCTCGCGAGTGCATCGGGTCTAACATCTGAATAATAGGAGTTGCAGAAAGAACACAAAAAGAGGGGGAAATTTTCAAGGAAACAAAGAAATCATCAAAATTTTAAAAACGAGCCCACAAAATGAAAGGGCTACATGCAGCCTTTAAAAATGAGTGAAAAAAAGAGCCCCTTACAAAGCGTATCGTTGTCAAATTTCAGCATCTCAAGAATAAAGAGTCCAAAGCTTCTAGAGAGAATATAAACTGGTATATACAAAGATCACGTTGAAATTTAGTAGACATGGATGGTCTACGCCTTCAAACTTGAGAGGAGTAATTATTCTAAACCTGGAATTCTATGCCAATGCCCACACAATCTATCAATCGTGTGTGAGAATAAGATATATTTTCATGCATGCAGGGAACCTAAAAACTTATATCCCCTGCCTTTTCTTAGAAAGCTGCTGCAGATGTGTTCCAGAAAAACAAGGAAAAAATGAAGAGAATAGAAAATATGAAACCCAAGGACGGGAAAACCCAAAAGAGAAATGACAGCTATGCAGTAGGTTTAAAGAGTGACCATTTTAGGATTTGTAATATACTTTTAACTCTCTAGAAAATCATGTTAATACACTGATAGATCCAAGGAACCATTTGAGAAAAAAATGTAAAGATAGGTACATAGGTTATCTAATTAAAAGGGAGACAATTATCAACTCCAGGTAAAAACATAAAAAAGGAAATATAATGTCGTACCCTCCTGTCCTCTGCAATAAATAGTATTTCTACAAAACTTACAATGTAAACTTTGACTATTGAATAAACAAAATTTTTATAAATAAACATACATACTGAATAGGGAAAGAAAAAGTTGGTGTCATAGGCTGAAATGTGTCCATAATTGTTGAAGTCCTAATCTCCAATACCTCAGAACGGAACTGTATTTGGCGATAGAAATTTTAAAGAGGCAATTTCGGTTAAATGAGATTATTAGAATGGGCCCTAATCCAATATGATTGGTGTCTTTGTAAGATATTAAGACACAGACATGCACAGGGAGAACACCATGCAGACACCAGAAGGAGGCAGACATCTACAAGCCAAGGAGAGAAGCCTCGGAAGAAACCAAGCTTACCATCACTCTGATCTCCAACCTCTAGCCTCTAGAGCTGTGAGGAAATACATTTCTGATATTTAAGCCACCCAGTCTGTGGTACTCCATTATGGCAGCCTAATCAGACAAATACAGTCAGGAAAGATGAAAGATGCATAAACCTTCATAAATTATGAGGAAGTTAAGATGCAAAATGTTCAAAATTGACAAATCAAGACATATAAAATTAAGCATGTTGCTTAAAGAATATGAATATAAATTTAATTTTTAAAAGCTAAAGGAATTTAAAGCATCCTCTCTGGAGAGTGGAATGGGGGCCCACAATCTACAACTTTGAATCCTTGAAGCCAGATATATTCCAGAATTCAGATATTTTCTGATTATTCAAAAGGTAATATCATGCACACACACTGTGTCATACTTACTACCATCAAGGTTTGGGGCAGCAATCAATAATTAACACCATGTTTTTGCAGTGAGACTTTAAGCTTAGGTTAGGTTGTGCCACCAGAATGAGCTTTGGTGCTAACGGTGCCCCCCAAGAAATCAGTTTTCAAAGCATTTTTTGGTTTCGAAAAATGCAGACCAGTAATTGTAGACTTGCACTTGATTTTTTTTAAACTACATATAGTACTTACTTTGATAAAAATCAAAATCTTTTTTGAAAGATCACTCTGGTAGAAGGGTAGGAGTGGGGTGGGGTGGGGTGGGGGTGGGGGTGGGAAGTAAGAGCACCCCAGGGGGCGAGACTGGAGTAGGAGATTGATGAAAAGCTAACACAATAATGAAGTGACCAGATTTAAGGATCTGCAGTAAGGCAGCAGTGATGGGTAGAGATAGAAATAGATAGATTGAAAGATATTGTCCAAAAAAGAAATCAAATGGGAGAGGTAAGGGAGAAGGCACAATCGAGGACAAAGCTCAGGTTCTTGATTTGGGAAATTGAGTGGGTTGGAGGGGCCATTAATTGAAGGAAGAATGTGGAAGGAAAGGACGTTTGGAGGACAAAGAGACAGGTGAGGCTGAGGCCCGTAAGATGTTCCTTAGGAGATGTTTAGAAGGCATTTGAAAACATTTGGGTTAATATCAATTTTACATACCCAATGGCAGGTTTCCTAGGGAGAAGGGCAGGGAGGACAAAGCAGGGACAGTATTTAAGCACCCAGCTCTCCTCTCTGCTTTGCAAAGAAAATGACCAAGGGAAGAAAATGACCAAGCCCTGAAGTCAGCCCACTAGGTTCCCATTCCCCAAACCAGGGAGGCAGCTAAGGTGACTATAGATGCCCCTGGACGTCCTCTGTGAGGAAAGGAAATAGCTTCCCAGAAAAGCCAATTCTAGATTCAGTTAACAGCTAATGTGATAATTGACAACTCCCTTTGATAAGAGAAGTTGGAAATAATTCACTTTCTACTATCTCCACATATCAAAATTGGAGAAATTGTCAGAAAGAAACTACTCCTCAAAAAAGTGCCAGTTTTAAATTGTTTCAGGGTTGAATTATTTCAAAATCAAACCTCATATGCTATTTAGGACATCCCAGAGAATAAGAAAGAAAATATCTTCATTCTTTTAAAGACACTGACATAGCGCGGATACTGGAACTTGTCCATAGTATTTAAAAAAAAAAAACAAACTCCCATATTTATAAATATACATGAAAAGTCTAAATACAATAGCAATAGAATCTAAGGGTGCTTTAAAAGTTAATTCAAGTGAGATTTATTCCAGGAAGGTAAGCACAGTTAAAAATTAGGAACCCTCTATGGTCATGCCACCCTGAACAAGCCCGATCCCGTCTGATCTTGGAAGCTAAGCAGGGTCAGGCTCGGTTAGTACTTGGATGGGAGACCACCTAGGAAGACCAGGTGCTGTAGGCATAAAAAAATAAAAATAAAAAATAAGAGATTGTAAATTGCAAGGTCCTTGCAATCTGTGAGTGTCAACGAAGGGTTGCCTCGCCTAAAAAAAAAAAATTAGGAACCCCAATACTTTACTTCCTCATATTAACATATCAAAGGGGATGATGATCATGGGGGATTTCCGAAAAGCATAACGTTCTAATTTTTCAGAAATTCAATAAAATCAATAACATACACACACACAACCAATACCTTTGTTCCTGCTTAATGGTGAAATATAAGCATTCTGATTAAAGTCCCCAATAGTATCGACATGCTAAACAATAAAATAAAAAGTAAAATAAATGGTATCAATATTCTAAATGAGAAGGCAAGTTTCCCATTGCTGGCATATGTTATCGTTGCATTCTGTGTAAGAATAGCCAGAATATTCAAAAAGAAGAGTAATTGCGGGGTTCATTCTATCATATTAAATGTGCTATAAATCTAGTTACTAAAACAATGGTGAATGAATAGACTCATCAATGAAACAAAACAGACTATTGCGTATTTAAAGGGTGAAATTTCAGATCGGTGAGGTGCTGAGGAAAATAAATGTACGTAACGGCCATTCTTCTTATATAAAAAACAACCTTTTTCCTAAGTCTGCTTTCTAATAAATCTCTTTTGACTTGAATCCTCAATCCAGATTCTGCTACTAGAGAACTCAGTCTAATCTGCATTACCTCATCTAGTTCTCAAATATGAACCTAGAAGGTAGATTTTATTCTATCTTACAAATAAAGAAAACTGAAGTTTAGAAAGTTAAAAAAAAATGTGCCTAAGTAGTAGATCTGGGAGTAAAAGCCAGGTCGAGGAGGTTCCCAAGTTCATGTCCTCGACCACTTGAGAGGCCTATTCCCTTATTGTCATCCAAACTGTCGAGGCCAGGTACAGCCCTTCTGAAGGATAGCCCATGGGTCATATTTGTCGCACTGGCAGGTCCTAAATAAAGGCAGGTTTTTGCTTAACTAATGTCTCAAGAGTCACAAGATAAGTTCACGTAAAAATACCCAAAATGTACACAAGTTCCTCCACCTACATAACACGCTACCACCATATCACACCATTAAAAAAACAACAACAACAAAAACAAACAAACAAAAAAAACACCAATTTTGAAATTCTATCTCTGGCCACACATTCTGCACCAGAGAATGTTAGGTACATTATGCAACAAAAAATAATTCTAATTGCCCTCTCTGCCTACCCAGTCATTCCATGAGTCCATTAAGCAAATGAGACAAGCCCAGAGTTCTCAGCTCCACCCAACAGACCTAGTAGATTAATCATCTTCCATGAAGTCTTTAAAGATTACACCCCCAAGCTCTCTCATCTGTACACACCCCTAACGATGTACATGTCACAGTGGTTTCTAAGGGTCTTTCGCTTCATCTACTATGGATTCTCTGAAAAAAAAAAAAAAGAACTCATATTCATATTTCTAAAACCTGTGAAGGCTCCTGGCCCTTGATGGGTATTTCATGTTTGTTAAATGAACGAATGAATGAATGAATGAGTGAGTGAGTGAGTGAGGAATGAATGGCAAATGGATAAAGGCACTACTCTTCAGACTACAACAGAACAGAAGCTAAATACCAGAGCAGACACTCGTGGGCTGACTGTGGCTATGGCTACTTGCCTAAGGTACCTTTTCATTCATAGTGAAGGCTGGAATCTTCCTTGTTACCTATCTCTAGTATCACAATACACTGTTACACAGATATATTTTTACATGTCTGTTTTTAACACATTAACCTTCGGATCCTTCTCAGAAGAAACTAAATCTCTGTGTACATTTGTATCCCTAGCAGCTGGATCAAAACTAGAGCAAAGCAGGAACTCAATTCTTGCTGCTTCGGTGTGTGAATTAATGAGTAATTGAGTTTTTTTTTCTTAATCTATCAAAAGTCCAAACACGATAGCCAGGATGAAAGTCTTCTGACGGAGAAACAATCAAGGACCCATGCATTTTCTGCAGGCGACTTGGCCTGAGGTCCCCTCTCATCTCCCCTCTGGGGAAGATCTTCGTTAGACTGAGACATGAGACAGCCATAGGGGATCTGGCCCAGGCAGCATATTCTAAACATACCTCATGTCCCATGGGTCACTAAGGGCTGTGACCAACAAAGGAAATATTGTTGTGTTGAGAGGAAAAACAAATTTAAAAGAAATAAAGCTTATGATGCAGCTTAGTTACAAGACAAGAATACTTCTTTCTTAAACAGGAATGAGGAGCAATGGACATGACCCAGGCTGCAGACACTATATCAGAGTGACCATCTGGAGAAAGAGATATCCATTCCAAGTTCTGCTATCAGTCAGAGGGGGCCAGAATTTCAACCAGAAACTGCGAGAGAATTATTATTGAGCCTTTTGGAGAAAGTTCACATTATAATTAAACTAAGTATTACTGTTACTTAATCTTCAGGGGTCTAAAATTGTCCTAGGCCATTATTAGTCCTTTGAGAAACATAGATCTTCCTTTGCCAGTAATAACCTAAGACATTTGTGGAATTAAGCTGTAGTCGTATTCAGTTCATATTTTATCTGCATAAAATTCCCCAAGAAATTCATTAACCAGGATTTTTTCATTATAGCAAAAGAACTCTTATGTTTAAAAAAATAAATTCAGATAAGGCCTACCCTTCGACCTTTCTTTATAACCTAGGAAGCAGGTGGCAGCTTAAGATAGTCTCTAAATATTTGTGTCTAGAACAAATTTAAATCTCTTCTATCAATTCCTGTAGAGCAGATCTAAAACCCCAAACTACCAAAGTTCCCTCACTTTGTGGTAGGGATTGAAATGAGTCTATGCCCAAATCAATGTAAGCATGACCTGAGACATAAAATTATTCTTTGTGTATATAAACAAACACACACACACACACACACACACACACACACACACACACACTTTTCTAGCATTTTAGTAATATTATCACTTTGATCTAAAATTTGTTTCTTCTCACATCAGCTAGTACTGGATTCTTTAATCTTCTTTTATAGATAGTTTTCAATTCACTGATCAGCTTAAGTCTCCTGAAACCTGTAACTATAAAACCCAACACTGAAGAATATACCAAACCATTCACTGTAGGCACAGATGTAAAGGGAGACTCGAGATCACTGGACATTTACTTAATCGGGATTTTTAATCAATGTTTTGGACATGTGCAAAATATTTACTCAGACCATTCATAGACACCAAGCATCCTCTTCTACCTCTATGCCCCAGTGCAGGAGTATCACCGTAAATGAAATCCTTGCCTTAATTTCTCGTCTAACATAAGCACTGATTTTTTTTCTTTTCTATTAGTATTTTCATTGAATACAAACTCTGGATCTATCCTTGCTTCTCAAAATATAAAAATGAGCAAGACACAGTACTTGCTCTCTAAAAACATATATATCAAAAAGGGGAGATAGACATGCAAATAAAAAGCTGCACTATGAACGAGACAATAAATACCGTTATTGAGTATTTACCACACGCTGGTCATGGAGCTAAAAATGCCTCCTGCAGCTTTTTGCTAAAATCCTATGATGTAGACCCTGTGATTTTCATTCCCATTTTGCAGATGAGGGACCGAGGCTTGGAGAGACCAGTCCACATACTCAGAGTCCTAAAACTAGGTAATGGGAAGAGCGTGTTACAACAAGGAAGGAAGAGGCAGCTCAGCCTAGATGAGGCAGGAAAGATTTCAAGGAGCAGGAAATCTCCAGGTTCAGCTTTGAAGAATGAGTTAGGAGGCCTCTGAGTCAATGAAATAGACCATATTGCAGGAGGTCAAATGTCTAAAAAGGCTTTAAGAGCTGATAACTTGAACTTCTTTTTGGTGTTTGTTTCCTTGTTTAGCCAAAAAAAAAAAGCAACAAGATCACTAAAAAAAATTAAATGAAATTAAATAGTGTATACATGGAAAACCTTCTATCATCCATCCCTCCTCCCAGCTTGAAATGTTACAATTATCCATTCATTCTTGTGGGTGAAGGTATTTTGTCTGCTCTGTCAGTTCTCTTTTAAATATACAGATGAGACACTTGTTAGTCATTATCCACTAACATTCTAGCATGAATCAATGTCTCAGCTCAATGCTAGCCCTGGAGTTGATTGTTAGTTACTGCTTAGATGACCTTGGGCAATTTTCTGAACTGTATGTAAAATGGGGATGGATAAGAGTATCTACCTCATAAGATTGTTGCAAGGATAAGAGATAATATGCACAAAGCACTTAGTACAGTAAGCAGTCAAAAAATGTTAGCTAATCTTATCATTAACAAGACCTTGAGGAAAGGGGGATTGGAAGGGAAGTGTCTGGATGAGGGGAAGGCTAGGGAGAACAGATTTGAGGGAGACCATCCCTGTCAATCTGGAGCTGAGGATTAGACACAAAGACATAGGGGACCAGAAGGCAGAGATTGTTTGAGGGGAGACAGGAGGGTCTCATCTATGCTCTAGTACTGGTTGGGTCTTACATGGTTACATATTGGTTTCCCCACAAACCTTACCAGTCTAGTTCATCACTGTATCCCCAGCACCCAGTGCCTCCTACGTGCTCGATAAGTGTTTGTTGAATGAATGAGGGATTAACTTTTGTGTTAATACATATAATATGTATGGAACAAAAGCAGAAGAACTAAAACGTTCATTGTAGTTACATTAGGTTCACAAGATTACAGATGACTGTTTTGTGTTACTTGTCTCTCTGTTTTTCAGATTTTCTGCACCAGTCTTTAGTCTTATAATTTGGAGGTGGATGGGGTGCAGGGGGCAGGGGGCAGGGGTGGGGGGTTTCAGGCCATTCTTGATTTTCCAGACTATCCATAGTAAGATTTTCTCATTTTTCCCTCATAAAAGAGGGAATTTTATGAAACAGAGCTCCTCAAATTCTAATGTGCTTACGAATCATCTGGAAATCTGGCTAAAATGCAGGTTCACATTCAGCAGATCTGGGGCAGGGCCCGAGAGCCTGCATTTTAACAAGCTCTCAGCTGAGGCTGATAAGGTTGGTCTGTGGACCACACTGTGAAAAGCCAGGTGAAATGTAAAATAAACCCAGCCCAAACGTACAAAGAAAACAAAGGCAGGAAGAAATATGCCAATAGGCAGATGGCATCTCATCCAACATGACTTCGGGACATCTCTCTCTTAGATGGTGCATTCTTTGGGAGTCTATTTTTGCTCACTTGGTCTGTTTGGAGTCTGTATTGCTCAAAAGAAAGGATTAGAGTCTATTGAAGCCCTGGGGATACTCATATTTTCTCAACAAAAGGAAGGGCTGGCTCGTTTTTTTTTTTTTTTTTTTTTTGCTGTCTTCCATTAAACACCAACCACCACCGTTGCTGTCATTTTGAGTTCTCTTTAGATTAATGCCTCTTAAATTAATTTTGTGTCCAATAAACCTCTTTAAATATGTTTGTTCAGCAGACCAAATTGGACCCTTCGATTTAACAAACGGTGGAAACGCAGCCACACAACACTCGTCCCCATCCGCACGCGGTCGGCCCTGCTCTTTCATTAGTCACTGTCACCGGCGGTGCTCACTGGTCCCTGCTAAGCTCCTCCATGTAATCAAATGTTGCTCCTATTGAAATATAATCCTCCCAGAGCACAGAGGGGCATTTTCTAAATTGGCTGGAGCGGATTACAAAGCCCTGAAGAAGAAAATAAGGAAAAGTAGAAGCAATCCTTAATTTAAGATTTTCTGACAGCAGCGAATCTCCACCTTTCGTTTAATCCCCCGTTTCTCACAGAAATTTTAGCACACTCCGCCCCCTCTTGTTCCACTCCATTCCCATGGCTATTCCAACCCTGCTACTCCTAATATTACAGACTTTGGAGTCTGTCCCAGCTCCTCGTTTTACAGATGAGGAATCTGAAGCTCTGGGAGGCTGGATAAACCCTCTGGGACACCAAGGCTTCCTTCCTTCGTGACCTCCAGCTGTCTAGATCATGGACTTGGGAGTGAACCAATCAGGTTTGCTGTTGTTTTAACATCTGGATATTCCTGGTAAACAGCTTTAAAAGTCAAATGGTGCTTTAATAATAATAACAATATAGATTTTACAATATAGAAATTTTTGAACATACCCCAAAGTAGAGAGAACAGTATGATGAATCTCCATGCATCTGTCATCTAGTTTTGATAATTATCATCATTTGGCCATTCTTGTTTATTCCCTCATTTCATCATTTACTTATTTTTATTTAAGAAATTATTGTGCATACTTTGGGTTATTTCCAGGCTTTCCCTCTATGTCTCCAAAATGATAGGCATCTGCTATTCTCTCCATATTTATTAATTTTAGATATCACCTGTTGACTTCATATTAAGGCAAATCAAGACATAGCTCTCTTTCCCAGCCCAGCATCTTATCCTATCTGTTTCAGTTTCTCCAAGGAAAAAATTCTAGGTCTCCTGCAGAAATGGAATGAGAATCTAATCTCTAACTGCTTCTTACATATACTTCCAAATAACTACTCTCTCCAGTGCCCAATCTCACCAGCATGTTAAGGCTCCTGGGCCCACCATATCTGAACCTTTCCTGTATTCTAAATGACAAAAGCAAGCACACAAAGGATGTGTGTCCACACCCCCCACCCACCCACACACACACACACACACACACACATTTGCAAAACACCTGCAACCAGCCAGTTTTAAACTTCATCCTCTTGGCTAAGAAATGAATCTTTTTGCCTCTTCTCTCTGACCGGGTGTTTTGTGGTTTAGGGCTCCAAGTGTTTCATGATTTCCTATTTCTTGTTCTCTCTATTATATTTTGGATAATTTTTGGAGAAATGAAAGATTTAAAAAAAAAAAAAGAATTAAAAACACCTTTACTCCATCATTTTCCAGAATATTCTACTCATTACAATTTGAAAATGGCTCCATTGGTCATTAGCCATGGCATTTTGAGAGAGACTTATCTGCACTGAATCTCAGTTTTCTCAAGTTTCCTATCAATCTTCTCTCCCTGGGGAGGATGGATTGAATAAGCATGATGCTTGGGACACAGAGGAGCCCTGTTACATCAAGACATGGATAATGGTCAGCATACAAGGTAGTGTTGTGACTTCCCAGAAGGCTGGAGATCAGAGCAGGTCCCAGGGATAACTCGGTACCCTGCTTGGCACCACCACAGGCATTTACCTGGATTTCCAGTTCAGCTCATTGCCCAAACACCATCCCAGGATTGGTGGGGCAAGCAGAAGGCTCACCTCCCAAATCTCCACAGTGACCATCACTGTAATGGAGCACTCTACTATCCTGAGGAAGAACCAAGGGGTCCAAAGTCCTGGTTGTCCTCACAGAATTCAAATTTTGCATGCCACTTTAGAGTTTTATTATGTTTTATTAACAAACCAAAAATTATCTGTATATCTATAAAAATTATTGTTTGGTCCAGCAATCTCACTTCTAGGAATCTATCCCAAAGATATGTTGGCAAAAATAAGAAAAGCTATCAGTATATGACTATTGCTGCAGGATTATATATAATAGCAGAAAACTGGAGAACAATTAAATGCCCATCAATAGAAAAACTATTGAAATATGGTATATCCACACCGTGAAGTGTTACACGTCTATCAAAAGAGGTACAGTGTAAGGAAGTAGTTGCCAGGAGAAATAGTTAAGTAAAAATTTCAATGTGGTAAAGTTTGCATAGTTCCTAAAAAGTGGTGGAAATAAAGATATGCATATATATGCAAATGCATATTTTAAAGTGAAAGGATGAACCACGCAATTTTTTAAATGGTTACCTACTTACAGAGGGAAATAGAAGGGATAAAATCCAGCCTTCTCTGAATATACCTCATTTTCAGGATTTGACTTAAAACAAATAATTTACATAAATAATTTACATAATTACAAAGTGAAATTAAATTTGAAAAAACACAATCCCTGAAATCAAAAGCAAAATTAAACAAATGAATATAAATGTATATCCTTTGGCAGAATCGTAAGAACAGATATTCTAGGCGATTCTAAAGTAATTACTTCCCTAGTAGGATATACCTTAAAAACAGAAAGAACTTGCAAACTCATAAATTTTTTTCAGTAATAATTTTTGATGGGAGTATTGGTGTTATTATCCAGCAGACTCTGAATGTGTGTATTGTAAAAAAAAAAAAAGGGTGGGGGAAGGGTATTCATGATGGTGTCATTGAGAACCAGGTTGTTCAGTGCAGGAGAAAGGTGACACACATGTCAGGTCAGTGAGGTTTACTCTGTTATCCTAAATTTGAATTGATGGTATCAATATAAACTAATAAGATACTTTTCTTTTTTTTAAACTTTTTTATTTTTGAAATAATTATAGAGTCACAGAAAGTTGCAAAGATAGAGATGTTCTATGACCCCTTCACCCAGTTTCCACTAATGGCTACTTGCTACATAACTACAGTGCAGTATCAAAACCAGGAAACTGAGGTTAGTACAATGTGTATATATAGTTCTGTGTTATTTTGTCACATGTATGAAATTTTGTAGCCACCACTACAATCAAGGAACAGAATTATTCTATCCCCACAAAGACCTCCCTATCCTCCTGCTCACCCTTCATAATCATACCCACCTCCTCCCACTCATCATCTCTAACCCCTGACAACGACTAATCTGTTTTCCATATCTATAATTTTGTCATTTCAAGAATGTTACATAAATGGAATCATACAGTGTGTCGTTGGCTTTTTCATTCAGCAAAATGCCTTTCAGATCCATCCAAGTTGTGTGTGTGAATAGTCTGTTCCTTTTTATGGATGGGTTGTATTGCATGGAATGGATATACCCTAGTTTGTTTAGCCATTTACCCACTGAAAGATATTTTGGTTGTTTTCTGTTCGGGGCTATTACAGATAAAGCTGCTACAAACATTTATGTTCTGGTTTTTCTACAGATATAAGTTTCATTTCTCTGGGGTAAATGCCTAGGCGTATGATTGCTTTAAGTGTACGTTTCATTTTTAAGGAACGGCCACACCATTTTACATTCCCACCAGCAATTTGTAAGGACCAGTTTCTCTGCATCCTTGCCAGTATTTGGTGTAGTAACTTTTAAAAACATTTTTAGCTGCTCAAATAGCTCTATAGTGATTTCTCATCATTGTCTTAATTTGAGTTTCCCTAATGGCTGATATAGTGATATTGAACATCTTTTCATGTGCTTATTTGCAATCTGTATGTACTTTCAGTGAACTATCACATAAAACTATGCCTTTTGCCCATTTTATAATCGGACTGTTTGTGATTTTACTAAGTCTTGAGTGTTTTTATATATCCTAGATATGTGTTCTTTGTCATGTATGTTGTTTGCAAGTATTTTCTCCAAGTATGTAGCTTGTCTTTTCATCCTCTTAACAGGCTCTCTCACAGAGTAAAAGGTTAAATTTTGGTGAAGTCCAATTTTTTTTATTTTTTTCTTTTATAGATCATACTTTAGAGCTCTTGACCAAGCTGTAGGTCCCTAGTACTTTTTCCCATGTTTCCCCCTACAATTTTTATAGTTTTATGTTTTACATTTAAATCTATGACTCATTTTAGGTTAATTTTTGTATAAGGTATAAGGTTTAGGCTGAAATTTGTTTTGCCTATGGACACCTAACTGCTCTAGCACCTTTTGTTAAAAAGATGATCCTTTCTCCATTGAATTACCTTTGCAACTTTGTCAAAAATCAGTGTGGTTTATTTCCGGATTTTCTGTTCTGTTCTATTGATCTGTGTACCTATAAACCTCTGCCAATGACACTTGCCTTAATTATTGTAGCCATGTAGCAAGTTTTAAAATCAGATGGACTGATCTCTCTCACTTTAAAAAAAAAAATGTTTTAGCTACTGTTGTTCCTTTGACTTTTCATATAAATTTTAGAATAAGCTTGCCTATTTCTATAAAAAAATATATATTGCTGGGATTATAATAAAAATTATATTCACCTATAGATTAATTGGAGAGAAGCGACATCTTTTCTGTGCTCAGTTTTTCAATCCATGAACATGATGTCTTTTCATTTATTTAGATCTTCAATTCCTTTCATTAGCACTTTGCAGTTTTTAACACATAAGTCTTGTATGAGTTCTGTTAAGAATTATACCTAAATATTTCCTTTTTAAACTAATCGTAAACAGTATGTTGATTGGTTCAGTTTCCGTGCATTCAATGCTTGTATATAGAAACACAATTCACTATTAAATTATACAATTCACCTTGTCTGGAACTAGAAACATAAGATATTCACTTTTAAAGTAGATGCAAATATTTCCTATTTTTTCTTGGAACACTCAAAGAAGGTTTTCTGAACATAATCCTCAACTGATATTTCGGTTGGTAATCCACAAAGACTCAGACTTGCCACTGCTGGCATCTCTTCAGAGGCTTTCAGAAGTTCAGCATTGCTCTTAGATTGTCCTTGACACAAAGGGAACACTTATACCAGGGACACCTAAGAGAGAAAGGCAGCCGATGAACAAGTGTTGGGCACACTGTTCTTCAGGTCTCCTGAACTCCCTTAATCCCATCCACGGCCACTGAATTACTGCATTCGAAATTTTACCCTGGAGCCTTCGGTCAGACCCAGAAAGATGGTCTGTGAGCTTCTGATGGAAATCCTAGTCCCCCATTCTAAACTCTTCCCATGAGTGCTCCCATCTCTCTCACATGACTGTTGGTGCCCAGAGAACTGGTTTACAAAGGTGGAAAGAGGACCAGGAAAATCAAAGTCCATTTCATTGGGTCTGGGTCTTGATTCCCTTACCTGCTTGATGTCCTCTTTATTCCGATAACCGGCAGTGACTGGCTCCCCCATAGGAAGAAGAAAAGTATACTGCTGCCTCAAGCAGTGGGCACTTTTCTAGAGTGTTCCGGGCCTGGATCACAGAGTGATGGAATAGTCACAAAGGATTCCTGAGGGTGGGGGAGGCCCTGCCACCCTCCTGGGCCTCTAGATCCCTGGGTCTCCTCCTTCGGGTCTTTTTATTTGCCAGCCCTGTCCTCTCATCATATCGTGTCTGTACCTCAATGTGATTTTTTATTTGTCCTATTTATGAGCCAGACATTACCTGGGCAGTATTACCTGGCGATCTGGCTTAGACTCCACCAATTCTACAGCCTTCGAGAGTCTGGATTTTCCCAGGAATTCACAGCTCTGTGAGTTCTCACACACTGAGTACCCCTGTGAAACTAGCACCCGGAGCAGGAAGCACCTTATTCCTGGCACCTCGGATGCCTCTCTGGTCACTATTCCTACCACCCTGAGGGTCGCACTGTGGCATCCTCTGATAGCAGGGATTATTAGCAGGAATAGTGTGAAGCCTTTATGTGCATTAACTCATAGAATCCTCACCATGCCCCCTGAGATGGTTCTATTACTGACCCATTTTACAGATGAGAACACTGGGGAACACACAGGATGAGCTACTTGTCGAGATCCCACTGCTGGTGATGAGCAGAGCTGGGCTTCGGCACAGTGTCTGGCTTCAGAGCCACACTCCTGAACCACACTCCTTTCCACTTGATGCTCAGAACCCAGCGATGGGGCGTGAGGCTCAGAGCCAGGCAGGGGCTGGCGAGAGAACCTCAGCTGGAAGGGCAGATTCAGGTTTGAGCCCAGACTAAATCAAGAACCATTCTTGCCCTCTTTTTTTACATGGGGAAACTGAGACTGGAAGAGCTAAATGGATTTCATTGCCCTACCTTCCAGTGGGTTTTGCTCATGGTTGGGGCTAATTTGTCCTCAGTCAGAGCTCATGTCCGGACTGAATGATCAGAGGCCACCTGACCCTTCAAACTTCTTGGTGGAGCCTGAGACTTCATCTGCACTTATGCTGGGTCACTGAGGACTCAGGGACCATAGGAGGAAGAAAAGACAATAGGAAGATGTGTGCAGCAGAGGGTGAGCAGAGCAGAGGCCTCTGTGCATTTTGTGCCCAATGGGGGATGACCTCTGGGCCTCTGATCTTCAGGGACAGCCCACATCAGCCTTGATAGATGGCACAACAGCATCCGGGTGTTAGTTGAACTGTATTCCATTCTGGTACTCAGGCCCTCTTCCAAGCTCATGTGGTAGCTGGTGGCAGAATTTAGCTCCTTGTGGGTATAGATTTGAGTGCCCCATTTTCTTGCTGGCTGTTAGCCAGGGAATAGAGGTCCCCTTTGGGTCCTTGCCATGTAGCCTCTCCATAGGTTCTCTCACGATATGGCAATTTTCTTTATTCGAGACCAGCAGAAGATACTTTTTCATGCTTTGAATTTGTTCTTTCAGTCTCAGCCCCTTTTAAAGATTTAATTGATTATGTCAGGCTCACTTAAATATCTCCCTTTTCATCAGTTCAAAGTCAGCTGATTAGGGACCTTAACTACACCTGGAAAATCCCTTCCTCTGGTAATCATGGGAGTGACATCCCATCATATGCACAAGTCCCGGTCTTACTCAAAGAGAGGGAATCACACCGAGCACGGACAGCAGGGAGTCAGGGACGGGGGAGCCATCTTTGATTTCATTTTTCCACACCAGGTGACACTGTCGATTCCGTTCCAGGGGCCACGTTTGAGAACCACTACTTTAATGGAGCTACTAAATAAATATGAACATTTACAAGATGGTGGAAATAGTGAGTACAGAAAAGCCATGATTACATATTTCTGGAAGAAGATTTCTGTACAAAATGGCAGGGAGAGTTTGAGTGGAAATCCACTCCCTAAATTGAATACCTATTGACCCTGGATACAATTCCTTTCATTATGAAGATATATTTAAACTCAAAAAAAAAAAAAAAGATAAGGAGGACCAGAAATTGAACGTAAATATGCAGTGGTGAGTGGGGGCTAACATCTTTGGCTACTAAACTCTGACATAATAGGCATAAGTGATTGAGTGTAGCCCTTAGCAACATTTGAAACTATTGACTATGCCCACTCGGTTCTATTACACATTTCCCTAAATGTAGGTGGCACCGGTGCTTCCTGGTCCCTCCTGGGACTCTGCACACTCCTCCTCAATCTCCTTGGCATGCCCTTTCCCTCTACCCTCAGGTCGTTGCTTACGGCTTCTACCTTGCATTTTCTTCTCTTTTCAAATGACACGTTCTCCTGGAATGCTCCAACAAAACCCATGGCATCAAAGACCATCTCAGAGTTGAGACTACTCAGTCCTTATTCCCCACCCAGGTCTCTTTCCTGAAGAGCAGACCCACATATCCAAGCATGGCCAAGACAGTATCATCTATGTCTCCCAGCCATTCAAACTCAGCATGTTCAAAATTGAACTCGTGACCTTTCTCCACTCCAAAAAAAAAAGACAATCCTTCTCCTCCCATATTTCTCATCTCAGTAAGTGGCATCATCATCCACTAAGATGCTTCACGCAAACCTAGAATTCTCCTTTGAGCCAACACTCCTCTTCACCCCTTACATCTAATTAATCATCACCAACTATCGATTCCATCTCCCAAACAAGCTCTTCTTCCATCCACCTCTCTGCATTTCCACGGCCACTTCCATAGTCCAGGTCATCATTTCTCTTGCCTCCGTCATGAAAATGATTTCCTAAGTGACGTCTCTGCTTGTAATTTCCTCCTAACCCGTTCTCCTCTTCTGAGCCAAAGAGATTCTACTAAAATGCAAATCTTATCATATCATTCCTCTACGAAAAGCCTCACTGGATTTCCATTGTTCCTTATGGTAAATTCCATACCTGGCTTCAAAATTCTTCATGACCTGACCCCACCTTGCCTCTCCAGTTCTGGTCTTGCCAATCCTCATCCCACCTTCTATAATGTAGACATACCAAACTTTATTTCATTCTTCCCATAACCTACCACCTCTTCCCTTTTTAACTCCTACTCAGTTGTCAAGTCTTGGCTTACCTATCCTATCCTCCAGGAGACCTTTTCTGACCCCCTAGACAAGGGACCTTCTGGGGACCCCACCAAATATATCATAGCATCCTACTCTGCCTCATCATAATATTCATCATACATTATCGTGGGTGCTGAAAGCTTCTTGAACAAAGACACGGTGACAGCCATCATCTGGTCCTCCTCTATGTCCTCAGTGCAGCTGTTGAAACAGTGAGTAAACTATGTCTTTCCCGAAGCAGTAAATGGCTGAGGGTCCCAGAGACTGTTTTTTGATAGATCTACCATGGAAGGCACCACAGGTACTGAATTCCTTCAGGAATAAACACACAGTCACTAGGACTCAAGCAGAGAGATTTTTCTCCTGAATGAAATATGATTTTAATTTGCACAATATCCACATTTATAATAACAATAGTTGCATGAGACCTGCAATAATAAGTCCCTAATGTTAACCTGGGGCAAAATATCTAATACAAATTAAATTGGCTCTGTTCCTAGGAATTTTAGTATATTGCATTATGGGGTTTTAGCCAAAACAGAGAATAGCTGATTAATATTCTAATTAAAATCGGAATGGAACAATAGGAAATTGTTGGTTTTCCCCAGTAATGAATAAACAAATGCCTTCCCAATAAAAACAGGCTTCCAATGGACGTTTAGAGGGACTAGGTTCTGTCTTCTGTGGGAACCATATGACAGGCCTACCTAGAAGGTTGTGAGGCCTTGAAATCCTGATGTCCCCTAATTCTACCCCATGAATGCCCTCTTAACTACAGAGGCATTTTTGGCCTTTGGACAAATACGGGATACACACAATCATTTTCTTTCCTGTTATACCCCCAATGTGGAGAAACTATCCCATCCACAATCTTGAAGGGGCAGCTCCACTATACAATATGATTTTGTCTTTGGCCACAGGTCATTAAAATAGATGTGTTTACTTACACCAAGCTGGGTCTATCCAAAGGGCACGTAAATATAGGGAGCTGAGCTGGAAGGCCAAGTGGTCTTGCAGACTGAAGGAACTCCTTGAGGGCAGCCATGATGTTCACTGTGGGCCCCGTGAACGAGCAAAACTCCAAGTCTGCAAATGCAGCCATCACCAAAGCAGAAATAGGAAATGATGAGGGCAGAGAGAAATCAGAGTACACGACATTTCCCAAAGTGCTGATGATAAATCCTCCTCTTCTTAAGCTAGTTCGAGCAGCTTTCTGTTCCTTGCTATCCAAGAACTACCAGGATAAAGGAAGCAGTGGCACAGGTCCCATGATTTCCTGCCCAGGTTCTTAACCTCACTCCTGGTTACGACCTGTACCAGTGCCTTGGATGAGAACAGAGATGACGTCATAAAGAAAACGGTGGAGAATGTAAAGCTGAGCAGAGGAGCAAGAATAAGGTAAAAGAATCAGTACCCAAAAGAGCCCCGATAACTAGAAATATGGTAACTCTAACAAGAAAAAGATCTATGTGGGCGAAGGTAAAAGACCTGCACTTGGACTGGGTGGAAAAAAATCAACCAGACCGTTCGAGATAAATGGTGGAAGTGAAGACCTGTGTGAGGGACAGCGATGCGTGTCGCACTGACTGTGAGGGTTTAGTCGAAAAACGCGTTCGCCACGTCTATGCTCACGAACTCAGAGACTGCTGCACGCTCCTGCTGTGGGCCAGGCACTCTGCTAGGGGCTGCATAGCCATACGCCCAGATTCTTACTATGGGTTTCCTACTATCTAATAAACAGAGAAGGTCTCGCCTTCATCAAAGTGGTTTAGAAAAAAGAAGGGGTTAAACAGAGTCCCGAGCTCACCACGTTCAGCCCTTGCCCCCTTCAACTGTGTCCACTCAAGGTCTCATTTGCAGCTCTAATGACCATCGGGTCCTGCTTCTTCTGGGGCTTCTTTTTTATTCTTTCAACAGATGTTTTAGTTCGGATTCTCCTGAAAGCAGATCCTGAGACCAAAACAAAAAACAAAAAAAAAACAAAAAAAAAAAAACAAAAAACAAAAAACAAAAAAAAAACCATGTGCAAGTAGCTGATTTGGGAAGCGATCTGGAAAACAGCAGCTGAGTGGGAAACTGAGGTGGAGAAGGACGGTACCAATGGTGACCTTGATCATGAAGTCATTTTCAGTAGCCGTTATGACAAACTCACTCACGAGAAGGAAAGCGTATGATTTTTCAGGAGAGGCAAAACCTAAATCGAAGCTCAGAAGGAGACAGGAAATCAGAGATCAGCTAGTGTAGCCCTTTATTTCACCCTAATCTATCCATACGCAAAATGGTTAACACACCTTAGAATTGTTGAGCTGGTTCTGGATCCCCCACACCCCTGCCTTCTCCTCCACCACTCCTACCCCGTACCACATACTTTACATTACCCATACAGAAACCTAGATCAGGGCTATCAAACTCAAGTGGCTAAGGGGCCAGGTAGAGGATGGAAATGAATGTGGTGGACAAATAGCACTAGTGAGGGTTCCCCCATCTGAGAAAACGGCCACCACTCAGTCGATTGTACCATGCAGGTGTACTGTCCACTGTGGCCAGATGTTCTTGAAGAGAAGCCCAGAGCCTAGATTTTTATGTGAAATTTAAATGTAGCAAATTAACTTGGAATATTTTTAAACTCTGTGTTCCAAGCGAAGCCAGATCTGGCCCGCAGTTTACATAGTACCTGCCTTGGATGAGAGACCCCATGAAGAAATCAACCTCGCTCCCCTCATGTCTCACAGCGGGGTGGTTCATTATGAGTCAGTGTCTCTGAGCCTTGGTTTTATCACCTCTAAAATGAGAAAGTGGCCCCTGATTTGAAGGATTTTGTAGGAACTAAGATTATTTAGATAAAGCACATAGCACAGCGGCTGGCACAGTCAATTCTCAGTACGAGACGGCTGCTCACTCCCTTTGCAGCTGAGACATCTGGGGTGCGGCTGTTGGTAAGAGAATTCTCCACAGCCTTCCACCTGTTCCTTTCCTTGCTGTTAGGAAAAGATGTCCACTGCTGAAATGCAGTGTAAGGTGATCTTTAGTTGTTTATCCTTAATCTAAATCAGGTCTTTTAAAAATCAGGAAGTTTGGTTTTGCATGTTTTCTGGCCTATGGACAGTAAGGATAAACAAATAAATAATAAGAATAGAGAAATAAGTAATAAAAATAAGTAGCATTTAAACGGAAAGCATGATAGCTATGACTTTGAAGGCAGGGGGCTCACTTCAGGCCACAGATGCACAAGGTCACACACAAAACACTTGTGTTCAGACCCAGTTTCCAAGTCTTGCTGGGTGGCCAAGGGCGGAAGTCAGTCAGCAGTTGAGAACACACTCATGACTTCTCTCAAAAGGTGAGTGGGTCACTGCTTTCAAAAGAACTGAGCTGGGCCACGATTAACTGTTGACAATGTAATAGCAGGAGGGCAGAGGGTCAGGGCAGAGGCCACTGGAAGCGGGGATGTCTGTGGAGCACCGGGCTTGTTCGCAGACTCCCTTCTTGACCCCCTCCTCACCAGTGATGTGAGACGTTTGACAGCAGTGGAATGTTTGAGCTCAGACTCATGCCTGGGTTACTGGTTGGACTTCCCGTGCTCCATTCTCATTCTTATTTGGTGATGATTTTCATACCTGAATCATAACAGGCATAGAATATTTGAAGTTGCATCTTCTAAAATCCGTCAGGATTCTGGAGCAAAGTCGTGACGGCGTCAAACAACTTGGGACATTTCGATCCCTGCTAGGTGAAAACGTTTCTCTAATTGAAAATTAAATAAACGACATAGAGAATGGGTGATCCCTGCATGCCCACCAGCCCCTAGCACCAGGCCTTCGCACAGTAAGCACTCAATACCTACCGGTTAAATAAAACCAACTCTCGGCCAGAGGAAAGAAAGACCTGTGAAGTAAAGTCAACAGTAGAGTGAAAACTGCTACTCTCCAAAAGCATGCATTTACTCCTGTATTCTATTTCACTCACTAACCGTCCTTCTAAGAAAAGATAGAGCCAGGAATTAAATCCAAATGGTTTAGACCGGATCCCTGGCTCTGAACCACACAGTTCCTGCAGCTGTCAGACACATCCCTTCATTTGGGTGTCGCCGCCAACCTGTGGCAGCCAGAGAGCCCCTACGCCCCATTAAAGAGGTGGGGAACTACAGGTCAGATCTCACTGCTCTAATGGGCACCATGTGCCAGAGAACAGAGCGCAGATATAGCACCTCTGGATGGCAGGGCCAGAATCTGGAAGACCCGTAGCTCCTACCTTGGAGTGTTCTAAGATCCTGCACCGACTGAGCTCTGGTCACATTCTCAACTCAACTGAATACTTCAACTGGTGGCAGGAGACTCTAGCGAAATAAAATCTCAAGCGCCGGCCTGAATGTGCCCTTATCTCTCCCAGAAACCAGATTCAAAAGGGAGGAACAGATATCCATGAACAAAGTAAATTCATTTATCTGTTGACCCAACAACAAAACCTAGAAATGTGTCCTACTGATATTTCTGTACTCATGCAAAGATTACTCTTTGCTGCACTATCTGTAACAACAAGAGAGTAGAAACAAGCAACTCAAGCATCCAATAAGAGGGGATGGCTAAATTAATTATGGTAAAGCCATTTAATAGAATACTATCTGGCTGTGAAAAAGAATGAGGAAGCTCTCTGTGTACTGATATGGAGAAGTGTCTAAGATGTAGTGTTAAACAGAGAATATAAAATGCAAAAGAGCATGTTAGTATGCTATCTTCTGTGTAAGAAAAGGATATACATATATATGCCGTGTATATGCATATACATGCTCACATTTATACAGTAAATATCTTTATATTTTATGGAAATATATATAAAATGCATATTTCTATAAATATAAGCACATATAAGATTATATGTAAATATACAATATAATACACATATGTAAATATAGCGTTACACTTACATAAACTCTAGAAGGATACACAAGAAGCTAATAAAAATTGTGACCCCTTTGTGCATTAGGAGAGGCAGAGTAAATGGGATAGATGTTTCCTTGCTCCCTTCAGAATTTCTCTTAGTTTATCATCTATTTAATGGCAAGAAGGCCCTTCAATGATCAATCGCATGTTCTCGTCTTGACCCCACTGACTCAAATTCCAGCCTTCATTTCCACAGGAGCACCTGATTTATTCCCCCAAGAGGTCACCCTTCTAACCCTATCTGCCCGTGCCTTCACATGGGCTTACACTCATGTACACACATGTGCACATGCATGCATGCCTTTGTGCACACATGTGCATGCACTGGGGACGCGGTGTAAGTATTACTGTGCCCAGCTCCAAGGAAGCACAAACAGGATGGTGCAAGGGACAAACCTGTCCACGGCTCTGTAAGAAGGAAGAGAGAAACACATGGACAGGTTTCTGAGGGGCAACAATTAGGGACAGATTTTGAGCTGAAATACCTCTGCCAAGAACCTAAAGCAACACAGATGTGGTCTGGCCCATGGAATTCGGCAGGTGGAGGCAACAGATGCAGATTTTGAAGGCTGTTGCATTAAACTAGAGCAAATGAGAGCAAAATTCAACCAGACCATGTAACTCTAAAAATTACTCACTTTTTCGCCACCAAGAAGCCATTTAATTATTTATATACAGCACATGGGTTCGTGCTTGCAAAGATGTTTTTCCTTCCAGAGAAATTACATTTATTAGACAGTGATTTCTTCATTTCCCTTGTGTCTTATTAAGCAAAGACATATGCAACTACCAAGCAGGGTTTCTGATCACTCATTTGTTCATTCAACAAACATCTATGGAAACCTTACAGCGTGGAGGCACTGGGGATACCATGGAGAACATAACAGACAAGGTCCCTGCCCTCCCATTCTGCACCCAGGTGACGCAGATGTTCATCCAACGATTATAAACATACAAGTAGAAATGAGAAAGGACAATAAAGGAAGCCATGAGAGACCGTGAAGTGAGATTTCTATGCGTTGGGGCTTCCGGAAAGGCATGTCTGCCTTAGGGATGGACACCTGAGCTGGGACTAAATTCTCAAGAGGTGTGACTGTCCCGAATTCAGTAATTCCCTCTAAAAGAAATGAAAACCCGGAACTTAAAAAGGAAGCTGATAATGTCTACCTGTCCGCTCTGTGTCTCATATAGGGCGGAGCCATCTCTCTGCACTATTTCATTTCCTCCTCTGCTCAGAACTTCCAGGTGGATGACATGTTCCCCAATTTTTACCGATTAAGACCAAGGCTCCCAAAGTGTCAGTAGCATGATACATCTCCTGGTTAGTAAGATGTAGATCAGAGAGTCAAATCTGGACCCAAAGCCCTAAAGAGCCAGTAACAGAAGACAAGGATGCTTGAGGGGACCCCTCTCGAGCACTGGAAAGAGAGCTATAAAGAGGCACCCATACCTGCTATAAAGGAAAAATGGATGCACTCAGGTGACACTCAGATGCTTAAACCCCCTGAGGGGGCATGTCAAGGAACTATAACCGCATAGGTCCCCTCATCCCTTGGACCATCATGTCTGCTTCTCAGACTGTGCAAACGGGTCACCCATGAGTACATCCCAGCAGACGAAAGAGCATTGTCCTTTTGTACAGATTTCTATAAATAAAATCTATTTGACGGAATTTGACCTCTCATGCCGAGTCCTTTGCAGGTTCCATCATCGTTCCTGGCAGACTCCCAGCCTTCCATAAAAAGGAATGTGTGACCTATTTTAAAATTCCTCCAGGGAAAGAGTCAGCATGTTGCCTTGGCAACCAGTGTGGGGCCCTGTTAGGAATCCTGCTTGGTTCTTCCTTGGGTCTCACCTGCCTCCGCCCTGATGTTATTCAAAGCCCACTCATCCTGTGCTAGACTCCCAGGGCTGGTGGAGGGGACAGAAATGATTCCCCATGACTACGCCCTCCCACCTGTCCCTTGCTCCACGAGAGTTTTGGGGGATGGAGAAAGGGAAGGAGAAGAGAAAACAGCGGGGAAAGGACAGTATTAAGAGGGTAACAGGAAGACCCTCGCACCCAGAGATGGAGGCATGGCTTTAAAGGCCATGCGAATTAAATTCTGGTTCCAACCATCATAGTTTTGTGGACTCTCTCTCTCTGCCTTCCCCTCCACTGACCACTCTAGCCCCCCGACCCAACAACTTTAGGAAGTCTGCCTCTGCACCCTCCTTGACTCCTACCTGATCAACCACGTAGTCCGCCTCAGGGCTTACGCCGTGGGCTTGTGTCTTTAGCTTTACCTACGTGTGCGTCCTGTCAATATCTTTCTCAATACAAAAGCCCCTGGAATTAAGAACCCACGTGTGATGTTTCTCTCCAACCACATCTGTGCACTGTAATGTATATCTCTACTGCCTTCAAAGAGCGTTTCAGGACTTCTTCCTCTTTCAGTTGCCGTGCACATACCCACTTCCCCTTTACCCATGCTCCCTCTGGAGGAGAAACACTTGGCACTAATAGGTATCAAGACTTTAAGGGACCCCCATGAAGCAAAGTCGTTCTGCCCTATTCTTATCTAGAAGGTGGGAAGCAGATTTTTGGTGGAGGAAGTGGGGGGTTGGCACAATTGCTTTCCAAAACTGTTTTGACTGCAAACGACAAAAGCCCAAGTCAAACTGGCTTATATAAAAACGAAGCAGAGAAGAAATTTATGCCTCATTGAACTGAAAAGGGTGGATCCAATGGCTCCAACAATGTTCTCTTTCTCTCAACTTTATTCTTTCTATTTGGGCTTCATTCTCAGAAGTTCTTCCCCGTATGGTGAATGGGGAAAGATGACCACCCACAGAACCAGGTGTCTACCCCACCAGGGTTCTAACTCCAGCAGAAAGAAAAACGCCACCTTTTCCAGAGTCCCAACCAAATCCCAGGGCTGACTTTCCTGGGTCATGTGTCCAGCCCTGAGCCACTCTACCTGGACAGGCCTGAGTCATAAATCTGCCCCCTCGAGTTCGGTGGAGTCTCCCCCACAAACCTCATGGCCTTGAATAGGGGTGAGGTAAGTATCCCAATGCAAAATCAAAGTGCTATTGGCAGAAGTAGGGGACATGGAGGCTGGGCTGACAAGCACGACAGATGTCTATTGCCATCTGCATCCTGTCTTTTCTCTTCCTTTTTCTTGTTCAGAATAGTTAGACATGGCGTTGGAAGAGTCTCCCCCTTAAAAAACATCTTTAGCGCTGAAGGGTTGGGCAGGGCCAGAGAAGAACTGGGTTGAAGGAAAAAAAAAATAGTAAGTCACCTAAAATTGGCACTGACCCTAAATTTATAGAGAGAGAAATGAATGGGGGTCTTATTGAAATCCCCAGCTCTGTTCCACTTGGAGGCCTTTCTCACAGGCTGCTCGTTGCCAGCTGGACTTTGCAGACATCAGAACGTTTTTCTTAATTATATGTCTGCATTTAAAAAAATAAATAGTGGTGCTTATCACTCTGCCTGCACATGGGGACCTGGATGAGCCCGCTGACGCAAAGCAGTTTCTAAGCAACTTGTGGAGCTGGTGCCTAATGCAAACGGCCACAAGATTTGGAGGAAAAATAAAATAAAGCCCATGGAAACTCCATGTGGAACCAATTGTGATTGGTTCGTAAAGGCTGCACAGGGTCCCCTGGGAGGTTAATGCCATCTCAGGATGATGGAAAGGGCCTTGTTTCTGGAGAGCTGGGGTTTCTCTGGTGTGGGACGCTTGGTAAGTGGGCTTCTGGAGGATTCCAGTAAGCACTCTGTCCCAGGGAGACCCAGTGCTGATAATGTGTGATAACAGAAATACTGACATTCAGAACTAAGAGAGGCTCTGAGGACTGCCAGCAACTCCAGGGAAAGAGGGCCACGCGAGGAGAGGCGGGTGAGGTTTCCTGGTGCCCCCACTACCCTCAGCCCAGTGTGGCGTTCCTGCCTGAGGGAGATGGGGCAGGCGCTCTGACCAAGAGTAGTCGCATCTGTAGGACTGGACTTACAGCTTACAGAGCGTGGGTAATCACAAGCGAGCCGGCATCATAAAATAAGTGCATGGGCTTTCTCATCAACGACACCAACATTTGCAGCTGGCTGCAGCTCTCTCCATCTGTGTGACTCTGGGAGAGTCATGTAACCTCTCTTTGCCTATGTCTTTGTTTTGTTTTGTTTTGTTTTGTTTTAATGGGAATATTAAGATTGCCATGAGGATGAAACGAGGTAATGACAATAAAGTTCCTTGTTCCTAGTAGGTATTTTGCAAATACCAATTTATTGCCTTTCCCTCAAAACCTTCCCTTACCTGCTCCTGATGCCTTTCATTGCACCATTTAAATTCATGTGTCCATTGTACAGGTAGCACTTGAGGGCCTGCAGCGCACCAGGTACCTGGGGCTGTGGATACAGAAGTCACATGGGTCTTCCTGGCCCTGGAAGTGCTCACAGCAGCTGGAGCATCCAGGGAGACCAGATAGAGTGGACAGAAAATGGGATAAACAAGGCCACTGCCATAGGGAGCGCTGTGGGCTGGGTGAATGGGAGTCAGAGATGTCTCAGGCTTGAAGCCTGCAGGGCCAAGGAGCAATTGTGAGCCATAAGACCGGAGAGCTGGGTCACCTAGGTCTTTGTGAGCCTTACTAAAGATATTGTGCTTTATTTCAGTGCAGGAAAGTGAATGGATCAGATTTTCATTTTAGAAAGATCACTCTGACTGCTGGGAGGAAATGGGTGGGAGGTGGGTCAGACTGGAGACAAGGATGCAGTAGAAATGGCTAGAGCAGAAGATGTCAGTGCTCTGCCCACATCTCCTCGCCCAGAACACTTGGAGTGCCCACTGCCAATGCTGGTGTCTCTGCCTGAAGGCTTTCTCTTATCCCTGCTTTGCTATAGCCTTGCAACCCACACAACAGGCCAGAAGCAATGATGGATTGGAGTTAGTGTATAAACACCCTGGCTTTCTCCCTCCTTGGGTGGGCTACCTCTGAGACATGTGTCTACACTGGTTTCCAGAGCCTCACCAGTAGGATTAAGAGCCAGTTTCCTACAGCAGTAGCCGGAGGGTCAGTGTACTCTGTACTGGCTTCTTTGACTCACTTTCCCTCTTGTCCACTAGAATTCCCTTCACTTTCCAAATAAACAGCTTGTATACGAGTCTGTCTCTCAGAGTTGGCTGCTGCATGAACCCAAACCAAGTCTACTAACAGCAGAAACTTTCTTAGACATAGTTTTAATGTCGGGGAGGAAGAAGAAAGGCACCGTTTATAAGAAAACAGGCTAGAGGGATAAAGTTTTTCCTGTACTGACCGTATCACTTCATTCTGCTTAGAGATGAAAGAATCCATCTCAGACACCATACATGTCATCATTCAGCTCCGTGCAGAATCCCCACAAGCCCTGTGATTGTGGGGAGGATCTACGAGGCACAAAGCCCCACCTTAAGCATCCTCTGGCACTCTCTTCCAACTAATGTAGCAGAAAAGTGCTTAGTGCCTACAGAACTCACACCCAGGACCCTGCCAAGGAGCCATTTGCAAGGGCATGAACCAAGCTGTAGAATGGCTTCAGTGTTGGGAAAAGAAAATTCAGTCTCCAGCATTTGTCATTCAATCATTTGCTAATTGGAAATTCAGTAAATATTTACTAAGTGCTGCTTGTGTGCCAGCAGGTCGACCTGATGGCTGTGACCCAGAATAAAGCTAATTTCCTCTATTCTCCACATGTTCAAATGAACTGGCAGTGGTTACTCTCCTGTCTGAGTTCTCTGAACTATTCACTCAGTTGAGAGTAGGAGGGGCAGACTCTCTTGACTTCTCAACATGAACTTCTTCTCTTCCTATGACTCAAAGTAATGAAAGAAGACCAACAATCCAATAGCATAGAAAAATGGGCAAATGACAAAGACAGTTCACCAAAAGGAAACCAATAATTCTTAAACATATGTAAAGATTTATAATGCCCTTATAATAGAGAAGTTATCAGCTCACCAAAGATCAAAATACTGATTATCATACCATGTTGGGGAGGGTGTAGAAAAACAAGCACTTTCATATGTTGCTGATAGAAACATAAATTGTAAAATCTTTATGACGGAAATTTGGAAACATTCAACAATACAAATGCATATTGCTATTTGATTGCAACTCTAGTCATTTTTCTTGAAGGTAGACTTGCACTTTTGTGAGCAATGACATGTATAAGGATGGGGTCATTGCAGCATTGCTTGTGTTAGCAAAAGATTAGAAACAAGCTAAATGACAATCAACGTGGAGGTGGTTAAGTTCATTATAATATGTCCACCATCAGTGTAATAATATGAAGCTGAAAAAAAGGAAAATATTTATTATGCACAGTAAAGAAAGTTCTCAAAAATTTAGTGTTAATTTTTTTTTAAATTAAGATATACAACAATACATAGAACATCTTACCATTTGCAGAATATATATATATGTATGTATTATAGGCTTGGAATATATACATATATTCATTTACTTGCATATGCACAAAATATTTCTGAAGGATACATGGGAAATATCTAACATTACCTTGAAAAAAAAAAAGATCCAGGTAATGATAAAATAGAAGAAGGAGATTCTTTTGTTCTAAATCCTTCTATATCTTCTTAATTTTGCAGCATATGAATGTATTATCTAATTTTTAAATGGATTTAAATAAAAAATAAATAAATTGAATTCCTTAAAGAAAAAACTCCCTCCGAGCCCTAGGTCTTTAACTGTGTTTTGTCTCTAACTAGATATTAGTCAGGGTAGTCAATGCTAGCTGCTATAACAAATAATTGCAAATCTCAGTAGCATAAAATACCATAAAGAGCTCACATCAAATATGGATACAGGTGAGGTACTCACTTTCAAGCCGTCCGAGCCCATCTTGTGACTTTACTCACGGTCTTTGATGTCACTCTGGTTTCATCAGGCTGGCAGATAAAGTGAAGAGAGTGTTTAAGGAAAGCATGCTGAATACTTAATCCTCCAGCTCAGAAATGACACTCATTTCTTCCGTTCACATTGCATTTGGCCAGAACTAGTGATATGGCTTTATCTAGATGCAAGGAAGCTGGGAAGTTCAGTATTCCTATACAGCCAAGAAGAAAATGAAATGGTTTGTGTATAGCATTCCCTCTGCCATAAAGGGTCATACTGGGTCTCCATGGCAACCTCAGTAAGTTTCTGAAGATTCTGTTGGTCATTTCCTTAACCGACTCTTTATATGTTAACTTTTAAAAAAAAAAAAGACTTTAGTTTTTTTAGAGCAGTTTTAGGTTTACAGCAAAACTGAGAGGAAGGTACAGAGATTTCCCACATGTCCCCTTCCCCACACACTCATTGACTCCCCCATTATCAACATCCCACACCAGAACGGCACATTTGTTACAATTGATGAACCTACATTGATACGCCATACTCACCCAAAGTATATATTTTACATCCAGGGTTTGCTCTTGGTATTATACATTTTAATGGGTTTTGTCTGTTAACTTTTGCTGTGTAATCAATCACTCAAAATTTAGTGACTTAAAACAACAATTTATTTAGCTCATGATTGACAGTTTGAGCTGGGCTCAGATGTATGGTTCTTCTGGCCTCAATTCACTCATGCCATGTCAGTCAGCTGCCAGGTTAGCTGGGAACTGACTGATGTAGGGTGGCCTCAGGTAAGATGGCTTGTCTCTCTACTCAATAGGATCTCCATCCTCTAGCTTGCTAGCTTGGGTTTGTCACAAGTGCTGTACAAATGTAAGGCATTATCACTTTATCATGGTACTCCACCTTATTTTCCTACTTCAGAATCCAAGATTATCCTCTAATTAAGTCTAAATTGGAAAAAGAGGCTACATTTTACACCAGACCCTTCACTAGTCCTCTGTGCCAAAGACCACACAGGGCAACAGCACAAATAAGCCCAAGCAGGCAAGACTCATTAGCCACAGACAGACAGGAGCTGATTATGCAAAGTTGAGAGGACACTGCCTGGTGTGAAGCTTTCTCCAGCTTGTATGTGCTATCCAAAGGCAGAGCTGTGCCCTCCAGCCAGAAAACCGAAGGAAGATGTTTTTCACACCTCGGACAGAGATGTTTCAAAGTCCTGGGAAGTCAGAGACGAGAGCATAAAAATAAAAATAAAAATAAACAATTTATTTCTAGAAGTTAGCACTGTGCCCATTGTATAGTATTCGCCTGGATACATAGAAAATATTGGCTCGATGGATGGGTAGATGGAAAAAAGGGAGGAAGAATGAATGAATGAGCATAACAGTCCCAAGTTGGACTTTTATCTTAAAAAAAAAAAATGTTTCCCCACCAGCATGATCAGAAACCAGTACCAAGATTGGCTTTGCTCATGAACAGCTTTTCATGGCCCAGTGATTAGCCACAATGCAACTGTTAGCTTAAAGGATGACTTTCAACAAACTTATAAAACATATACCCTCTTGGAAGAGGTTTAGGAAAAGGCACCTGCTCTGGGCTGGCACAGCCAGGGCCCACAGCTTAAGCTCTGGGGCCTACCCACTCCTTCTGTCAAGTAACTTTATGCAATGCACAAAATGAACAACTGCACTAAATGGGTTTAATTGGTTGTATGATGAAGGAAAAGCTATTAACTTGGAGGGAGACAGAACGCGGCTCAGTGGTTTGCCGGCCTCCCTTCTCCAGCCCCGTTTTGGGCTGGTGAATCAGTATGATAGCCAGTGGCCCTAGGTGAGCACACACAGAGGTGTTCAGGCAAAGGGCCAAGCTGAGCTCGTAGAGCCAGAGGAAAGCAATCCTGTGAAATCTTTACCCAGATCAGGATAAACAACACTTTCATTACCCACAGGGACTTCTTTCCTGCCCTGTTCCAGTCAACACTCCCATTCAGCTTCCTTGGCAACCACTGTTAAAACCCCGATCACTATATGTCAGTTTTCGTCTGTTCTTTCATAAAAATGGAAGCAGACAGTATGGTCTCTTTTGTGCCTGACTCCTTTAACTCAACGTGATGAAATTAACTCAACGTGTTTGAAATTAATCTGTTATTGTGAGTAGCAGGAGTTCATTCCTTTTAACCTGAGGAAAGTATTCAAATGGCCAAATCACACACGAAAAGGTGTTCAAAGTCATTAGTCATCAAGGAAATGCAAATTAAAACCACAATGAGATACCCCTACAGATTCACAGAAGTAGCTAAAAACAAAGACTGGCAATACCACAAGGTTGATGAGGATATGTAAAAACTGGAATCCTTGGACACTGTTTGTGGGAGTGTAAACTGAAAATCACTCCAGAAAACTGTTTGGTTTTCGAATAAACTTAAACATTCACCTCTTCTATGACCCAGCTACTCTACCTCTAGGTATTTACTCGAGAGAAATGAAAACATAAGTCCACAATAAGACCTGTACGAGAATGTTCATAGCAGCTTTATTTATACAAATTCCAAGTAGAAACAGCTGCGATGTTCATCAATAAAAGAATAGATAAATAAATTGTGGTATGCCCTTACAATGGCCATGTCACTCCCTGGAGCTTCAGGTTATGGGAATAATAATATTTATTCTGTACACAGACTTGTTAGAGAAATAATGAGAAAGTGGCTTACAAATAAATATAAGATATATTTTTGTTTCTGTTGCGGCATAAATAAGAGAAAAACAAAGCAAAAATAGGTGAAAAGAAAAAGACACAAACCAATGAGCTTTCAGCTACTTAAATTTCTCATCTCCATGGATCCAGGGGCCATTTCTCTGACCTACTGCAAGCAAGCAAGAGTCCAGAAATAAAACCATTTTTGCCGAAACAAAAACAAGGTAACCAGAAGGCTTCGTTTTAGAGCCTTAACTTTCAAAAAACAGCCAAATTTCCCGCACATGTTTAATTCGTTCAATTCAAAAATCTTAAAGCATCTCCTTCTGTATCCTTCTCATAATCTTTATTCTGTTTTATTATTAGATGACTCATCTTATATTCTGTTTTAATCAGCAAACCACCTCAAAACTCTTTGGAAACAAGCGGGAAAATAACTATATGCACACACACACACACACACATACACACGCACACACTCAAACATTGACATGCACAGACATTGCCTTCTCTCGTTATGTGTATGTGGAGGTCTTCATGTTTTCTACATCTGTGTATGGTAAATACAATATAAAGCAATGAGTCAAACACTTGAGAGCAAACATCCTGGAACATATACATCTAAGTTTCCCAAAGTGGAGAGCTTCTACCCTTATTCCAATGGTGCTGTATTTGCTCAAAACATTTTTGGATCTTTGGAAGTTATGTTTAATGAAGAGTTGTGGAAAATAACAGAGCTCATTGAACCTGGGAGGAGAAAAGCCTGTCCTTCGATATTGAAGAAGCATTGCGCAAAAAAGGGACTATGTTTATTATCTGCATTTTTCACATGAAGAAAATGAGGTTAAGTCTCTTGTCCAAGGTCACACGTCAGTGAGAGGTGATGGCTGGATTAGAGCTCAGGCAGTTTGTCCCTGATCTTCCTTATCATTGGTCCTCTTGATAGACTTGGACAGACTAATGATACAATGATAAGGCGCTAGTGGAGAGTACTGGGGTGCAGTGGGTGCTTCAAGGGGAAAGTGCTCAATCAGTTTCTGGGGTGGAGGGGGTGGTGGTGGTCGGTGTCAGGAAGGACTTCATGAAAGAGCTGCCATTCACAAGGAAGGGACTTTAAAAAGTGGACTCGGCTCTTTGCAGATCGATAGGTTTTTCTTTCCTCACCTTGTTCCAAAGTCAGTTCAGAAAAAGCCAGCTGGGACTTGTAAGGTCTCACTCCTCCATCACTATCCATAACCGTGTCTGCTCCTCAAAGGGCATTTTACTTCTCTCCCGCATATGGGGATTTTAAGAAAGTTTTGGAAAATGGGCCACTGCAGGGCTGTATGTGGCCTGCCAATATTTTCTCCTCCCTGCCTCCCAGACTCTGGAAACCCAGCATCAGATCTTTCTTCAGCACTCAGGTGGTGGTCCAAGGAGTGTGCGTGTGTGTGCGTGTGTGTGCATGTGCTCCCGTGTGCATTTGCGTGTACGTGTGTTTGAAGGCAGGTGGGGAGTGGGGCGGAGGCCCAGGGCTGTCTCTGTTCTAGCCGCCAGAGCATCCAGCGCCTGCACAGAGAGATGAAGCTGCCTGGCCCTTTGATCTAGACCCCATGCTGTGCCGCGTTCGGGGAATTTTTAAATTCTCTTTCATTTTATTGAGCAGCATCCCTCCCCACCTCCCATCCTGGAGTCGGGTCTCAGCATTATTGGGTCCTTCTCATTGATTTGTTTTTCTGACCTTTGTAGTAGATACAAAAATATAGAACAAGAAAAGAAGGAAAAAAGGGAAGGGGAGGGAAGCCTCTGGTAAGGAGGGTGCACAGTGAGGGTCTTGGGTCTCGCCACATTTTACAGAAAAGAAACAAGTGGGGCAGCAGCCGCCTTGTGCCCAAGGAGGGGAAAGCCCTAGCTTGTGGGGGCTGGCCATTGAAGACCAGGCTAAGGCCACCACCCTGTCGTCCCCTACAAGGTCCAGAGGCTGACGCTGGACCTCAGCGTCTCTATGCATTTGCTTCCTGTTGAAAAGGCTCCTGTATCAGCGCATTTTTCATTCTTTCCGTGAATAGAGGTGCTGCGCTGGGAGCCAGGAATGCACGTGCCCTTTCCTTCTCCTCCCTCCGTGAGCCCCGTCCGTGTATTAAACCCGACGTCCTCAGGCCAATCACCATGGTGCCTGTTCCATCATCAACACTGAGGAGGAGAAATTGAATGTTTATGGAGTAACCACTGCCCAACACTACGAAAGGTGTTTTATTTGTATAATAGGGTGTTGGGTGAGGCTGTTCCTACTGTTCCAGAAACGGAAGCTCGAACCCACAGCAAGGCCACCAGCTGGAAGATTAGATAAAGAGATGCTCAACTTCTCTTCCTTCCACCGGGGACATCCTGGAGGAACTAGGCTCTGGAGACAGAGTAGGTGCTCCAAGCTTGCCTGGAGGAAGGCAAATGATATCGGTAAGATAGAAAGGGAGTTTGAGAGTTAGCAGGCCCTGTCAAGCCCCCTACTCATATGCCCTCACCAATACCTTTGGGTACACACAAACCTGACTTCCAATTGCCAGAACCTGCATCTCTGCCTGCAGGATTTCTCTGGTCACTGAAGCCCTCTCTGCCCACAAATAAGTGCCGGGGGATTACCCTTACCCCAAGAAGCAACCCTCGCCCACTAACGGATGGGCATCCTTCACTTGGGAAGAATAACTCTGAGTTGCTTCTTCTACACTGTACCAGTTATCTATCTATTACTGCATAACGATTTACCCCCAAAACATAGTAGCTTGAGATACATGTCACATATGAGTTCTCGGTTTCTGTTGATCAGGAATTCAGGAGCCTGAGTGGGTGCTTCTGGCTCCAGGTCCCTCATGAGATAGCAGTCAAGATGTCAGCTGTGGCTGCAGTCAGTGGAAGGCTGGACTGGGGCTGAACGACCTGTTTCCCATCTGGCTCATTCACATATCTGGCATATTGGTGCTGGCTGTTGGCAGGAGGCCTCAGTTCATCACCACATGGAACTCCCCATAGCACTTCTTGAGTGTCCTCATGACCTGTGGCTAGCTTCCCCCAGGGCTGTAATCCAAGAGGAAGAGAGACCAAACTGGGCATAGCAAAGTTAGCCTCAAAAGTCAGATGCCGCATTAATTATTTACAGCTGCATAACAAATAATCCCAAGACCTGGCAGCTTAAAATATGTATTGACTCACAGTTTCGGTGGGTAAAGAATCTTGGGAACAGCTTGGCTGGTTGCGTCTTGGTGCCTCTGACTCAGAATTTCTCTCAGGCTGCAGCCAGGCTGCAGGTGTCTCGAGGCTCAGCTTGGGGAGGATCCACTTCCAGGCTCACTCACATGGTGGTTGACAGACGTCAGGGCCACACGGGCTATTGGCCAGGGACACCAGTTCCTCACCATGCGGTCTTCTCCAAACGATAGCTCACAACATGGGAGCTGGTTTTTCCTCAGAGCCAGGGAAGGGAAAGCACAAGCAGGGCAAAGCCAGTCTTTTTGTGACCTAATCTCCGAAGTGACATCCATCGCTGCTGTCATATTCCATTGCTTAGAACTGAATCCCTTATTATTGGTTATAAGTAACCCCACTCTAGGGCAGGAGATTACACAAGGGCATGAATACCAGGGGGTGGGGATAACGGGGCCATCTCAGAGGCTGCCTACCATGGATGGCATCGCTTCTGCCATGTTCTATTGGATACACAGGCCAGGCCACACATAGTTCACTGCGGGAGGGAGTTATACTTGACAGCGAATTCCAAGAGGCAATGATCACTGGGTCAGGAGGTGGTAGGGGGAGGATGGCGTGGTTAGGGCTGGGGGTGCCAATTTTAAGGCCGGCTCCCACAAAAACCTTTTCCAGTGTTCCCCAGTGAGATTATGCACCTGTTGACAATGTACTCTCCGTGGTTTCTTCCTCTCCCTGGTTCACTTCCCAACACCCCTAGTGGTCTCTCCTGGTGTAGTCACCCAAATAAACCACTTACACGTGAATCCTGACCCCAGGGTCTACTTCTGGGAGAACCCAGACAAAGACAAAGAGTGAACATTTAAACCAGACATGTGTGTGTGTGTCTGTGTGTGCACGCACACGCAAAATTCATTTCTTACACCGCGAAAAAGTTGAAAGCCATTGTCGTAAGTACTATGGGATTTCAGAACACGAGTTGTTTTACTTAACCCTGACGAAATCTGGAAAGACCAGGCTGTCGAGGAGAGTCCACGGGGACAGAGGGAAGGCAAAGAAATGTGAAAAGTTGAAAAGCACATAGTGCAACCAGAAACAACGATGTGTAAAACTACCACTACCTTCGTTAATTCCTCGCTTGTCTTTCAAAGGTACGCTGTTATTTCTAGCTGTTCATCACCTTCCTCCGATGCGGGCCTTGTGTCATGGCCCTTTTTCTGCCCGAGTTCCAACCAGACCTCATGCCTAGCAAATATTTCATACGTTCGCGAGGGAGAATTGCTCTATAACGAAACTGTAGAGATGAAATGCAAAAAACTTCACAGCGTTAGGGGTTGGGGGGAGGTTCCCAGGAGTGAGCTAAGTCACTTGAAACAACTTGTACGTTTTCATACATTTTTCAAAACTCGCTTTGAGACTGACTTTAAATAGACAGGTACCAAATGACTCTTGACCTCTATGTACCCAAAAAATGCCCAGGAGAAATCAAGGCCTTCCAATGCACTCAGTGTGGGTCTATCAAGGGCTGGCTAGAGGAGCTTAAATCCAAATTAATTACCCAGACATCTCTAGTTCAGAAGTTGGGCCACAGACGAACTCATCAGCATGCAACGGCAGCACCATTCCCACGGTGAGAAGAAAAGGAAGCAGGATAATGAGGACAGTAGATAAAAGGGAGACCATGGAGGAGGATCTTAATTGTATCTTAATTGAGTCACACACTTTCCTCCTTCATGCAGATCCCAGCCCTCAAGTCAAAAAGAGAGTGGCCTCTCTGCTAGGGTGCTTCCCGTGTTCCTGCCATGTCTGGTGTCCAAGGTCAAGATACTGTGCGATTCTATTAGAAAACGAGTGTATCGGTTAACTGTTGCCACAATAATGCTATTTAGTGAACATCGCCAAATCCTAGCAGTAATCGTGCATTTTCGCTCATGTACCTGTGGGCCTGCAGGTGCATGGTTCAGCTGGAGGTAGGCTGGACCAGGCTAGGCTTTGTTAGGCGGCTCTGCCTCAAGCTTTGGGTGTAGATTGTCTTGGTTCTCGCTGAGGTTTGGTCATTTCTGCCCACATGTATTCATCCCAGGGCCCATACCTAAGCGGAATGTAGGACTTCTGTTCAGCTAGACTTCAGGTGAATCCAAGTGATGGCTATTCTGTAGTTTAGTTGTAATTTTGATGTGAGAGGAGACAAACATAGCTTTTACCCACCACTTGCCATATCTTGGACCGAAGCCCCAAAACTCTCGCTTTTTTTTTTTTTTTTAAGCCTTGATTGCGGCTCCTTCCAGCTGCAGTTGATTTGGCTTTTGCAAAGTCAGCCGCATTCCCACCCCTGGTACCAGTGAACCTAAGAACATTCAGGTTTTACTGGCTTATGGGTAGAGAGGTCGGAAGGGGAAAAGGAAGAGAATTCTTCTACTATACAGCTTCCAACCCAGAAAGAAATACCGACGTCATATGCTAATTCCCAGAGGTCAATGGAGAGAAGGAGCCCATGTGCGATATGCGTCATGCCTAGGCAGAAAAAAGAGCAAGACAAGTGTGACTGTGCCGGACTCCACGGCCATGAGGACAATGACATCTGGGTTCACCCCATGTAAATCTGCCTACCACAGTACGCTGAAGGAATGTCTTTGCTAAGCACTTTTTGAATAACAAAAAAGATTCCGTTAAGGATAAGTGGACCAATACCACGTAAAGAAAAACCTAAGGTTTAGTAAAATGATGCATATTGAAAACTCATCAATGGGGCTTTCACAGGAATCACTATAAATCCCTCAATGACTCTTGAAGGTCGGTATCATCATAGCTGGTTTGAGACATGCAGGAATGAAGGTCAGAGAAGTGACTAGGTAATGGGAACTGAATTCAAATCCAATGCTGGTTTGACTCCAAAATTTATATTCTTTTCATTATACTAGACTGACATTAGTTAACCTTAATATCTTATATAAAGCAGATATAAAATCTCAGTCTACAAACACAGGTGTCTAACAAATATGACTTTCTTTAGTTTTTTATTACTCAGTTTCTCTTTCAAGCTCACTCCGCCAAGGTGATGGTAACTTAACTCAAGCATTGCTTGCCCACACTATCCCTAGGTTTGCATGTCAGGCCCCCGGGATGCTCCACACCACATCCCCTAGGGAACCTGGTTTCTGAACAGGTCTAAATAGGTCCATGTACCCTGCCATCACCCGAATCAAGCACATGCTGCCACACCTTTCTGCTCTGTTGCCTCAGTGGGGAGGTATCCCAGACTCATTGTCCTCTGGAAAGATAACTTTGAGACTTGTTCTTCAGAAGGTCCCTCAGGAAACAGAGTTCCAGGTTCTTGCTGCAGTAACTTGCTTGTTAATGCCCCTTTACTGACTCTTCCCACTCCCTCACCCCTGCTGCCCGGAAGCTCCTCTGAAATAAACTACTTGCACATGAATCCTTGTCTCAGGCTCTGCTTTCAGGAAACTCAAATTAACACAGTTTAAGTTCCTGGGAACTATTGGGCCAAGGCATAGTAGGACAGAGTGGTATGGAATAACTGATCGGCAAGTCACCTGCTCCCTACGTATCAGCTAAGACATCCCCATCTCATCATCCTCAGTCACCAGGCTGCACAAGTTGCTGCTAAGCTGTCCCTTGTTCCTGTCCTCTGGTTCCCTGAGGCCCAACAGCTCTTTCCTATCTCTGTGTCACGCCACATAGGGGTGACAGAACCTCTCTATCAAGCTACCAAAACTTGACACATCGCCTTTCTCAAGGTTCTACCCAGGAAACAAGACTTAGAACCCCACTCTCGGGCCTCATCTGCCCGTGTTGGCTTTGGCTGTTTCCTCGATGCTCCTCTGAGAAACCAGAGTGGGGACCTGTCTCCAGAACCCTCAAAGCTACGCTTTCATCGTTTTCCTCCTGGCTTTCTTCCTCCCCAATGCTAGGAGATGCCCTCGCTCCTCAAACACTCTGCTATGTCCCCTGAGCACTTTGCCTAGACCCAGAGTCCCCTCCATCCCCTCCATGCCGTGAAGGCTCCTGTTTTTAGAGGCCAAAGTCAGGAAGAAACTTGCAGGCTACATTCTGCTTTCTGTTTGTCACTTTTGTCTCCTGAAACGATGATCTCAGGAGAGTCTCCAAGTTCCCTGAAAGGCTAGGGGTGAAGGGGACCACAATGATAAAAATGAGGAAGCTAAAAATATAAATACCAGTTTATATTTTTAAGAATATCGTTCTTCCACATTTATGAGACATATTACAAATAATCTGTGGTCCAATGTGGTCCCAGTATGGGATTCCAGTATTTCTTCACCAAGTCATTGAAAGAAACCCCTTCATTTTCTCCCGATCTTTTTTGTGCCCCGCTCCCCATCATTCTGGTCTGGTTTCACCACCTTCCGATGTCAGGGGTTCTGAGTGATAAGAAGAGCTCTGCTCACACTCTGAGTTCAGGCCTAACCAACTCCAGTTCTAAAGAGGCTGGCTTTCTTTTCAGTCGGCCTTTCTGTAAAATGATTGTGATAACTGCCAGTTCCCTCAGAACCATCTCCTCTCCTTTTTGCTCCTGTCTGGTTTTTTTCCCAGATGGCACTGTGGTGGGGACGGCACTTTCAGCTCCTGCCACACCTCTCTCCAGGTAGGGCCGGATGCCCTGGAGAAGCAGGTATATCCTGCACTCCATGCCACGTTCCCTATGGGGTTGATATCCAACCTTACAGAAATTACACCTCCATGGCCATTAAAAGGCACAATAATAAAGGAATCCCTTCTGTTTCTTAAGCCTTTCCTATTTCCAAAGCTCTTTTACTTTTCACAGCAATCCAACAAGGAAGGTATCACAATCCCAATTTTACAGATGGAATATCTGAGAATCAGGGGGTCTTGCCTGCCAGGAAGTGGCACAGTTATGATAGAAATATCAGAGTTGTTCTTGCCGACCCATGAGACAACATCCAATCCCATTTTCATTTATTCCTTGCCTGTGCCCATCAATAGCCCAGAATCTGACCTTCCATGTTGCTACTTGGCTGATGACTGGAGCGGTGACAGGGCCTCTTAGAGGAGGTAATTTGAATAAGAGGAAAGGCAAAACAGATGTCTGAAAACAGTTGACTAACAACTTTTGGAATCACACGTGGTCAAATTACTCTGCACCAGGGCCTTGCACACACTTTGCCACACTACGCAAGTCACCCGGTCTTTCTGTGCATCCTATCTCACTCCTATTAACCAGAAGGCCGGGTGGGAGAAAGGTGGGCCCAGCAGGACAATCCCTTGGGGCCAGTGAAAAACAAGAATCTTAGTGGGTTTATGTGCCTGAGAGCAAAGGGTGATGGGGGGAGGTGTGTGCTGAGTTTGACAGCAAATGAGTTGACAATGCACCTGGAACCAGGTAAGTAGCTTAGAGGTGGGGCCAAAGGGGGCTGGAGGAAAAGAGATTCGAGAACTCATCCTTAAAGCACAGAATCAGAGCAAGGGGATGCAGATCTCCACCAGTTTCTTCTTCTCCAAGACTGGGGTCTTACACCCTGTTTTTTTCACCCTCCCAGACTGCCTTGGCAGTGTCTCCCATTTAAAGACGCCCCGGCATGGAATCACAATGCCCCCATCTCTTCCTTTGTTCATTGAAAAGGGGTATACCAGGCCTTTCGTTTACAGGCTACACCTGCAGAGCCTGGGGGAGCCTGAGACCTACTGGGGGTGAGAAAAACAGGAGGTGGGTGTGACCCAAGACCCCAAGGGAGGGCCTGGGTCCCCAGCCAGCTTCCAGTGGAGCCAAGCTTTCAAGCATCCCTCTCTTTAAAGAAAGAAAGGGTTCTAAGGCGAAAAATACTTGAACCCAATGAACTAAACAAACTTTAAAAATCTTTCTCACTCTAAAACCCAGGCTCTTTTTGAGCAACACGCAAGGTGGTCCTGCTACTGCACCATTCAAGGGCTTGCTGCTCTCCTGATGGAATGGATTCCCTGGGAATCATTTTGTCTCCCTTCTTGTTGGCATCTTGGTGCCATTTGGACTAGTCTGCATTTGACTTTTGGCATTTTGAGAGGAGACGTTGTGTGACTTCAGGGAATGGGAGCTCTGATTTTATCAAGAGTGGTGCTCTTGGGTGGGATCCGAAGGATGCGAATTCTTCCCTCCTGGAGGGTGAGCTGCTACACAGTGACAGCAATGACCCACACGCAGAAAGCTGAAGCCCCTTCTCCAAAACTGGAAATTTCGTTTAATCCTCAAAGCTATCCTGAGAGGTAGGTGCTATTAACCCATTTTCCAGAGGAGGAAAATAAAGCTCCAATGGGTGGAATGACTCCACTCCCCCAAAGTCGCCAACCAGTGGGAGCAGAACTAGAAATCAAATCTGCTTTTCTGGCACCCATCCATGTCAACTGCTCTTTTTTGAGTATAGAGCAATTGAATCTGGAAGCTTTGGCTTCCGACTGTGTGGCAGCGACTCTTGGTGCCCCAGTCAGACCCCCTTGCCCTTCCCGTGTCCGTGCACAACTGCCCAGCTTCTGGCTGCTGGCACCTGCATCTCTTTGCCTGAGATCTGCTTTCTCTGGCCACCGGAACCCACCTGCCCAGTGAGCCCAGGACTTCATCACCTCCACCTCCCATGAACAGCCAGTCAGTCACTAATGGCTAACAGGAGTTAGTATATAAATATCCCAGCTCATCCTCCCTCTCCTACTGGTATTCCCTGGGATCCCCTCCCCGATAAACTATCCTCACTGGAGTCCTGGTCTGAGGGTCTGCCTCTGGGGAACCTAAACCAAGACAGGCTACCTTCTGGGCCAAAGTAGGACTTTAAAAATATTGAATCCCTCCCTTTTCCCAGGTGTTGCTGCAGACTTACGAGACCAGATTCTTAAAGCCAGAGGAGAGAAAGGTGCCTGATTAGGAGCAGACACCAACTTTCTTCAAAATCCATGAAACATGGTACGTCCCATACGAAATATTCTGTGCGACCATTTTTAAAGTGAGGAAGATCTCAGCATGTTGATATGAAACTAGCCAAGGCATATTGCATATGAAGAAAGCAAGTGACAGAACAGTGCATTGTGGACGCTGCCATTTGTAGATTTGGAAGGGAATTATATACATATGATGCAAAGAATATCTCAGGAAAGATACTTAAAAAACAAAAAATATAGGAGTTTCTGAGGAGGGAGCCTGAGAACGAGGGACTATTTCTCTTTTTCATTGTTTGAACCAGCTTCACCATATCCCTGTGTTGCTTTTGAAAAGGGGGACATAAAAAGGAAATGCACTATTAAATAAACAAAGAGGCTCACGAAAAAAAACCTATGTGCATCACATTTACCTGAGGAACTGTTGGGAACTGGCAGCTCCATCCAATCAGGGGACGCTAGAATTTGCATTTCTAATCAGTCCCCAGGTGTTTCTCCTATCCGTGGGCTGCATGCGCTCTGAGAAAACCTACCACAAAATGCTAGCTCCTCGTTCGGCTGCAGCCCAGGCTGTGGAAGGCTCTGGAGGAACCCGCGGCTTGGAGATGGGCAGTGCCGAGGGCCTCTGTGCGTCATGTGGGCTCTCCCTGGGAGGGCAGCATCTCTGCTGGCCATGACCCGATGCTTCATAATAAAGTAAGGTACAAACCATCTCTTTGACCCGACTACCTCTCAGATCTACAGCCACCATCTCACTGGATGGCTTACTCAGGCAGCAGGTTGCCTTGTTTGCTTCCTCCTTTCTCTTTGCAGAGGATGCTCCCTTGACCCAAATGGTAAGCGACATCAGAAGCAGCTTAATTTCAATAAAAGGGGAGGATGAAAATAACCAGCTGCATGAGATCTAAATGTGAGCCCCATAGTTCTTTGTAGCAATCTATAAAAAAAAACCCAAGCAGAAGACAGGCAACAAAAGGAATGGCAGACAATCACCAAATCGATTTGGAATTAACCGGTCGTCTGGTGATAAAGGGAGTGTCCGGCACCCAAACCTAAGGTGACGGTGAACTTTCGGTGCATCTCGGGGACTCACAAAATTGCAATGACCACTAGGAAATAAAGAAGACCCACTAAATGAGGGCTGTGATGCGAAGCTACTCTTTGGTCCTTTTGGTTGGTTTCCTGGGATTGACTGGGCGAGAGAAGCAGGTGCAGAAGGAACGCAGAGGAGCTGATTATTTGCAGGCCAGTCTGGAATTTTAATTCACACAGGCCCCAGTTGCCTGGGCCAGCACAGTTCTCAGGTGCTAGGAGGTGTTTCACAAAGTCTAGCAGACACTAACCACTATGGGACATGTAGTAGGTAAAGGCACCAAGACCTTATCCAGCCCCATCCTCCTGCATATGTCCCCCTAGAAGAGCCAGGAAGGAAGATGGGGTAACCAAAAAAAAAGATGTATGCTGGAAGTCGATGATCCTGCTTGAAGCTGGAGCTAGAGCTGGGGACCCCACTGGACCCCAGGCCCGCAGCCAAAAGGAGAGCGAACGCTAACTTTGTTTCAACCTGATAATGAGCCAGGCTCATTATAAGATTAGCTGCCGGGATGAACAACACTCTCTTAATAATGCACATATCGCTATGACAACCACCCACTTTGGTACCTAAAGATAATTTCATTGCGTGGCCATGTTTCCTGGATTGAAAAGAAATGTTGTTTACTGTGAGTTCTACCATTCTGCTTCTCTCTAGCACTTATGGCTTTGTGTAGTGTGTGCCTGTGTATGTGTGCAAGCAGGCCTGTGTGCACGGATGTGCGTGCGTGTAGGTGAGTGTGTGGCAGGGCCAGTCCCAGGAGCCCAGGTGCCTGGGCAGTCCTGGGTACAGAGATGCTAAAGGTTGTTAAAATTTCTGTTGGGCCCAGGCAGCCGAGTGTGTTGACATAATTATTCAGGCAGACAGGCTTGGCCAGGATTAATACTGTACTATGATTAATTATGGTAGGAGCTTCAACAAGCAAGTGCATGCTGGGGAGGGCCGGGCAGGGACGTGACAGCCCCGGCTCACCAGCTTGCCGGCAGGACACTTGGGGAGGGTGTCGAGTGGGGAGCCGCTCGGGCCTGACTGTAATGAGAAACGAGAAAAGTGCTGAAAAATTGATGGCGCCTGCAGATTGCGCAGGCTGGCGCACAGCAGGGGGCCCCTGCAGCCGGCGCGCCTGGCGCCGTATGCTAATGCGGACGCCGGGCGCGCTATGCTAATGCGGGCGCCTGGGCCAGAGGAAAGGGAGGAAGAAAAGGCTGCACAAAGGAGAGAAATGCAAATGACAGGCACAGAGATCAGTGCTGAGAATCCCGGATTAACTGCGCTGGAGCTGGTGCTCTCCTGAGCTTAACCCTTTCTGGACTGTGGCCGGGATGCAGTGGGGTGGCTCTGGTCTGGATCTGGGTCCAGGCGGAAGTGCGGATGGAGGATATTGGAGTTGGGTAGAACCAAGAAGCTGAAGGGAAGAGACTGTTTCATCCAGAGGGGTGACTTCTTTGGAAAAGGGCCTGGGGAGGGGTGGGGGGTGTCGAGGCAGTGACGTCTGGGGTAGGCGAGGCGGTGGCCCAGCCATGTGCTTCCTGGTACTGGTGGCCCAGCAGGCAGCCAGAAGAGCTTCTGCAAAGGAGGCCAGGAAGAGAGAGCAGTGGGGGCGTTGGGACATCCAGCACCTTGACCTTGGCGCTGGACATACAGATGGTTACAGTCTCCTTTACGTGACACTGTAAATTTCAGATGTGTGCACTTTCCTGTACCAGTTTCACTCCGGTCAAAAGTGAAATGAGGAAGAAAAGAGGCCAGAGCAGAGGGAGGGGTTCAAAGCTTCAGAGTTACTTTCTTTGGGCAAGAACAACAGAAGAAGTATTTCATGAATTGCAAGGATCCCAAAACACACATCAGGGGCTTGGCGATGTGGGGCCCTCCTGCTTTGGGGCTCTCTCTCTCTCTCTCTCTCTTGCTCTCAGAATGTCACCATGGTGTGTACTCAGGAGAAGAAAAGATTTCTAAAACACCGATACACCTGTCCCCACCCCTCCTTCCTAGGGGGAAGCCTGTTGGGGTGAGCAGACAGCCAAGACTCCACGGAGAGGCCCACTGCCTCGTGTGTGAGGTCGGGTCCTAAGACCAGCAGGGAGGAAGAAGGGGGATCCAAACTTCCAGACAGGAGAAGTCCGTGTAGAGATGGGCAGACCTGGGGAAGATGCTGGTGATACAGGGTCACACGGACACGGTGGGGCGGGCGGGGAGTGGGGGACACATAAACATGTATGTTACGAGAGAGAACAGAATCAAGGCAATTCCATGTATAATAAAGTTTAAGTCATTCACGTGTCTATATATTCACTTTTTAAGTCTGGACAACTATATATCCAGCTATGGGCAGTGGTTCCCTCTGAAATGGGAGGATTTGAACTTTCTCAGTAGTGTTTGAATTTTTTTTTTTACAGTATTCAAGGATTAGGGGGGAAAAATGCATAAGTATTTGAAAGAAAAACACGGCCACGTAAATGGGAGTCACAGGAGTCATGAGCTCTGCCTTTCTAGTGGCCTCATCCCCAAGACAGGATGCTGGGGAAGCGTCTTCTCCAAAGTTCTTCCCAGGTGTGAAGGGCCCCGATAGCACCCCGTGAGCAGTGGGCTTTCCCACTTACCTTCCCACGGAGGCACAGGACTGCAGGCCTAGCAGAGATTTCAGAAAGTGCCTTGTGGGGTGGGGTCGGCGTGGAGGTGGCGCTGTTTGACAGCCTAGTCCACGCCCACACCGTAGCGGTCACTTTGCGAACAGGACTTCTGCCCAGTTCCCCTCTTGTCATTTTCCTGATAAGAAAACCTTTTGTGAGCAGTCGTGTCTTTGCCTACAGAAGTTCTCTTGGGGGAGTGTGTAGAAATGGCTCTACACCCCATGAGGCGGCCACAACATCTGTGTCCTCGCTCCACAGCTATGCGACCCAGCACGGGGTCCAGAAGAGCAGCAGATCCCGGACCCGGACTGTAGACGAGTCAAGCACAGAGGGTGGAAGGGATCTGTCCGAGGTCCCACAGGAGTTAGTGGCAGCCAGACTAGAAATGGACGCCCTCGCTCCTCATTTCTATTCCGTTCGTTGTTCAGTGGGTGGGGCTGAGTCCTAAAGGCCACTGTGAATGTTGGTAATAGAGGGTGACGTGGTGACACAGGAGGAGAAGGGAAGGGCAAAAGTCAGCAGAGAGCCCTGGAGGAGCAGGCGAATGTGTAGATACGTGCACATACACCAGGAAAAGGGGTTACTTCGGGGTGCTGGTTGTCGTTTTTTCCCTGGGACAAACAAAACAAGGCAGATTGTCTATGCTAGTTTTCCCTTGAACTAGAAATTGCAATCTTTGCTCCAAGAGACGGGAGGATTACAAAACATTTGAAATGTCCTTTTTCTCCTTTTCCTGAAAAGCTCCAATGATCTCTGAACCCAGGGGTATTCACTGGAACACAACGGATTAACCAAATAGGACTGGAGAGTCATTTGAGATCTCTTTCCTTTACACAAGCCCTTGATGCAAGAACAGGGCTTGGGGGGAGCGTGGGGAGGTCCCCTGTGCTAAAGCAGACACAGCTTCGCTGGGCACAGCAATTATTCTAAAAACATCTGGAGCATAACATTTTAAAAACGCCAGAATTACCGTCAAGTTGGTGCCTAGGATATTCTTTGTGCAATGGCACAGGAGAGGCTGGGAAGCTCTCCCGGGATGTAAGATGTGCCCTTTCTCTACCTGTCCTGGAGGCTTGGAATTTAAATCCATTTGGTGCAGGAATCTCCCTGTCCTTCTGGTTCCCAAACAGGAAAAAAAAAAAATCCAGAAAGCAGAGTGGATTGTTTATCATAGAGGGCAGACCGACTTCTCTGGCTTTCTGTTTCATAAATATGTTCAACTGACCGTTAAAAAATAAATATATAAATAAAACCTGACCTGTGACACTTTCATTAACTCCTGACCCTGAAAATGAATAAAAGAGAAGAATTAAGCAATCCTCTGCTTTTTAAAGAGTAATAATTTACAGCTAGTTGATGAGAAAAAAATATCTTTTTACAGAAGAATTCCAGTTCATAGAAGGAATGAAGAAATAAGGAAATCTACCAGTTTGTAGCCCTGAATGAAGTAAATGATTCAGACGAGGATGATCAATGAGAGTTAAAGCCATTAGAGCAGAATAAAGTCATTTTTATGTGGACGTGAGAAAAATTACCTCCCATCTGTCCTTTCTTAGGAATCACTAGAATGTGAGCCCCATCCCAACCCCCAAAGTAAGCTGACCCGGCTCCAGGAAACAAGAGAGTCAACAGAGAGGGTAAGGGGAAGTCTTGGAGAGACAGGCAATCAGCCCAAACAGGAACAGAAGATGGAAGGCTGGGGGATTGGGGCCGAGAATTGAGAGATCTTATACCTTCCATGAGAATTTGGACTGAAGGAAACAATGAAGGCAAACAATGAAAAAACAAAAGATTGTTTTCGCTCCAGGAAAAATAAAAACAAACCTCTTCAAGGAGGGCGCTGTCATCACACGCACTTAGCTGGCCCTGCAGCGAACAGTGTTTCTGTAGTCACGACAATGCAATCGTTGTTTAATGATTTTCCACTTTCAAAGTTTAGTTAGAGTCAAAGAGGACTTAAGGATGAAAGAATGCGATATAAAATCCTTCACCTTGACAATGTAGACATTTAAGTTCAGATAAGAGTGAAAAGGGGTAGGAGGTCTTAGGGATGTTCACACCTTCATTTTACCAAATGAGAGGTAGAAGATGCTATTATTGACCTAACAAGAAATAAAGTCTAAGCAAATCTTCGACAGTGACAAATGTAGCCCATAGAAAAAAATAAAGAGTGATATTATTATACCGGATCATTGGGGAGAGATAGAGAGATGGCAAAAAAAGACCTAACAATTTATCCGGCATAGCAGGTCAATAATTAATGTCCGGAATTGATCAATCTATAAAGTGCAGCAAAACATACTGAAAAATACAGAGGTAGGAAACATTCAGAAGAAATAGCTAAATTTTGCGTTAATAATAAGGACTGTCTCTGAAGAGTGGGGTTCAGGGTGGGAAGGATGAAGCAAGAAACAGTTGTTTCTCTTCATAAACCTTTCTACGTGTTGATTTTTTAACCAAGAATAAAAATATAGTTAAAAGAAATGAGCAAAACCATTAATTTGGAGATTATTGTCATCTCATGGATAGGAATTATCTCGATTTAAAAAAATATATTGACACAGAATTAACAGAATTGCAACTCAACAGTTAATATGGGAATTATTGACATCATGAGTCTTTCCACATTTTGTAGGTATATTTCTTAAATTATTTGTTTTCTTTATATCTCTCAGTAAAATTTTTGTTGTCTGTTTATATATTATTTCTCTATATTTCTGTTGAGTTTATGCCTAAGACCTTTATATTTGTATTTCTATTTTGAATGGGATTTTTAAAGTGAGATTTATAAGTGCTTATTGATGGCATAGAAAACTCATCGATTTTGCTATTTTTAAATATGACCCTCATACTCTAACCTTCTATTATTGTAAATAGTTTTTCAGCTGAATCCCTTGGGTTTTTGTGTTGGTGTATTTTTAGTTGATAATAGCATCATCTGTGAGTAATGATTAGCCTGACTTAATTCTGCTAATCCCTTTGCTCTATTTAATCTATTTGTTACGTCGTTAAATAACAATTGCAATGGTGAGCATCCTTATTTCCTCCCTGATGTTAACGGGAGAGCATCTAACATTCCATAGAAGCAGGCTGTGACCGAGCTGCTCTCAAAAGGTAACAATGCACGGTGGTCAAGAAGATGGACTTGGGATTAGACTGCCTAGTCCAAGGTCAGATCTGGATCCATCGTTTACTCAGCAGCTTGACCTTGACCAATTACTTAACTTCTCTATGCCTCAGTTTCCTTGTCTGTAAAATGGGATAACAGTGCCTACTTCATTGGGTAGCTGTGCACATTAAATGAGATCGTATGTGTAAAGCACCTAGACGATGCACGGGCAGGTCTAATTCATAGTATTTTTAAGAATCTGATTCCTCTGTAATGCTCGTTCCGTATCATCTTGTTAGACTTGGCCTTTTATTACCCCCCTGAGGCTCTTTTGGACTTGACTCTGTCATTAGTTTTCATAGCTTCCATTAGCTCAGCAGAGCCCTGCCGATTTCCTGGGGATTGGATGGAACTTTGAGGTGCTGTATCCATTCTACACAAGGGATCATAAGTGTCACCCTAGTTCCCTGTGGATCTTCTCTCTTCTTTGTATCTTATTGAGAAAAGAGTGTGGGCTTTAAAGTCAGACAGTCCCAGGGTGGGAATGCAGCTCCAGGACTCACCTTGTGGCCTTGGGCAAGGTCGTAGCTTCCTTGGCTTCCAGGTCCTGGTCTCTAAGCAGAAGGAGAATGTCTCCCTCATGGAGCTGTTTTGAACATTACAGGGTGAGCAAAAGCCCACACCTAGCCTGGCACCTTCATTTCTTCCCCTTCATTTCTTCCCACTTCTCCACCCAGAGCCCCTTTGTTCAAAACCAGAAGTAGTGAGTGGCCTAGAAGGTGAGAGAAAACCATGCTCCCTGCGATTAAGCTCAGCTCCACTTCAGGTGAATATAATTTGGTCTTTCCAGGTGGGAATCGGAGGTGCTGGCTCCCAGCCCTGGTACAGCAGCTGAGCCGCCTGGGGAGATGCTATCATCTCTGAAAAAGCAGTGTGAATTTTCTCCCTTGACCGTCAACAGCTTGGAAATCCTCAACTAAGGGACTTGGTGTGTGACACGGAGATACAGCTTCTTCCCTTGCAGAGATCAGTTCTTCCTAAGCCAGAGCTTTTTCGAAGCCCTTAGACCTTCTAGAAAAGTGCCTTCAGCTCCATAAAAAATATTTTTATTAATATTTGGACAAGACAAAAGAAGGCATTGCCATACAGTCACGTCTACAAGCAGCAGAGAGACATTAAAATCACTGAGTCGCCCCAAGTAAATGCCACAAAAACATAGACAGAAGCACTCTCGCAGCCCATCTTGGTGGGCAGAATGCCAATTATCAGCATCTACGGACTTGTCCACTTGGCCCACATATGAGCCTCTGCTTTGTCTTGCTTGGTGAAGACATCTTCACCAAGGACACAGAGAGAAGCACAGAGATTCAGACCAATGGTGATGCTTCAGCCTCAAATCTGTAGTTTCACGAAAACCATCCTTGGGAGTTTTTCTGAGTGGCTTCTGGAGCTATTAGACCTCCATTAAGTGGAGAGCATCCTTTAGCTGGTTCTTCCTCCCTCCTTTCCCATGTCTCTGAATGGTCCCAACTACTCACTCAAGCTAGAGACCTCGTAAGATCCTCAGATCCCTCTCTGTCAGCTCTCGATTCAATCGATCACCAAGTCCTGTTGATTCGATTTTTAAATCACACCCAAATATTTTCATTCCTTGTCCCCTCCCTCGTCAGTGCTTCCCGAATTACTACATACAACAGCCTCCTACTGGGTCTCAGTGCCTCAGTCTCTCCCTCCCCAAACCACTTCCCACAGAGCAACTGAAGTGTCTGTGGGTTTCTACGCCATCACAAAAGGTTTGCCGTCCAAATAAATTCCAAATCATTAGCCTGGCATACAAGGCCCTGTGTGATCTGTCCCCACCTTCCTCTCCCTGCCTTCCTGGTGTCCCCAGTGCCACACTCCAGTTCTATGCGACTCATCATCTTTTCCCTCCCTGTTCCTGCTGCTTCTAACCCACTCCTCCTGCTGAACTCCCACTCACCCTCAGACTCAGCTCAAGTGTCATGTCCTGGGGGTACCTTTCTTGGCCCCACCCAAACTGAATGCCAGAACCACAGAGATCATCCTCATCTTCCTCTCTGGGGCCCACCTTTTTCTGGACCATTGTCCAGGAGTGTCCGATGACATATTTCCTGATAGTTTAAGCCAGATAGAGACATGTACTCAGGTATTTCCTGCACAGAACATTCCAACAGATACAATTCCTTTACCAAGTAAAGGGATTACTTTTAGTTACCCTTATGGGAACAGTGTGGGGCCCCAAAGGTAAAAGAAGCAAAATGAAACCTGGGCATCTCGGGGGGCAGTGGTTAAGGACATGGACTCAAATTGTGTTCAAATCCCAGCTTTGACATTCACTAGCTCTGCAACTAGGCACATTACTTAACCTTTCAAAATGTCGACTGTGAAATAGGGATGATAAGTCTTATTGCATAGGATGGTTGTGAAGATTAAATGAGATGATGCATAAAAAAAGGATTTTACTTAGTGCCTGGTGCATAGTAACAATAGTTGCTATCATTTAGTAATAGCAGTAGAACGGTAGTTAGTGATGGTGGTTGGTAGCAGTAATCATTCCATGTACATAGAGCATTCCATAAGACCTCCAAAGTCATCTTATCTATGCATCATGCTGCCCTAGAGATGCTGATGGAATTTAGGGTGTCTGTGACTCAGAGTTTGAGCCTATTGCACCTAACAGTTGAAACTTCAGCTCTTTGCAAATAGATATTAATCTCCGATGAAATATTGGAGGGCTTTAATTAAGGCAATCGGGCTGATTAATGATTCCCTCTGGGCAAGTGCCGAGGTACCCGGAAGAGGAGTAAGGGCTTTCTGAAACACACAGAGCAATCCATCCACCAATTTCCAAACGACAACAGCTCTTCCCAGGCTGTACCCCCATCCAGGGTGCCCGTGGTTACTTTTACAACCATAAACACTGTTAAACAGAGAGCCAAATATTTCTCCAGCAAAATGAGTTTATTCAGGAACAGCAAAGAACTGCAATTTGAGACATACGGTCTAATGACGCACCATGCACAAGTCCAGAGGAAGAAGTTGGGGACCGCTGTTTATGGACTGGGGAGGGGCTGTTGTAAATGAAGAGTGCATTGGAGGAAACTAAAAAGTTTGAAGTACAGTGACTTTCCATTGGCTGAGTTATAGTAGTCTCTCATTGGCTGAGCTGTTAACTGGGCCAGGAAGAATCTTTTTCTCCTCCTGCTGAGGCAGGAAATGTGAGGTCAGGCTCTTCCTGTCGGGTCAGTAGTGTGCGTTGAGTGACCATGCATGAAAATTCTCTCTTCTAGCCTCCCAACTCCATTTTAAATGAGGTTCTGTTTATTAATTTTCACAAAACACCCTCTTATTAAAAGGAAAAACTGAGTCACCAAGCCATGGTGATTTCTTTATTCTAACTCTGAATTCTTCCTCTGAAAGAATTGAGTAAGTAGATGGGGACTAGAAGTGGCTTCAAGGGCTTTGGGATAAAGAACTCCAAATTCTCAATCCAAATGTGAATTAGATAAAGCCCCAGGACACTGGGGTTCAATTCCCCCTAAACCCTGTGGATCGTAGACCCTCCTCAGATCTTATTTTGCCCTCAACAGCTCTCTCCCCACCTTCCAGATAGGAAAAGGAACAGAATGTATGTTTATTCAGGACCAACACCTCAGGCCAGGCTTTGTGCTGGGTGTGGAACTCCAAGACTGGGTGAGGGCCTGGAGTCAAGATGTGAATCAAAGAATTGTTTTAAGGATTAAATTAATTCATTCATGTACTTAGATCAGTGTTTCTCACATTGTAATGTGCACACAGATTATCTGGGAATCTTGTTAAAAATGCAGATCTGATTCAGCAGATCTGGGGTGGGACCTGAGAAACTGTCTTTCTTACAAACACCTGGATTATGCCTGTGGTACCGGTCCAAGGCCCACACTTTGAGTACTTGACAGCTTACAAAGCCCCTTCCCTTAGCAAGTCTTATATGCGGTAGATATAATTATATGTGTTCAATAATTTCTGGTGAACAGAACTGAGCTGAAAATTTTATAGTCCGAGGAGAGTGTATTCAGTATTTTTATCTCTCTTATTGTATTTAATCCCCATAATTCAGCAAGGTAGACATTCACGTTCCCATTTACAGGGAAAGAATCGGAGGGAATTCCTGACTCAGAAAATTTGTCTTTCGTCTCTTCCGGAAAGTTTCCGGCAATTATTTTTTTGACCGTTGTCTCTCCTCGTTCTCCCAATCCCATGAGAACTCAGACTGGGATGTGGATAACTCCGCACTCCACTTCCACATCTCCTGTCTATACCACATTCTTCATGATTTCTTTTTCTAGTTCATTAATTCTTGCCTCCAGTGTCCTGAATCGGTGATTGAATACATCCATCGAGTTTTAAATTTCCATTATTAATTGCCATTGGTTTTTAATTTCCATTGTTATGCTTTCCATCTCCAGGAGAACTGAGTTGGTTCTTTTTCAGTTCTTTGGGCCAGTTTGACTCTCTTCCTCCTTGTTCATATTTTCAATTTCTTCTTTTATGTCTTCAAAAACAGTAAACATATTTATCTTATATTCTGTATCTGATCATTCTGATCTCTGAAAATTTATCGAGTCTTTTTCTAATGTATACTGCTGTGATATTGTGATTGATAAGAAATGTATTTGGTCTTCATTCCTTCCTGGCACAGAGTTCCTAAAACCTTTAGAATTTCCTCAGTGGTAAAAGTGTCTTGGTTATTCATGACAAGTCCCTTTCAACCACACCTGAATTCATGGTATGCATGACTTTTTAGAACACCCCTAAGGATGGGGGCTGGTTGCCAGAGGAATCAACCATGCCTCCTCCCTATCTGACCTCCGACCTCCAGGGAGGGGAGAAGGGCTAGAGGTTGAATTAATCGCCAGTGGTTGGTGATTTAATCAATCATGCCTATATAATGAAGCCTCCATACAACTTTTTGAACCCAAGGAGGGGGTCATGGGAACATCCATTTTATACTTGGTTGGTCAGTAGCACAGGTGACAACCTGGACTTGTGAGATCTGAAGTGAAGGCAGTTTCGTGGGTCTGAGCCCTTAACAGGTGGGATCTGAAACTATGTCCAGGTAGATGTTGTCAGAGTGGAGTTAAATCGTAGGACACTCAGCTAGTGCTGGAGAATTACTTGGTATAAGGGGGGAAAAAAAACAGACACATTTTGTGACCAGAAATTCGATATTAAGAGCAGTTAAGAGTACAGAGCTTTTCCTGTACAACTGTTTCTACTGACTTTTCCAAGGTGCCTTGTTTCTTTGTAAGTTTCTTTTTTTCTTTTCTTTCTTTCTTTCTTTTTTTTTTTATCCTAAGGCCATAATCATTGGAACTCCCTCGGGGGAATTCTTTGAGGCTAGAGAGGTTCTTCATTTGCTTCTTCCAGGTATTAGGGGCTTGACCAACCTGGGCACACGTTAAATTAAAATTCTCAGCTTATTTACGTTAAACCTAGCAAATAATGGGATTCAGGCACCAACCCCACCCAAGGGCCAGCCCATGTCCACAAATTCACAGAGGATACTTTGTCCCCTTCACTCAGAATCAGGCTAGGCTGGGACACACGTGTCCCTGTATTATTCCTTTATAAGGAGGGTTTTTCCTGGTTTATGTTTTTATTAAGAATGTAGCCCTTTGTGGATCATGGCTTCATATGCAGTGGCTAGAAGACCTCACTCCAGCTCTCGGCAGGCCCTGTGTCTTGTCTCCCTTCACTTCCACGGCTGCAGATGCCCTCGGAGGGCCGGCAATGTCACTTAGACTCCCGCTTTGTCCCCAGGCTCTGAAGACTTCCTTCATATTCTTGCAAGGTCATCCACGCATTTAAAATTATGTTTCTTAAGTTTTTATCTAGCATGTTTCATTGTTTGTAATATAAAGGTTTAGGACTTCTCATCTTCCATTTTGCCAGGAACAGAAATTTCATCTTTTTCTAAACTCACAGTGCTTAATAAGGCTGATAAAGTGTCACATCTACCATGCAGCAAGCAAACTATCAAGAATGTTTGCCTTGTTAAAGGGAATAAGAGGTTGAATGTTACCCACATTAAGGAGTCTTGGGGATAATATTACTCCCAGGGCTTCACTAGTAAACAGAGAAAAATGGCATTACCAGGAAAAGATCCCTGGGAGAATTTTCTTCTTGGAACAGTGGCAAGAACTTGCATCCAACTGTCAGGGGGAGGTTACTCTACACTCCCTTCGAGATGAATAAAAACACTCCATTGAAGATCAGTGTAATGATAGTAATTGTTACAACAGCTTAAAGTTACATAAAGGGCATTGTTTACAAAGTACTTCTATTTCACTTATTTTGTTCCCCGTTTGACAGATGATCCAAAAAGACCCCTGGGTTAAGGAGCTATAGATGGGAGTATTGGGGGGCACCTCCTCTGGGGTCAGGAGCCCCCACACCAACAACAATACAATGGAGCCTTTTTGAAGAAGGCTTTGGACAAGCCACTTGGTGGCCAAGAATCTCCTCTCTCTCCCTTCCTAGGGCGTAGCTTCATCACATGTGCTGAGATGTATGGGGAGACTGGACCCTCTCAGGGTCACTGGTGTTCGCTAAATTCAGAGTTTCCATGGTCCTGGCTCTTCGTGCATCTTACCAGAGATTCAAGCCAAGTCCATCAGAGTTCATATCCAGCCCTTCCATTCCCACTAGCATCCCTCCCCCCAGGCTCTTAAAGCAGAAGCAGACTATTAGGAGGCACGGCCAAGGGGGGACACTGGGACTCTCCCAGTCCCCCGTGGTTTCATCAGCAGTGGAGGGATTCTCCACAGCCTCAGGACGCCTCTGGTACAGGGACGACAGCTTTATAGAACGGAACTCTAGCTCCATGCAGACTGGGGTACCAGGCCATTGGTGACCCCAAAAGAGACCATTGCTCTTTTGAGCAGGGCAAACATAGAAGAGCAAGGTTGGGATTGGATCAATACTTCCAGAATCATCAAGAATGACCCAACACCATGCTCCACACCCCATATAGCGCATGATATTTATTCTTTTAATGCTCTTATTCTTAACATTAAAAAAGGACAGTCATTTGTCTTTCCATATTCAAAAACCTTCGGTTCCTCCCAATCTCACCCAATGTAAAACCCTGGGTAATTTTTAGCCTTTTCCCTGACACCCCAACAAGATCCAGAACATTCCATGGCATGATTACAAATAATCACTTAATATTTCAGTAATAATGTTCAATTCTTATTCACCTTCAAAACATATCACAGTTCCCCTTTCAGCCAGAACACAAACACTGCAGAAAAGTGAGGCCCATACAAAAACTGAACAAAGCAAGGTCATTTACACATATGAGGCCTAAGACTCAAAGCAGGTAATTTACTTCAGCTCACACGGGGCTCCAGGGCCAGGACACAAACTCAGGCCAACTGAAGCCAAATCCGTTGATTTTGCCAGTACTCCGTGCTGCTCCGTATCAAAACAACCCCATTTCATGAGGGAACATGGCCTTGATATAACCTTCATGGATAGTATAGAAAAGCCAAGATTCTATCATGACGCCACAGCTGGGGGTAGCACGAAGCTAATCAAAACAATAGAGTTTCTGAAGGAGATGGAGATGGAAGAGAAAGAGAAGGAGGAAGGGAGGGAGGAAGGGAGAAAGGAAAGGAGGGATGGAGGGAGAGAGAGAGAGAGAGAGAGAGAGAGAGATTTGTGAAGTTATTATTGTCTTTGATTCATTTTCCTTTGAGAGTTTTTCACCTTTCAGATCTCCTACTAATCTGAATTAAGTCCAACACACACACACACACACACACACACACAATCTCTGATGCGTGTCCTAAGAAGGCCAAGGAAATCTCTCTAAACAGAGAAGCAGCCTCTCCAGGAATGCAGTGTTCTCTCCTGAAGGAGTGTCCTGTGAGAGAGACACTGAGGATTGTGTCCAGATTGTGAGGATAAGCAGAGGTCAGATAACCAGGTTCCTCCCCTAGGCAAGGTGGCCGAGGGTCAGAGAAGAAAACGCACACCTGTCCCCAGGGCTGGTCAGGTTTCTCCAATCATTCAGGCAATGGCTTACCAAGAATCTGGCCCTTTAATTGGACTGAGCCTGAGACCAGGAGCCAAGATGTCAGCCCTCAGCCCCACCCCACCACTGACTCACCAGCCACTTGTCTCCCTTCCCCACCACCCTCACAGAAGATAGAAATGGCCATCTGCAGGCCTTCCTCACAAGACTTAAATCAGATGTATGAGAAAAAATAAAAACAATGACTAGCATTTATGAAGACCTACTATGTGCCACATTCTTCGCATACACAGTCTTAACCTATCAACAACTAACTCCTTGAGATAGTTATTATTCTCATTGTACACATAAGGAAGCCAAGGCTCAGGGCATTAGAGAACTTACCTCGGGTCACATGGCTAGTAAGCAGTAGGACCTGGATGGGAACCCAGGCTGCAGAACCTCTGTTGCTATCAGGCCTCTCTGTCACTGTCACTTCCTTTACATCAGTTTTTTGTTTTTTGTTTTTTGTTTTTGTTTTTGTTTTTGTTTTTTGTTTTTTGTTTTTTGTTTTTGTTTTTGTTTTTGTTTTTGTTTTGTTTTTTCCCTCCAGGGAAGAATAGTGGCTGCATCGGGAGACTGGCACTACTTCTGTTTTCTTCCTTTTCTCTCCTTCCTCCATTCCCCATACCACCTCCTCAAGCGGGGTTTTCGTGTTGAAATTGGGGGTTGAGACCCAAATTTGGGGAGTTGAGCCCATTAGCGCCTTGTTTATCCATTGTAGGTTTAGGAGACCATGTGATTATTTTTCAGAGGACACCCCTGCTCTCTGCAGAAGCACAGATCGAAAAAGACTCATAATGGGATTTTCGGAGTTTGTGTTCGTTATGTGTTTTGTTGTTTCTGCAGCATGCAGAATTAATGAGCATTTAAGAACTCAACTCCCACTGCAGAGTACCTTCAGTTCTTCTCCTAGCTGCCAGTTCCCCATGATACAAAGATGTCCCTGCCAAATCAAAGGATATTTAGAAGAAACTCACCATGGACTATTTGCAAAATAATGTGATAAGAAAAAGAGCATCGCAACCTCAGCTGCTGTGAAAACACCAGTCTAGACTAGTGCCTGACACATCGACAGGTGTTATCTCCTCTCATTTCCTCTCCTTTTCCAAGTCTGTCTTTTGAGATCTTTCTCATACGCCCTCAGGGATCCTGAAGAATGAGTCAAGACCCATATGTCCTTGATGCCATTTGTATAAAACTCAGCATCACCAGGACACACAGAACCTCCCACATCTGAGTCCCACAGACTCCAGTGTAAATTCTAGTAGGTTAAATAGGACAAAATAGCCCCCAAATATCTCATGTCTGCACCATTCCCCTTCATGGATCTCAGGATAGTTTCTAAAAACAAACAGTGCTTAGGGAAAGTCTGAATCTTCTGAAGCCATAAGCTCAAGGACCCTCTAAAAGTTTGTGGCAGAGCGAGACTTCATTTCACCCCATTCCTTACCACCCCATGGACGCACCATTGCAGGAGAAAAACCTAGGGTTACAGAACACTTATTCAGAGCTGAGACCTTTCTTTGTCAATAGCGGAAATCTCTGCAATGCAACTCGGAACAAGAAGGGACTGAATTTTAAGAACAGAGTAAAAATTTACAAAAAATAAAGTCAGCATTTTGTTTATGTAGGGACTAGTCATCTTTTCCTATAAAACTGAAGGAAATGGATTCTCAAAGTGGCGAGGTGTATTTACAGGTACTTTCGAAGAAGATAAGCAACGCCCCAGAGAAAAAGAACCAACAGGATATGTGTGTGTTGTGTGATATGTGTGTGTTGTGTGTGTGTGTGTGTGTGTGTGTGTGTAGTGAGAAGAGAAGAGAAGAGAGAGAGAGAGAGAATGAGAGAGAGAGAGAGATTTACTTTAAGGAATCTGCTCATGCGAGTGTGGAGCTTGGGAAGCCCAATTTCAGAAGCAGTGGGTTGGGCTACGGGCTGGAGACCCAAGGAAGAGTTTCATCTTCTACTATGGAGTAATTGCCAAGATACATTGTTAAAATGATAAATAATAATCATAGTAATAATAATATTCTACTATTTCTGTAAGAAAGGAGGAGATACATAGGTATAAATACATACAGATTTAATTCTATTTTTCAATGAAAGAATAAACCACAAAAATTTTAAAGGGTTTTCTATAGGGGAAAGGAAAGTATAAAGTGAGTGAGACGGGATAGAAGCTAGACTTATTTGAATATATCTTGGTTTTCAGATATAATACTATATCGTTTTTATATAATTATAAGACAGAATTAAATTTTAAAATATAAAAACAAATTGAAACGAATGAAACCAACGCATTCATTTTGGTGGCAAAACAACACAGAAGGAAGCTGTATAACTTACTGCTCACTCCTAGTGAAATATATGCAAAGAACAAATAGAAATGCATAAACAACAAACAACAACAACAACAAAATAACTGTTTTCAGGAATAATATTGCTGGTGGTAGTGTGTGGTTTCACTATGCTCAGGCTGCTATATGGGAAATGTGGAATAGAACTATTGAGTAATTACAAAATATTCTAGCACCCATAGTGTTTTTAAGAACAAAGATTCTAGGTGTGGTAAGAAGGAAATGTAGATAGTAGAAGGATTAAGTAAAAAATATGTAATTTGAAACAAAAGGAAGCATTGGTTCAAATTCATAATGTATTTTATGGTAGATGGATGGATAGATAGATAGGTGATAGATTGAAAGAAGATAGAGATAGAGATAGATTAGATAGTTGGTAGATGATAGAGAGAAAGCTAGATATAGATAGAAAGTAGATAGATGATAGATGATAGATTAGATAGATAGATATTAGATACTTGCATGCATGCATGCATGCATACATACATTCATTCGTACATACGGACATTCATACATACACACATTCATATATGCGTACACACATACATTCATACATACACACATACATGCATACATGCATGCATATGACATTCATACGGACATATATTCATACATTCATACACACAGGCATGCATACATTCATATATGCATACACACATACATTCATACATACATTCATTCATACTTATATAATACAATACATGCATATATTCATACATTCATACATACACACATACACGCATACATGCATACATGCATGCATACATATACATTCATACATGCATGCATGCATACATTCATTCATACAACATTCATACATATGTACATACATATATTCATACATTCATACACATAGGCATGCATACATTCATATATGCATGCACATTTATACACACACAATAATACACACACACACAATAATACACACACACAAACACACACACACAGAAATACGGGTAGATACTCCTTACAGTTCCTACTTCTGTCAGTCCAACAGGACTAGAAATAACGCCAGTGCCTACAGTAGTGCACATGCTTGGTGCTCATACAGAGATCTCTAGATGCCATTTCTCAATAAAAGGAACCAAGGCTACTTGGAGAAATAGCCAATTCCGGGTCTACAACAGGAAATGAAGAAGAGGAACCTGAAACGTCTACTTGTATCAGAAAACAAAGAAATTATCAAAGACTGCTGGGGTCATGGCAACTCGAAAAAGCTCCCACTGGCTAAAGATGGGACAAAATGAGCATCAGTAATGATAATCTTAAAAATGAATAATAAAATTCGTAATAACCATTGCAAATGAATTAAAACATGTCAAATACATGGATTCGTAATGATTTTTATAAGAATTTAGAAAATGTGAATTTTGACTGGATATTCAATAATACCATGAAATCTAGGAGTAATAACGGTAATTGAGGTTATGTTTTTAAGAGTCCTTATATTTTAAAGATAGATACAGTCAACTCTTATTCTTCACAGATTCTATACTTGTGAATTTCTGTACTCACTAAAATTTATTTGTAACCCGAAAATCAATACTCTCCACATTTTTGTGGTCATCCACAGACATGTGTTTTAGCTCTCATACTATAAACAAGTATCCTTTCTGTAGTCTATTTAATGCCACATTTTTCACATTGTCGTGTTTTTTGTTGGTAATTTTACTGTTTAAAATAGCCCCTAAGTTAAGCGTTGACGTGCAATCTAGTGTTTTTCAGTGCAGAAGGCTGTGATGTGCCTTACGGAGCAAATACATCTGTTAGATAAGCTTCATTCAGGCATGAGTTAGAGTGCTATTGGCCATGAGTTCAACGTTAGTGAATCAATAATGTATATTAGATAAGACATCTTTAAACAAAAACACACATAAAACAAGGTTATGTATTTATCGGTTGATGAAAATGTGGCCAGAGGCTTGCAGGAACCTAGCCGCGTACTTCCCCTACAAGTAATGGTTCAGTATTTGTTAATTCAGTGTTCGCAGTGACTTTATAGAACATAACTACCACACATAACAAGAGTCAACTATACTAAAATACTTGTGGATTATATGGGGCAAAAAATACTGGGCAATGTGAATAAAATATATCCACTGGGCTGGATTTGACACACAGGACCCCCAATTTTTAGTCTCTTGTCTAATTCATTCAGTACAGAATTTTTTTCAGCGTTTTAATCATTCCTCTATTGATAGACATTTGAGTTGTTTCCGGTATCACTATTATGATCAGGGCTGCAGTGAACATCTGCACACGTGCAAAAACTTCTCCTGAGAAGACATGGAAGTGTAATTGCTGAATCACAGGGTATGCACAGTCCATACTTTAATAAATGCTGCCAGATTGCCTTCCCAGTGGCTGCACCAGATAATACTCCCACCCACAGCGTGTGCGAGTATGGGTTTCTCACACTCTTGCCAACACTTAATTCCACAAGTATTTTTGGAATCTGGATCCTGCGTGAGGCGCTAAGGTTATGGGGGTGGAGAGGAAGCAGAACGGAATACCAAACTGCGTGAGACGTGGCGTCACAGGCCCAAAGACATGGTGCTCATCCTCACCAAAGAGTCACAGAGCAGGATGGTGGAACGAAAAAGCAAGTAAAGGATTTTCTAATCTTATCCACTGGCCCACCTACCTTAAATAGTAAGCGACGAAAATTAATTAATTAGCTTTGGAGTGCTAATACGTGCTAAGATGTCTGATAAGTCTAGCCCAAGACTGTGTCAAGGATGAATACTATTTAATTGTAAAATTAAATTACATTTTTCCTTATTATTTATGGATAGCTATTTGGCCACGTGTATCCAAAAATAGATAGATAGATAGATAGATAGATAGATAGATAGATAGATAAATAAATAATAAAGGAAAAAGGGAAGAAAAAGCCTTAAAATGCACATGCTATTTAACCAAGCAATTATTTTCTGCATATATCTTAGGGAAGTAACTTGAAAATTTTACAAAAATTTAAATGCAAAGGTGTGCATTCATAACATTGTTTAATATCCCCCTAAAATGTAAACTGCGCAACTGTTCAAAATAAGGAATTAAATAATTAAATATATCAAACGAGTTTGAACTGTTAATTCAATAAACTGTTAAGTAAATTGAACGACGAGGAAGTATTATGCAACTCTCAGAAATGATCTATTTGTTGTCATGGAAAGACATTTGGAAAATAATGTCATTAAAAAAAAAAGCCACCAGTATGCGTTCATTTGTTCATTCACTCACCAAATACATGCTGAGCACCGCTGTGTGAACAGGCACTGAACTGGGTGCTGGGGACAAAGTCAAAGCAATGCAGGCACAGCTTTTGGGAGCCAAGCTGTCCTTTGAGCCTCTTGCACGTAAGCAGGTTTCTCCAGCCTGGAGCTGAGCAGACTGCTTACTGTTTGCTATTAAGCAATCTGTGGTTTCACAGGCACTGATGGATTGCTTCTAATAACACCACGTATGACTATGTCTCACTTGCTTAAAGTTACTCCTTTCCAATGTCCTAGTACTCAGACTAACGGGAAGAGAGTTCATCGTATTCACAGATCCAGCGGAGCAGACTTCCCTCTCCCGGCACTATTCCCAAGGGAAGGCAACTGGAGTCGTGGAAACACCACGGCTGAGAGGTCGAACGGTCCAGGCTCTGAGTCCCTGTTTTGCTTTTTTTGGCACCTGACTTAACATCTCATAGCTTAAGAGGAGCGCTGTAGGGTTGCTGTTAAGTAAATCACAACCTACGACACTAAGAGGATGCCTGGCACAGAGTAGTCATACTCCAGATGTCAGTTCCCTTCCCAGCTTCTATTTTCTTGTCAAAGGTTGGCTTCTTCTACAGAAATCACTAGTATGAAAAGCAGAGGGATGCAGTACTTCAGCTGGGATGTTCATTTTCTTTGTATCTTATAATTGTGAGGAAAAGAGTGGTCTGGCTTACCCAGTTGTTCCCTGGAAATGTTCACCAGTGTTGTCCGATGGTGAGCGAGTGACCAGATTCTGCAGGTACAGGTAAACTCAGGGCTCCTCCCTTCTGCAGACATCCGCACGCACGTGCACACAGGCAAGAGTCAGCCCTCATCCACTTCTAAAACAGAAGTCCCTTGTCCTGGCTTCTTCGGATCTTTCCAGTGAGTGCAACAGAGCCGGTGAGAGACGTAGCATGAGAATGTGCAGAAGAGGACCTGAAAGGGAACCACAGGCACGTGATGCAGGACAGGCCAAGCAGCCCCTTCCATCTGCCTGGCCTCCGCGATGGCTCAGATGTGTGCAAGTCAGGCCAGTGGTCTGCAATTCTATGGCTTTCTTGGAACTGCTGACAGAAATAAGTTCTCTTCTTTCTGCGAGAGTAGTTTAGTTGGGAGAATATAAGCCTGGGACTGCTGGGAGCATTTTTGCCTGGAAAGAAAGCGGAGCTAAGTGATGGGAAGAGAGAGATAAAGTCCTGATAATACTGTTTGAGTCTGCTGAGTCCAACACCACCTGAAGCCGGATCTATGACCTGAAGCCGGATCTATGCCTGGACCCCAGTTATATGAGGTTGAATCCCCTCTCTCTCTCTCTCTCTCTCT
>NW_024349803.1:14875541-14897550 GCF_902729225.1 Pteropus medius | reverse complement strand
AAATCCAGGCGATGTGACAAAACTGACAAAAACGCATGGAATCAGCCACGGTTCTATTTGTTCAGGGACGTTTAAAAAAAAAAAATCAAGATTGAAACAAAATCTCACTCCGGCCACGTGGGAGTCATGTGTTTCCACCCACCCCACCCCCAACCTTGTGATGCCCCCTCTGTGTCACCCCACTCCTGGGGAAAGGCCACTCCCCTTGTGTGGCAAAGTCTTCCTGGACTGTCAGTCTGGTGCTGGTGTCCTAGCTGTGAGGAGAGTTCCAGGACAGGGTTGGCCCTGTGAGCCTGCTGTCCACGTCCCCTCGGCCACTGTCTAAGCAGCCCTCAAGCCTAACTGACCACCAACTCCGTGCCACATCTGGGAATGTAAGAATACAAAGATTTAGTCCCTTCTTCAGAGGACTTCCACACATAGGACATTCTTGCAGATGTGCCAAGGTTTGTTTTAGCAGACAGAGCCTACATGCTCCTCCGTATACACGTCGTTATTGACTTGGACTCCTTCGTGGGTGTAACCACACAGTCAACACCCTGCCCCGATGCCCTCCCACCCCCTTTACAGCTGAAGTCTGGTCTCCCCAGCTGGCTTCTTTGTGGTCTTGCTTCTGACACCTGCACTTGCAACTTCTCTTGAAGGCCTGTCCCCAGGTGACTAGAGCTGCTTCGCCCACACTTGCAGAGACTGGAGATGCCTGGGAGCTGACGTCTCCCAAAGCAGCCCCCAGCCAGAGACTGACAGGGGCAGATGTCTCAGGCTCTGAGATGGAACTCACGGTCCAGTGCTCCCCTGCAGGATCAGGATGAAGTCACCCCCTGCCCACTCCCTGTGGGAGGGGACTTCACCTGAGCGCTCTCTCTGCCCTTCCCTGACTCCCCACCAATGCCCCAGGGAGCACGTCTTCAATACATCGCTTACCCAGAAGTCCTCATTGCAGTTTGTTTCTGGGGACTCCAACCGAAGGCACAGAGCAAGCATCTGACCACCACTGACTTAGTTTCCGCATCTGTCAGGTTGGCATAGTTAGGCTCCTGAGAGAAGAAGTAGGATTCTGCTAAGGACTGAATTGTAGAAGTCCCAGCCCCACTGTGACTGTATTTGGAGATGGGGCCTATAAGGAAGTAATTAAGGTTAAGTGAGTTCTTAAGGGTGGGGCCCTGATTCAATAGGATTCGTGTCCTTATAAAAAGAGACGCCAGAAAGCCAATATGCTCGCTCGCTCTCTCATTCTCTCTCTCGCTCTCTCTCTCGCTCTCTCTCTCTCTCTCTCTCTCTCTCCACACACCGATCCACCAAGGAAAGGCCACAAGAGGACTCAGCAAAATGGCAGCCACCTATGAACCAACAACTTCCAGACTCCAGAACCGTGAGAAAATAAATTGCTATTGTTTAAGCCGCTCGGTCTGTGGTATTTTGGTATGGCAGCCGGAACAGAATTAGACAGAGCCCTTCACCTGCTCTCTGGCTGGGATGCTGGAACGGCCTCCTCTGCCTCATTCAAGTGACCTGTCACCACAAAATAAAATTACAGTGGCCCTGGGAGCAACTCTGCCTCAGTCCAGAGAATATAAAATAAAATTGAAGCCATAGAACAGAGGTCAGCAAACTTTGTCTGTGAAGAGCTAGGTAATAATATCTTAGGCTTCACGGGCCATGTAGTCAGTCTTTGTCACAACTGCTTGATTCTGCTGTCGCAGCACAAAAGCAGTCACAGGCAGTGTGCACGTGATGGGCGTGGCTGCGTGCCAACAGAACTTAGAAAAACAGGCCACCGTGACGATAGTTTGCTGATGCCCGCCACAGGCTCTTCGAGCTGGGAGTTTAGCAAACCTCAGATCCCGGACCCAGACCATAGACGAGGACAAGCACAGAGGGTGGAAGGGATCTGTCCGAGGTCCCACAGGAGTTAGTGGCAGCCAGACTAGAAATGGACGCCCTCGCTCCTCATTTCTATTCCGTTGTTCAGTGGGTGGGGCTGAATCCTAAAGGCCACTGTGAATGTTGGTAATAGAGGGTGACGTGGTGACACAGGAGGAGAAGGGAAGGGCAAAAGTCAGCAGAGAGCCCGGCGTGGAGACAGCCATCAACAGTCCTACCTGGGGGTCAGCTTTGGGCCAGCACAGTGAGGGGCAGGGCTCCTCGAGAGCCACAGGTGACCAGGCTGACGCTGCCCCCAAGAGTCCCAGCGCTCTATTGTTCCACCCTCACTGCCAAGACCAAGGTGAGGACTGAGGGAAGAGGGGTCCCAGTGGTTGAGCACTGTCAGGCAACGGTGAGGAGAGACCGCAATGCTCACCTGCACAGGTGTGACTCCATTCATGCTCTCGTGGCCCTTTGCTTTAGGCAGGAAGCTGCAAGCCTATTTTGAGACACTAGCTACACAGACTTTGACCTGTGGCTTTGCATTTCACGGTGGCAGTGCAGGGCGCACAGCCTCGAGCAGTAGAGCCATGAGCCCCAGGAGGAGATAAAGGAGACTTGGCAGTTGTCAGGACCCGTGTCCTCTCTCTCTCTCTCTCACCTGCCTCTCGCTCCCCTCCGTTGCCATGCACCACTGGGCTCAGCCGACAGCCTCTTCACAGATCCAGGGACCAGGAGCAGCTGGTTCACAGCCATCACTCTCCTGAGCCTTGAGACTCCCTGCAGACCCCAGAGCATCCATAGGGCCCACGCAACAGCCTCCATCCTTAAAATCGCCCATGTCACAGCCTCCAGTTGGAAAGAAAGAAATTTTCAGATTTGGAAAGAGACGGGAAAGGGGACATTTGGGCCTTAGAAGGGGACTGATTCTATTTGGAATTCTATTTGACCAACTCAGTGTCAAGGAAAAATGAACCAAACATACCACCGGCACCCTAGAAACAGATTTTTCAAAATCTTTGTATCGACAAGATTTCAGCCTCCAAACAGCCCAAATTAAATAAAACCTAACCAGCAGGAGTTATTGCAGATACCACGATAAAGAGAGGAAAAGGGAGAAATAGAGCTGCGTGTCATGTGACTTTCATGCCGCAGAAACTTAATGAGAAACACACCACATTTCCAGAACCCTCTTTCTAGTTAAAGCTCCCGCTGAGATAAAAGGTCACAAGAAGAGAAGGAGGGAGGGAGGGCTGGAGGGTGGGCTCGGAGCAGGGAGGGTTGGGAAAGACAGGCCCAAATTTCATACGTGCCACTATCGGGCCTGAGAGTCTAGACTGATGATTTTCTTTGAATGCCAGATGTGAAGGGCTTTCATAAAGGAATCTCAAACATCACCCATTTAAAAACAAATTGACCCAAGCTGTATTCACTGATGCAGAGAACTTTCTATCCCTGACTGCAGGGAGAGCAGACAGCCTGGGCCTGGTGGGGCCTGGCCTCAGCTGGGTGTCCTGTTGCTGCCCCCTGCAGGCTGTGAGCCGCAGGGCAGCTGGAAAGCCGGCCAAGGTTGGAGTCCACAGGCTCAGCCAGGCCTCTGTCCATCTGGCCCAGGGTGGCAGGGAATGGTCATCTGGAAGGTGACAGACCACGGCTGGAGGGACCGAGCCGGGCCTGGGCCTCTGAGTTACACGTGTCATCTCATTTGATCTTTACCCTGAGAGGGGAAGGTGTTGACCCTTGTCCCAGATGAGAAATCATGGGTCCTAAGAAGTTGAGAGATTTGCCCAGTGGATGGAACTGATTCATTCGGTACTGGCATTTGACACCTGTGCTTTTTCCATGACCCTATGGCCGTCAATGCCAGGATTCCCTTCTCAGGAAAGATGAAATGAGCTCCATTACCCAAACCAGACCAGATCAGCGAGGAGGCCCACAAGCCAGACTGGGATCTCCAGAGCCCTGTGGCCGCAGGGTTGGTGTGGTCCAGGATTCAAGAGATGTTCCACCTGCTGTGAGGCCTGAGGGAGGCTCCTTGGTCCCTACATCCCAGCCAGGCTCAGGGAGGGTTTGTAGAGCTAAGAGCATCCTGGCCACCCTCTGGCCTCTGGGATCTCCTGATGGCCCTGCGTTTCTCCTTCTGAATCCACTGTCTTGGGCTGTGACCCCTAAGGGACTCATAGGGACTGAGTTTGTAAATGTGATGTTCTAACCAGAGACTTCGCACTTGGCAGCAGCCACAAACCCTAATGCCAGACACTCAGGATCAGTAACCTTTAGAAGGGGCCAGGCATGACAATGACCCTCTAAGTGATTCATGTGTAGTCTGGTGTGGAAGGACCTCTGCCCCCACCACGCCAGGCAGCCCAGCCCTGCCCCGTGCCCTCTGGTGGGCCTGCTCCCAGCTGTCAGGGGGATAGGACCTGCTGATCCGGAGAGCATTTGGTTTTCCGCCAGTGCTGTTGATTTAAGACTCTGTAGTGAACCCTTGGGCAGATGGCACTCCTTCGGCGGCAAGGCAAAGCTGCCAGCCAAGCCCGGATCATGCCCCTCTCTCTTCCACCTCGGGGCTTTCGCACAAGCTGCTTCTCTCTCGGGAAGTCCCTTCTGGCCCCTCACCACTTGCCTGACTCTGATTTGTCACCAAGCGTCAGCTCTTTACAGACAGCTCTTCCCACTCCTTCCCCCTTTCGGCACAGGCTGGGTGGCCCTGGCCCGCGCTCCACGGTGCCCCAACCTACACGCTCCCATGACAAAAACATCGCCACACAGTCACCTGACCACCGGGTTCATCTTTCTGCATAGAGTCCCGCTGGAAAGCCCTTAGCAAATATGTGGTTGATTCTCTAATCTCTTTGCATCTGGACGTGACTGCCCCTGTGTTCACTTGGAAACTAGGACTTGGAATCTGACCACAGGACGAACTAATTGCCTTCGGGATTGTCCTGGGAGGAGATGAGGTCTCCTTCTGGCCCCCCTCCCTCCCCAGGGCACCAAGCAGCAGGGAAAGAAGCCAACTTTATCATTTTAGTACGAGTTGACCAGAAATGTCATTGGACCCGAGGGGGAGTGGCCAACCCAAGGACCTGTCACTGAGGCACGGTTCCAGGTCCAGTCCTGGCCTGTCTGACCCCCTGGAGCCAATTCCTCCTGGAAGGGGTTGGCTGAAGTTGAATATACAGTTGGGAAGCTGAGAAAAAAATTCCCACAGGGGTTCAGCTCCTTCTGTTTGCTCCCGGAACTGCTGTCTGGAGTATGTGGCTGAGAGAAGCCTTGTTTATAGTTCTGTGTAAAATCTAAGGATAGTTGCATAATGTGTCAGTCATTTACACCTTAATGAAAACAAATGAATGCAACTCGGTCACTGGATCCTAGACTCTTAGGATGAAAGGGGGCCTCAACCAGCAGCACCTTTTCTGTCTAGCTGGCTTCCTTCCTTTCCGTCGGCGATGGTGCTATAGCTTGATACATCAACAAAACGCATCTCCAACCCCTGGTCTTCTCGAACCCTCACTCTTACTGAATTTAAAATTCAAATGCTAACCATGAACCGTGTTAAAACAGGCATCTCTCCATGAGAGTACAAAACCTGCAAAGGTACCAGGTCCAATGTCCTCCCACCAGGACAGATTCTCCCTCATCTTCCTCCTGGAGGAAGCCCTCTGGCCTGGAAGGCTCCCAGACCCCCTAGGGCCTTGGAGAGAGAAGAGGGAGGGAGGGAGAGCCTGTCACAGGATGCCTCCCTGGCCAGACGTGGGTAGTGCTAGCACTGAGGTGGTGAGGAGACTGCCAGCCTGAGGAAAAATGTCTTGTATTTCCTAATTCTGCATGCCTAGTATAACTCCAGTCAACAGGGCCCAGACAGGCCAATGACAAATACATCCTGAAAGTGTCACTATCTTTAACAGAAGCCAAATGGGTTCCAAGGGGTGTTGGACCCCTCACCTCTTCCAGCCTCCCCCGGGCAGGATGCACGGAGCAGGGTGCTCCCATCCTGCTTTTCCGGCTCTCCCCTCCACCTTCCTTCCCGCTTCCGCTCCACCCCAGGTGGCAGAAGTGGCTGAGATTACAGAACGGCCGGGCCCTAAGAGGGGCCTCGAGGCTGCAGGTGTGTGTAGATGGAGGCGAGACCCGCAAGGGAAACAACTTTTAAGCCTCCATCTGGAAACGAATTAAAATGTGGAAAATAGGGAACATAATTTTCCACTGTAGCTATTTGTCTTTGATGAGGAGAGGCCATCTCGGGTAGTGATGAGGGAGATGAGTTTTAAAGCTACAAGCCTGAGTTTGAAGCACCCCCATCCTCCATCACTAGCTAGCCTGGTGGGGACATAGAAGCACTGCCTTAAGGCTGCGGGGAGATTTTTGAATGATGGAGCACTTAGAACCATGCCTGGCCCACATCACGTGCTCTCCAGGAGAAGGAAGACAGGTAAATAGCACAACAGAAGACTTAGCGCTACAGGTGGATCTACTTGGAGCATTTCACAGTTTGCAAAGCTCCCTCGGTTCGTCTGTGCTTCCACGCGATGCTCACAGAGGCCCTAGGAGGCACAGGCTGTAATTATCCCCACATCGCAGATGAAAAAACTGAGGTTTCAAAGTGCCAAGAGACTTGTCATCCGCGAGGACAGCAAAACAAAACACTAGGTCTGATGAGGCCATCTGGAATTTCGCTATCAGAAAATCTAGAAAGACTCTCCTTGCCAATTTGCAACGTGCACCTTTGGGGTCTTGCAGGTGCAGGGTTGAGTTTTACACGTGTAGGGGAGGGGATGGGCAATCTTTCCGAAGTCCAAATTCACAGTCCCCCATAGCCCACACTGCTACTTCCTGCTTCCCTGCTAGTTTCGTGGCCTACAGACCCCCTGAGGCCAATAGGGACATTCAGCCCAGGAATTGTGACAGGACCAAGACCGACCCTGGCATCCCGAAAGTAGAGACTGTCGTTTTGTGTGTGTCCAAGTCTCCCTGCCTACATCACGGGTTGTTACAGGTAACAACACATTCCGCTAACCTCTGCGCAGGTGCAGCCGCCGCAAAACCCTCAGACGCCCGTTTCTGCCTGCATCTGAGCGCCACCTAGTGACAGGTGTTGGGCATAGCGTCCAAGTGTGCATTTTCTTCCAGACACTCCTCCTTGCATAGAGAGTCCTTTAGTATAAAATGGACACTGTGAACTCAGCACACCTGTGGCCCCAGTCCTCTGAGACCCTTTTCATAGAACCTGCCTCATGCCAGTCCCTTCGCTTTAACCGTGCTAGACAGCTTGAAGGCACTCCCCTGCTTGTTGTAAACCTGGCCCAAGACTGCTTAGAGCATCCTCCTTCTTGTTCTCAAAGCCTACAAGGTTCTGTGATGTCCCAGAGGGCTGGCCCGGGCTGAATTGGCAGCCACCTAGCATAGTGGAAGGACTATAAAAGGCATCTATAGACCTGAGCTCTGATTCTACCGTATCCCCCAGAGAGTGAAGTGGACTTGGATAAGTCATGCTCCAAATCCACCTGTCCTCACCTATGTGACTACGACAAGACCCGTCTTTGACATTGCATCACAAGGTCAAGGTGAATGTGCTAAATCAATATGTGATATTTCTCAGCAAGGATCCAACAAATGAGCAAAGAGATTGTCTACACCTTTTTAAGAAGTGGGTGGGTAGCAGTTCCTGCCCTTCCTTGCCTTTGTAGATGCTGGTTTCTACCTGGTCATCTCCTTTCCCCTCTCCTCCCGGCTACCTGCTCCCTCGTACGCCCATCACCTCCCCCAGAAAGCCCTCCCTCATCCCTCCCCTGCTCCCCCATCTCCAGGCTGGCACGACACACTGTTACGGCTCTCCTCACACTTCGGGTGAGCCTCTGTTCCTGTCTCCTCCCCGTACTAGGTGGCGTGCTCTCCAGGGCCAGGAACTGTCTTTCTGATTTTCACATCCATGCTGCACAAAGCAGAGCCCGGTATACAGTAGGCTCTCAATCTCGCTTTGTGTTGGATGACTGAAAAAAATGAACTAAATAAACAGATGCTACTCCTGGGCCGTGAGAGTGTTCTTTATATTCTTCCCAAGGCTTTCTTGTTTTAGATCCACAACCCACCTGTGTATGTGTATGTGTGAGGTAGAGGTAAAGACAGACATTTTTTCCATGCAGATATGCAGTCAACTCAACGCTTTTTTATTAAAAGGACCATCCTGTCCCCCACTGCACTACAGTGCCACCTTTGTCATAAATCGGGTGACTGTATATGAGTGGGTCAGTTCCTCGACTCTCTATTCTGTCCATTGGTCAGTTCATCATCCAGCTTCCTGAGGCAAAGACGCTATTACAGACTTACTCTATGCAGAGAAATAACAAAATCGAAGCCGATGACAGCGTGAAGCAGTGCCGTGCCCACTTGAGAGCCTGAGCAGTGGACAGAGCCACAGGAAGCGGCTAGGATATGAGCTGAGGCTGCTGGTAGGGAGGCCAGGAGAGCACTCCAAAGAAAGGAAGGCCATAGCCAGTCCAAGAGTCTGTGTACCTCATGAGGCCAAAGGAGGGGTGGGCTGTCCCTGTAACAAGGGCAAAAGTGGAAAGACAAGGTGAGGCACCCCGTTGAAAGGGACCCAGGCATTGTCTGAAGCCCCGGACAGCAGCTAAGGGAATGTGGACACCGCCCCAGGCTGCATTCACTGGTACCTACTGCTGTGGCATCTGGCTCACAGCCCTGCAGACGGTCCTTAGAGAAGCGGCTCAGGGCTTCAGGAAGCTTCTGCCAGCTGGGGCTGGGACGACCGCGGAGACTCAGGGCGACAGAGATGTTGGGAAATGCCCCAGTTCCTCTTTGCCCTCAGCTGGGGAACTCAAATGAGTGAAGAAGCCCCAGATGGGGACAGTGGGGATCCAAACAGCACAGGGGCAGCCACTGCTCAGCTAACTGCTGCCACAGAGTAGCCAGCTCTTCCTGTTTTCCAAGAGAAGCTGAAAATTCAACTTTGTATGCAAGAATGGTAAGTATTGGCAGCTAATTTTTTTAATCGTAAACATGGTGAGCCACCTAAAATATATCTATGGGCCATGAGCGACTGTATCTTGGTATCTGATTGGTATCTTTGAGAAAGAAACAAATTATTATTAGAGAGGAAGAGACAAATTATTCTACCCTTGAGTCCTGGATTTTGTTCGCATATTAGGACAGTGTGGAGGGAGTGTCCCCTGTATACTGAGAAAATTTATTATGAAGATGAGAAGAAATGAATCTCTCCCCCTGCTGGGTTACTTTTCCAAGTATAATTGCATTTTAATAATCTGGGGCTAATTCTGAAGGTAATAATTGTTTGGTTCTCACATTGGGTTTGTGTTGATTATTTTGGAAAATGTGTTGACGCTTATTTTATTTTTCAATCTTGTATTACTTTAATGAAAATTCATTACCAACAGAGCTTTCTGAACTGGAAAGAAAGAAATTGAAAATACGCATCTGTATATAAATAAACAGGCATGCTAAATAAATAAATTACTTTTACATGAGTTATCTCACCCATACCGATGAAATACAAAGAAGGGAATATTTCAGACTTAGAAATGGGAAAGAAAAAAAACTGAAAAGAATAAGCAAATGAAACAACTTTATTTCAAGGATCATTTGGGACAACTGTGATGTAGGAAGGAAAGCATAGGTTTACAATCATAACATCTGGCTTATGTCCAGATTCTGCCCTTCGGGTAAATTACTTGACCTCTGGATAATAGGATTACATATTCCCACCCTGTTGGAGTCATTTCTTTGGCCAAAAAAAAAAAAAAAAGAGCAGAAGTGAATACATTACATCTAGGTGAAGCTTTAAGAGGACATGCAAGCTTTGCTATGTTTTCTTTTTCTCTGACACAGAGATCAGCAATATTCTAGGTGGCAGATGCTCTGTCACCCAGAGTTCCCTATGAAAACAAAAACAATGCAGAACAGAGTCCCCGAGCAGCCACCATGGACATCTGTATGAGCAAGCAATAAACTTTTCTTGTTTTAAGCCATTGAAATAGGGGCTGCTTGTTACTGCAGCACAGCCTAGCCCATCACACTGCTACCAGTCTATAAGCCTCAGATTCCTCATCTTAAAATGAAATTTACAAGTGCCTACCTAGGAGCGTAGGATGCATGTGACCTCACCCAGCAACGAGTACAGTGAGTTACTCATGTCTCTACATATACCACATCCCTCCCGTCCTCCATTTCTCCTCACATACGTTACATATAAAGTGTTAATATTTTCAACTCTTATGAGTTTCCTGTCTTTTCATCTACATATCTCAAATAACAAAAAAAATTAAGCCAACAGACAAGACGTAGTTCTCTTATAAGGCAAACAAAATTTGAACACGTTGCAAAGCTGGTTAAAACAGGTTCATTCCTCTTTAGTCATCAAGTAAATGCAAAATAAAAATCACGAGGAGATATAACTTTGTGCCCATTAGAATGGGAAATCGAAAAGACAGGCAACGCAAAACGTCACTGAGGATGTGAACCAAGTGGGATTCTCATGCAGGGCTCGTGGGAGCGTAAAAACATCCAACCACTTGAAAGACGGCTTCGCAGATTCTTCAAAGGTTAAGTGTACACCTACTATGTGATCTAGTCATTCCACTGACAGTTATCCAAGAGGAATAAAAACACATGCCCTCTGTATTAGTTACCTACCGCTGTGTAACATTGCCACAAACTTGGCAGCTTACACAGCACATATTTGTTATCTCAGTTTCTGTGGGTCTGGAGTCTGGAAACAACTTAGCTGGTCCTCTGCCTCAGTATCTCTCACAAGACTGCCAGCAAGGCGTTGGCCAAGCCTGGAGTCTCACCTGAGGTTTGACTGGGCAAGGAACCACTTCCTAGCTCTTGTGGTTGTCGGCAGGATTCAGTTCCTTGTAGGCTCTCACCTGAGGGACTCAGTTATTTGATGGCTATTGGACAGAGGCTGCTCTCTGTTCTCTGCCATGTGCGCCTCTCCAAGGGCAGCTTATTTCACCAAAGCCAGCAGGAAAATCAATAGAATCTGCTAGCAAGACGGAAGATACAACTGGATGTAACGTAATCACAGGAGCGATGCCCATTCACCTTTGCCGTATTCTATGAGTTAGAAGCAAGTCACAGGTTCTGCTCATACTCAAGGGGTGGAGGTTATCCAAGGGCATCAATATTCTGCCACACTCATACATGAATGTTCAGAGCAACTTTATCCGTCCAAAGCTATAAATAACCCAAATGCTCATCAACAGGTGAATGGATAAACAAATTGTGTGAATATACAATGGAAAACTACTCAGCTATAAGAGAGAATGGACTAGAGATCCATTCTCTAGACACAACTACATGAATGATCTCATAGACATGATAATAAGCATTTTAAAAAGCCAGACACAAAAGCTGGATTTTACAATGTTCAAAAATAGGCAAAAATAGGCAAAACATGCTGGAGTGATGGAAATAGTCTATATCTTGTTTTGATGGTATACGAGTGTATACAATGGTCAAAACTCATCAAGTGATTAAGATATGTGCGTTTCATTGTATGCCAGTTATATTTCAATAAAAACTAGGTTAGTCTCCTGCCATCATAGCGGTTACTTTTTTTTAGCTTGAAGAACACTTACTTTGGTCATCAACTAGAACAATTCCAATTTTTAAATATTTCCTTCTATTGAGCAGGGTAAATAACACATTCTATAATAGCAAAGAAAAAATGATTAGAACAGAAAACTCACAAAGACATTGCAATATAATCTATAGACCTTCTTGAGTATTATCAAAGGATAATATATTGCCAAGAAGAAGGGGTCTGCTCAAAGATGGCCCTAAAAGTGTATGCTTTTTCTATTATTATCATTCTTATTATTACTGTTATTATTATTATTAAATACAGAGCAGACAGCATTTCCAGTTGGTATGGGCTTTTGCAGCCAAAGCAAAACACATCATTTGGGGCTCCATAAGAAAGACAACCTAAGCTCATCTTCATGCTATGGAAAGAGACAGCATTTGGTGGGGGCTGGAAAGAATCCAATCCCTGAACGGCCCAACCACAGTGTAGCACTGCAGCCCAGCATGAAGGGCCAGATGCGAAGGGGAGACCAAAATGAAAGCTATCGACAGAGTAAAAGAACACACAGGCAGGAAAACAGCAGGGCTACAGAGAGAGAGAGAGAGAGAGAGAGAGAGAGAGAGAGAGAGAGGAGAGCTGAGCTGGGGAAATATACCAAAGACATGAAATGTGCTGTTCCTGATTTGCATGTTGGATTAGGCTGATACACCGCATTTTTGAAATAGAAAATTTAAATCGAAAGAGGTTTGTTTTTTTGTTTTGTTGTTCTGTTTTGTTTTTGGTTTTATTTTTTTTAACGAACAAGAAAAGATAGGATGCAGGCAGGTTCACAATAACCTGGGAATGAGACCGATCTCTTTTAGCCAAAATTAAATTCCAACAAAAAGAAGAGGCAAGTATGTAAATAAAGATCCATTTTGAACAAAGAGAAGAAAAGGCGTTTGGGGTTGAGAGACACTGCGTGTCCTAAGGCAGACTAGTTGAATCTTTAAGCAAATAAACACACTTAAGAATAAATACTTCTTAAGGTATGTGGTTCAGCAGCTGGAAACTCAAGAATAAAAGACAGGAGTAGAAAACAGGATATTTTGCCCCCCACAGTCCCTGATGTCGTCACTCATTTATTCCATATACATTCAGCAAGTCCAAGCCCCATAGTGTTCCTGGCCCAATCACAGGATGATGTCATTTCCCCTCCCCCATTCCCTGTGCCTTTCCTTCCCCGATACCCTACTAAGCCTTCATAAATGCTTTCTTCCCACTGAGCACCCCTCTGCCACGGTCAGGCCCTCAGTCCCTCACGTTCCTGTCCCAACCTGGACCACAACCGCACCAGACAGAGGACCAGAAATATGTCAGAACCTTTGTGTTGATTCCTCTTCGATGTGATAATGTAGGGTCTTGTTAGACTCCTTATCTTTTAGAATTGCCTACTGAGGATTTACGAATGGAATGATATGACATCTGGAATTTGCTTCAAAATAATGTTTGGGAATATTACACAGCAATTTAAAAAAGTGACAACTACATGGATGAATCTCACAGAAAATGTTGAGTCAAGGAATTAGAGCACCAAAAAGAACATACTGTGTGATTCCCTTTATATGAAGAACAAAAATAGGCAAAATCAACCTTTTAAGCTACAAGTTATAATAGTGGACACCTTGCAGGGCAAGATGGTGATGGAAATCAGAATAGCACCTGCCTCTGGGTAGGGGGTATTGGCTGGGAGGGAACAGCAGGGAACTTTCTGGGGTGGCTGTAATGTCCCTGTATCTTGTTTTGGTGATGGTCCACAGGAGTATGTAAATGTCGAAACTCATCAAATGTTCAAGATATGTGCATTTCGTTGTATATTAATTATTTTTCAGTGGAAACTAGGTTTGGTCTCTTGCCATCATACTTGTTATTTTCTTAGTTTGAAGAACACTTACACTGGTCACCAGTTTTCTTGATGACCAATGCAATGGAGATAGATGCTCCTTGTACATGAATCTTCGTATAAGCCCATAGGTACTAATTCTCCTAGCCGGTGACTAAATGAAAGAAAGTAATTGTCCTGTTACTTAGCTGTGAGAATGATTCTGTCCTGGAGCCACAGACACTGACATAAGCCCGACAGCACCTTGTCACTGACAAATCACCCAATTTGGGATCTTCTTTTGGAATCACCATTTCACATTATGATGTATGTCAAAGAACCGTACCACACAGGATCAATAAATATAAAACAAATGTTCTCTTTTGAAAGGAGAAAATGCACCATATGCAGTGAGCCACAGGAAGCCCCAATCTGGCTGTCCCAGTGAAGCCAGAAACCTCTTTTCCCTTTGTTGCCAGGTGCTGGAGGGGCAGGTGGATGTGACCAGTACACGTCCCTTACAAGACTAAGGATTCTTCATGAAAAAGTGAAGCTTCTCTCTAAAAAAGAACCTCAGCCTTGGAAACTAAGTATAGTCTGAAAATAAATATTCAGTCGCTCGACAGAAAAATGAAGGGTCTTCTCAGCCCTAAGAAAACTGGCAGACCACCTAGAGGGTCATCTTAGTCAAGGTTCACCTGGCTCTGGGTAGCAGGAGAAAAGTGACCTGAAGACTCAGAGTCTTCGGTCTCAGCTTGAATTTACTCTTTCTTCACCTGGTGTTGTTTATAGCTCTGTTTAAAAATATCTGGCAGCTTTCACTGGATTGGCTTGTCTGTCAGTCTAGTTAATAAAGAGTCTGAAGCCTCCTGGCATCCCATAGCCATTTCACCTGCCAAGGACAATTTAATAGAACTACGAAACTCAATTCAGGTTCTGTCTTATGCTTCACAGATTATGCAGATAGATACATATCATCTATATTTAAAAATTAGGGTATGATTCAGGCAAGAATAGGTGAAAGCTTGATAAGAAATAGGATATTTACATAACCCCAGAATATCTCCCACAAAAGTACTTATCAACCACAAAAGGAAAAATAGTTAATGAACAGTGAAAAAATCTGATGGACACCACCTTAACCAAATGGTCAATATTCTTATCAGTAATGAAATAGACCCACAATGTATGCCTCATGGTAAGATGCACTGAGGACACAATATCACTTAGGGGATATTCTGGCCAAAATGCATAATCTTGACCCAATTGGTGAGGAAATGCTAGACAAACTCAAGTTAAATAATGACAGAGTCATGAAAGACAAAGGAAAGGCTAAGAGGTTTCCAAATTAAACCTAAAAGGACATGAAAACTAAATGTAATGTGTGATCCTGGGTTAGAAATAAAAATGGCTATAAATAACATTAATGGGATCATTGATAAAATTTAAATATAGACTATAAAGTAGAAAATAGTACTGGATCAATGTTAAATGTTACATTTCATAAATTTGATAACTACATTGAGGTTATATATGAAAATGGTCCAGTTCTTGGATATAACCATGGAAGTATTTAGAGGTGAAGGAACAGAATGTACTGCAATTTACTCTCAAACAGTTCAGAAAAATAAAGTGTGTGTACATGTATGTGGCGTGGGGGTGAGGGGAGAGAGAGAGAGAGGGAGAGAGAGAGAGAGGGAGAGAGAGAGAGGGAGAGAGAGAGAAACCAAATATGGAAACTTAACAATTACTGAATCTATGTGAATCTTTTGTCAAATGGGGTGAAAATGAGAATGGAGATTGAACAGGGCTCGATTTTCCTCTCTGGATTTCTAGCATCCCACAAAAGTCAGAAGACCTCTCAGGTGACCTCAAAAAGAACAAATTGGACTATTTGGGGGGTCTGTATGTGTCCAGCTGGATGAACTGAAAGTGCTCAACCTGTCTTGTCTTTTCCCTCTGTTTTCATAGCGAATGCTGTGCTCTCCGACATGACATCACTTCTTCTTGGAAATGGCACTTGCTTAAAATCTAGGCACAGGTAAAATACAACGTTGAAAATGATGCCTAGGTTTGCTTCCTTCTGCGCGAACTAAACGTGCCGCTTCTCACACTCACTGTTCACTTCCTTTTTGCTAATGATAAACATTTATCTACCAAAGTATATTTGCTGAGTGTTTTAAGATCACTTTTGCTGCATGTCCTTAAAGTAATCCTACAATGTCAGTAGTTCCTTCAATTTATAAACAAATTAGGATTTGCAGATATTATTTGTCTGTATTAAAATATGTAGTGAGGTCTGTTTTATAAATTACAGCTCATGAATCTCTATATATTCGCTGCTTAGCTTTCTGGTGACATTAAGCTACAGCTTGAATTATGAAGAAGGCAATAACTATTTATACACAGACACTTTGGTAATTTATTTATTCAAAAAGCACTACTGAAAGCCTTCAACATAGCATGCACTTTGTTATTCGAAAATCAGATAGCCGTGTAAATTAGACATGGCAGCCAATCATAGATTATTTATTCTTTTCTTATACTAAAAAAAAAAATCATGATACTTACAAGTTCAAATGAGAACCAGCAATCAATGCCTTGTAACCACCACCTTTCAGTACCAAGATTTCAGAGATCTATCTTCTCGTTCAACTTTGGGTTTCCACATGGAGCATGTGTGAGAAAGCCAGATGGAAGTTCCACAGCCCCACAGCCGTGAACTAGACTAAAAGTATCAAATCCCAGCCTTGGGCAACCCCTGCTCACCATAACACAAGACATCGAGTTCCCAGCTCTTGGTTTCCAAACCATTCCCCAGATCAGGGTTCCTTGGAGAAATGGCTGATTCTAGGGCCAAGGCTGGGAAGTACCAGCTAAGCATGAACACCACGTTTAAGGAAAAAAAAAAAAAGGAATTGTCCATAAAAAGAAAATTTATAGGGACAGGAAAGTACATTAGTGGTTGCCTGGGCAGGAGGGGGTCTTAGTGGGAGGATGAAAATGTTGTTAAACTGACTTAGGTTGTTTTTCACCTTTCGGTAGAATTACTAAAAATCATTAAGTTGTATGCTTGATATGGGTGAATCGTATGTGTTTAAAATAGACCTCATAAAACAATTTTTAAAAAGTCGGTATCACTTTAAAAAAAAAAGAAACAAAGACTTGTAAAAGAGGCTTGACAACCAAATCCATGGAAAACCTTGATTGGATCCTGTGTTGAAGAAAAAAAAAAAAACTTTTAAAAAGACACGGGAGAAATTAGGGAATATTTTTTTAATGGACTATAAATTAGATTTATTGGGCATGAGAATGGTGCTGTGACTATGTAAGAGACGTTCCTTATTCTCAGGCCAAACAGCTGAAGAAGTTAGGGGTGACACAGCTGATGGCTACAACTTACTTCCAAATGATTTAGGAAAATATACATATATATATATATATGAGGACAGAAAATGCAAACGCGAAACAATGTTAACAGTCGTTCAATCTATACGAAAGGGATACAGGTATCCATTGTACCGTTCTTCCCACTTTTCTATAGATTTCACAATTTTCAAAATGAAATGTTGGGTAAAATATTCCAACAACCACATTTATTTGCTTTGAGACAGACCTTCAAGAATCTCTACTAAGTAACAAGTTGCACTAGCAAAACGACTCTGTATTACACTGTTTTCTCCACCCCTCACTCGTCCAGGTTGGATTTCCTTCAGCACTTGGGTGGGCCATGTGCCTTCCTGTCGCATGGCCTCTGTTTTTCACCTCAGACCCTCCTCTTCACCGGTTTCCCTTACGAATCCCATCGCATTCCTTTTAGCGCTTACCAAAATTATAAGTAATTTGTTAAATTATCTGTTCCACCATCTTCCACAAAGAATTGTTCATTCAAGAGAGTGAAGACTTGTCCACCACCATTTCCTCAGTCCTCCTACAGTGCCTGGCACATCGTAGGCACCCAATTCATACTTTTAAGAGAATGAATTTGTTTAATGGATCCTCCGATGTGCCATCAACAGTCATGAATCTCATTAGTGTTAGGGAAGCACCACCTTATCTGGAGTTTGTCTCTAAGGAACAGTTATCACTTTAGATTCAGGTCTGCCGATGGTCCCTGGAGGTCTCTGCCAACCTGTTTCTCAATATCTCCATAAAGGATGTAGATTTGGGGGTAGGTAGAAAAATCAAACAGAATGAGCATGCAGTCATTTAAGTGGGGGAATGTGTTGTAAAGAACATGGTGAATCAGTCGCGGACAAGGCAGAAAACATCATGCATGGGCTCATTCTAAGACTCACCAGAGCTCACTGCAGCTTCTGGCATCTCATGGCTCGTAATTCGTTTTCTTGCTGTCAATCATTAAGGAGGGAGTATTATTTTTGTCTCTCCTAGGAGAGTAGCCAGATATCTCAGATACTAAAATCTGGATTTGTATCTTCCTATGGGGCAGTAAATACATGTTTGTGTTTCTAAGTTAAAAAAACAACAACAAAAAACCTGCAAATTGGAGTCTACTGCCATGAAACAATCCCCCAAAACAGGCATTTGCTGTTAAAAGTTTATAGATGGGGGAGAAGATGCCATGCAGGCTTTGTGCTTATCTGGATGGGGAAGGGAAGCTAGAATGGAGGTAGTTGCTCCTGCAGGACTGGGGATAGAAGTGGGAATCATGGGCCCACAAGTCATGCACGAAGGCCTGAGGGGGCAGGACTCCTGCTGAGCTGTCCACTAGTACTTGGGAAGACTGACCTGAATCCCTGCAGTGTGGTAATCTCTGGAAATGGCACCTAGCGATCTGTGTTTAAGAAATCCTCCAGATAATTCTTAAGCACATACAAATTTGAGAAGTGCCAGTCAATAGTATTACCTCATTGGGGGAGTTTTAAAAATTGTATAGGCAGGTATGTGTACAGACACACACATATATATATTTAAAATCATATATACATACACGAACATGCAAAAGGCTGGAATATCATATGCTCTATTCATAGAAATATCTAAAGGATTAAGATGGCAAAGAGTACAACTTTGTTTTCTACTTCATGTTGTTTTGTGTCGATTTTATCTTTAAAGTTATTTCCAAAAGAAAATATAAGGTCTATAGCATGACCAGGGCTCCATTTCCCAGGGACTCTCTGGGCTCTGCCGTCGGTCATCGTCTGGCTCCCATGACGGCGGCAGGAGCTCCGAATACCACATTCAGACATGAAAACGGAATAGTGAAACTCCATTTGAGCACAATGTACTCCATTGGGAACCGGTTTGTCTGGTGCTTCCTCATTGTTAGATTCGGGATATTCATTCCCCGCTGGAGTACTCTTAAGTGGCTTGCCTTGCTCGGGTCGTAACGTATGGGGGACACGATTTCCATCTGCCTCTCATTGACGGTGTTAATTTTGATCATCTAGTCAAGGTTTTGTAGTTTCTAGGTAGTTACTGTGCTTTCTCTTGCAACTAATCGGTTTTCCGTGGATAGACACTTTAAGACTATACGAATATTCTAACCCTTACTAAATTACCCCCTATATTGAGCATCCACTGGTGATTCTTACCTGGACCGATCTTTACTATAACGGTTGCAAAATGATTTTCCAACGCCAGCATTCCTAGTACGTTTATCAGTTACCACTTGGCGTTCTGCTAGTATCGATTTACTTTTGATGGACTGTTTGGCTAGAAGTGTAATTCTAGGTTGAGAACAATTCTCTTCAGAATTTTGAAGGCATTGCTTCACTATTAGGGAGCATCCCATGTTGCTAGTGAGAAGTCTGATGTCATACATCTACTTCCTTAATGTATGTATGACCTATTCCCCATCCCCACCCCAGAAGCTCTTAGAATCTTTCTGTTAATCGGTGGTGTTCTGACATTGTATAATGATGTACCTGGAATGACAATATTTTTTGTTCTTTTTTTTCTGGAGGCCTAACTCCCCCCAGTTTTCCAACTGGAACCGGCTGTTGCCCAGGACAGGTATACAAGTGTCTTCTCGACCCTTCACTATTCTGAGAATATTGGATCCTCCATTTCCTAAATCTTTCTCCTTTTTAGTTTACACCCTCATTTTGCTGAACCACATACCCTTTAGCAATCTCTCTCAAGCATAATGTTAAGAGAAGAGAGGCAAGTTGCTGAATAATGAGTAACTGACAGCTCAGAGACTGAGAATCACTGTACATGGCTACGCATAGCATAACAGTCTCCAGTTATTTATGGATCAACTCTAGAGAAATAATGGGAGAAATAAGGAAGAACAAGTGACCCCTACTTTATCAGAAATATTCCATTTGTTTTATTTTTAAAATAACTGTATACTTAAACAAAGAAATTATAATTTTTGATTATGCACTAGATTTTCATCAAAGTATTTAAGAGATTCAAAATGGAAATATCCTAAATGTTCGATAAGAGACTGGTTATGGAAAAAACGCAAATCCATGCGATGTAACATTATGCAGCTATTAAAAATATTACACGTTACTTGTCGACTAAGACATGCACATGATAATCTGCTAGCTGAAAAAGGGGTCTGTGACAGAATGTGCATAGTATGTGCATGCGTGCATGTGAGTGTGTGTAATTGTGTGTGTTTGTGTACACTAAAGTATTAAAAGTAGTGGAATTCAGGCCAACGTACTGATCTAGGTCAAATTTTGCTCTAAGCACATATTTTTTTTATATAGCTAGAAAAGTCCTTTGTAAGTTTAATTTAATTTCAAAGCCACTATGGCCAAGAAGTTAAAAGCAGACAATCTGTTCACGTGATGTAGATACCTCAACTGTATAGAAAACAATTAGGCATTTTGTTTATCAAAAACGAGACAGCTGAGAAGAACAAGAACATTGCCCTGTTCCCAGCAGACAGTGGCTATGAAGAGAACCTCTTGTCTCAGGAACAAGCACGATTTGGCTTCAGATTCCTGCTGCCTATACATATGAGACTCATTAGACATTTATAATCTAATGGACATGACTCCTTCCATAATTAACCAATCTGCTAGTAGTCACTGAAGAACAAATTACAGCCAAACTGCTAAGATTGCCTGCAAAACAACAGCAAGAAAAAAAAAAATTATCCCATGTAAATAATTACATGATGCACTGAAAACTCCTGCTATACTAGAGACTGTTTTTCTTAGAAAGTTAACATTAGAGCTAAAAGCGGGCATCAAAAGACCACTGTGACCTTGAGCAAGGTCATTTACCATCCCTGGAACTTCTTTTTATACAAACCTTAGAGAGAAAAATCTAACTTGCAATGTATTGTGCTTAAATATTAAATAGTATCAGGAAAGTATTTTTATCATTATTAAGATTAAAGATATTCTTGTGGAGGTAGCTAACTGGAGTAAATTGAAACATTTTGGCTAATGAAAATTTCCTGTTCACACCACAAATCAATTGTAACCAGTAAGCAGATCTACAGAAATGAAATTATAACATTGATTACCGGTTCATTTAAGAGAAAAGTATGTGCCAGACTTAAATTGGGCTTCATGTAATAAAACTTTCACAATGTTTTCTTTAAACAATATATTCAGTCATCTGGCTTTTAAAATGATACGATGTTTAGATTGAAACAAGTTATATCACTTCTTTCTGACAGCCAGGAAATAAGATATTAGTACTTATAAGGATGTTGAGACCACATTTTGTAATGTACTTTAAGAATCAATTCAAGATATTTTAGAAACAAAATATCTGATTACTATTGCTTGTTTTCAGACAAGAAATAGGTTGCAAAGGTAAAGGGTGTTGGACAATTGATGGCCAGCATTTGGGACTGGGTTCCTGGCATTTGGGACAGAACAAAAGTAATATAAGGAAAATAAAGGAGAAAGGAGACAGAAATCTTTCATATTTTCTCAGCATATGATACTGACACTTGATCTCTATTTCTCTATAATTTTGCATTTTATACGTGTATATTTTGTATAAAATACATATATTCCTAAACAGTATATTTAGATTTTTAAATTTATGCAAATCATATTCCAGTATATCTATTTTTTTATAACTTGGGTTTTTTTGGTCTTTGTTTTGTTCTGTTTTTATGATCACTATATTTGGTATCTGGTAGCACAAAATCTCCCACCTTGTTCTTCGAAATCGTCGTAGCTATTCTTTGTTTTTTGTTCTTATACAAATTTTAGAATCAGCTTGTCAGGTCACACATACACAAACCTCTTTAGACTTTTGATAGGAATTGCTTTGAACTTATAAATTCATTAGCAAAAACTGGAATCAGGATATTGATCTCCCCTACCCACGAAGGCTAGAGGGTGAGGGAGAACGATCTAACATTCAGTGCGGTACCCCGACCTCCAAAATTCCTGTTTCACTGCTCCGGAGACCAGCGGGATAAGAGGCGACCTGAAGATCTGGGTGCTTCTTAAAGACTTTCAGCCGATTCACCTGTTCTTGGTCCCACCAGCATCTCGTGCTTCCAGAGATCCTGAATCCTCAGTTCCTAAGCCTTTTGGGGAGTTCTGCTCGGCTTCCCCCAATGTGACTTAGGATTCTCATTTCTCAGGTCTGGGAAGAGTTAGAACTCTCACCTGCTTTTGTTTCCAAATGTTATCAGTGTTCTTACTGTCAGTGTCCTTGTGAGTTCCGGGGTTTCAGGAGGGTGTGAATGCTGACATAGCCAACCACCATCCTTACCAAAAACTCTGTTGCTTATCTTATTTCTCTAAGTGTATTTTGGATTGCGG